>NC_069503.1:536773727-537102477 GCF_027579735.1 Bombina bombina
AGTAGAACTTGAGGGCACGAACTACATCCAGATTGTGTAGAAGACGTTCCTTCTTTGAAGAAGGATTTGGACACAAGGATGGAACAACAATCTCTTGATTGATGTTCCTGTTAGTGACTACCTTAGGTAAGAACCCAGGTTTAGTACGTAGAACTACCTTGTCTGAGTGAAAGATCAGATAAGGAGAATCACAATGTAGGGCTGATAACTCAGAGACTCTTCGAGCCGAGGAAATAGCCATTAAAAATAGAACTTTCCAAGATAACAATTTTATATCAATGGAATGAAGGGGTTCAAACGGAACACCCTGTAAAACGTTAAGAACTAAGTTTAAACTCCATGGCGGAGCAACAGCTTTAAACACAGGCTTGATCCTAGTTAAAGCCTGACAAAAGGCCTGGACGTCTGGATTTTCTGACAGACGCCTGTGTAACAAGATGGACAGAGCTGAAATCTGTCCCTTTAATGAACTAGCTGATAAACCCTTTTCTAAACCTTCTTGTAGAAAGGACAATATCCTAGGGATCCTAACCTTACTCCAGGAGTAACGTTTGGATTCGCACCAGTATAGGTATTTACGCCATATTTTATGGTAAATCTTTCTGGTAACAGGCTTCCTAGCCTGTATCAGGGTATCAATAACCGACTCAGAAAAACCACGTTTTGATAAAATCAAGCGTTCAATTTCCAAGCAGTCAGTTTCAGAGAAGTTAGATTTTGATGTTTGAATGGACCCTGTATCAGAAGGTCCTGTCTTAGAGGTAGAGACCAAGGCGGACAGGATGACATGTCCACTAGATCTGCATACCAAGTCCTGCGTGGCCATGCAGGCGCTATTAGAATCACTGATGCTCTCTCCTGTTTGATTTTGGCAATCAATCGAGGAAGCAGCGGGAAGGGTGGAAACACATAAGCCATCCCGAAGTTCCAAGGTGCTGTCAAAGCATCTATCAGAACCGCTCCCGGATCCCTGGATCTGGACCCGTAGTGAGGAAGTTTGGCGTTCTGGCGAGACGCCATGAGATCTATCTCTGGTTTGCCCCAACGTCGAAGTATTTGGGCAAAGACCTCCGGATGAAGTTCCCACTCTCCCGGATGAAAAGTCTGGCGACTCAAGAAATCCGCCTCCCAGTTCTCCACTCCCGGGATGTGGATTGCTGACAGGTGGCAAGAGTGAGACTCTGCCCAGCGAATTATCTTTGATACTTCCATCATTGCTAGGGAGCTTCTTGTCCCTCCCTGATGGTTGATGTAAGCTACAGTCGTGATATTGTCCGACTGAAACCTGATGAACCCCCGAGTTGTTAATTGGGGCCAAGCCAGAAGGGCATTGAGAACTGCTCTCAATTCCAGAATGTTTATTGGAAGGAGACTCTCCTCCTGATTCCATAATCCCTGAGCCTTCAGAGAATTCCAGACAGCGCCCCAACCTAGTAGGCTGGCGTCTGTTGTTACAATTGTCCAGTCTGGCCTGCTGAATGGCATCCCCCTGGACAGGTGTGGCCGATAAAGCCACCATAGAAGAGAATTTCTGGTCTCTTGATTCAGATTCAGAGTAGGGGACAAATCTGAGTAATCCCCATTCCACTGACTTAGCATGCACAATTGCAGCGGTCTGAGGTGTAGGCGTGCAAAAGGTACTATGTCCATTGCCGCTACCATTAAGCCGATCACCTCCATGCATTGAGCTACTGACGGGTGTTGAATGGAATGAAGGACACGGCATGCATCTTGAAGCTTTGTTAACCTGTCTTCTGTCAGGTAAATCTTCATTTCTACAGAATCTATAAGAGTCCCCAAGAATGGAACTCTTGTGAGAGGAAAAAGAGAACTCTTCTTTTCGTTCACTTTCCATCCATGCGACCTTAGAAATGCCAGAACTAACTCTGTATGAGACTTGGCAGTTTGAAAGCTTGAAGCTTGTATTAGAATGTCGTCTAGGTACGGAGCTACCGAAATCCCTCGCGGTCTTAGTACCGCCAGAAGGGCACCCAGAACCTTTGTGAAGATTCTTGGGGCCGTAGCCAATCCGAATGGAAGAGCTACAAACTGGTAGTGCCTGTCTAGGAAGGCAAACCGTAGATACCGGTGATGATCTTTGTGAATCGGTATGTGAAGGTAAGCATCTTTTAAATCCACTGTGGTCATGTACTGACCCTTTTGGATCATGGGTAAGATTGTCCGAATAGTTTCCATTTTGAACGATGGAACTCTTAGGAATTTGTTTAGAATCTTTAAATCTAAGATTGGCCTGAAAGTTCCCTCTTTTTTGGGAACCACAAACAGGTTTGAGTAGAACCCTTGTCCTTGTTCCGACCGCGGAACCGGATGGATCACTCCCATTAATAACAGATCTTGTACACAGCGTAGAAACGCTTCTTTCTTTATCTGGTTTGTTGACAACCTTGACAGATGAAATCTCCCTCTTGGGGGAGATAATTTGAAGTCTAGAAGGTATCCCTGAGATATGATCTCTAGCGCCCAGGGATCCTGAACATCTCTTGCCCAGGCCTGGGCGAAGAGAGAAGTCTGCCCCCCACTAGATCCGGTCCCGGATCGGGGGCTCTCGGTTCATGCTGTCTTTGGGGCGGCAGCAGGTTTCCTGGCCTGTTTGCCCTTGTTCCAGGACTGGTTAGGCTTCCAGCCTTGCCTGTAACGAGCAACAGCTCCTTCCTGTTTTGGTGCAGTGGAGGTTGATGCTGCTCCTGTTTTGAAATTCCGAAAGGGACGAAAATTAGACTGTCTAGCCTTAGCTTTGGCTTTGTCTTGAGGTAGGGCGTGGCCCTTACCTCCTGTAATGTCAGCGATAATTTCTTTCAAACCGGGCCCAAATAAAGACTGCCCCTTGAAAGGTATATTAAGTAATTTGGACTTAGAAGTAACATCAGCTGACCAGGATTTTAGCCACAGCGCCCTACGTGCCTGTATGGCGAATCCTGAGTTCTTAGCCGTAAGTTTGGTTAAATGTACTACGGCCTCCGAAATGAATGAATTAGCTAGTTTAAGGACTCTAAGCCTGTCCATAATGTCGTCTAGCGTAGATGAACTAAGGTTCTCTTCCAGAGACTCAATCCAAAATGCTGCCGCAGCCGTAATCGGCGCGATACATGCAAGGGGTTGCAATATAAAACCTTGTTGAACAAACATTTTCTTAAGGTAACCCTCTAATTTTTTATCCATTGGATCTGAGAAAGCACAGCTATCCTCCACCGGGATAGTGGTACGCTTAGCTAAAGTAGAAACTGCTCCCTCCACCTTAGGGACCGTTTGCCATAAGTCCCGAGTGGTGGCGTCTATTGGAAACATCTTTCTAAATATTGGAGGGGGTGAGAACGGCACACCGGGTCTATCCCACTCCTTAGTAACAATTTCAGTTAATCTCTTAGGTATAGGAAAAACGTCAGTACTCGCCGGTACCGCAAAGTATTTATCCAACCTGCACAGTTTCTCTGGTATTGCAACGGTGTTACAATCATTGAGAGCTGCTAAGACCTCCCCTAGTAATACACGGAGGTTCTCCAATTTAAATTTAAAATTTGAAATATCTGAATCCAATCTGTTTGGATCAGAACCGTCACCCACAGAATGAAGCTCTCCGTCCTCATGCTCTGCAAGCTGTGACGCAGTATCAGACATGGCCCTAGTATTGTCAGCGCACTCTGTTCTCACCCCAGAGTGATCACGCTTGCCTCTTAGTTCTGGTAATTTAGACAAAACTTCAGTCATAACAGTAGCCATATCATGTAATGTTATCTGTAATGGCCGCCCAGATGTATTAGGCGCCAAAATATCACGCACCTCCCGGGCGGGAGATGCAGGTACTGCCGCGTGAGGCGAGTTAGTCGGCATAACTCTCCCCTCGCAGTTTGGTGAAATTTGTTCACATTGTACAGATTGACTTTTATTTAAAGTAGCATCAATACAGTTAGTACATAAATTTCTATTGGGCTCCACCTTGGCATTGGAACAAATGACACAGATATCTTCCTCTGAGTCAGACATGTTTAACACACTAGCAATAACTAGCAACCTGGTTATAATCTTTTTTAGCAAAAACGTACTGTGCCTCAAAGAGGTACTAAACGATTAAATGACAGTTGAGATAATGAACTGAAAAACAGTTATAGCATCAAACTTTAAAACAACACAACTTTTAGCAAAGGTTTGTTCCCATTAGTAAAATAACAATAATTAAATTTGACATAAAAATTACAGAGCAACGTTTTTATTCACAGTCAATATGAAATTCTCACAGCTCTGCTGAGAGAATATACCTCCCTCCAAAGAAGTTTGAAGACCCCCTGAGATCTGTCAGAGATGAACCGGATCATGCAGGAAATATAAGAGTAGCTGACTGGAAATTTTTGATGCGTAGCAAAGAGCGCCAAAAACGGCCCCTCCCTCTCATACACAGCAGTGAAGAGAAACGAAACTGTCACAATTAAAAGCAAACAACTGCCAAGTGGAAATTAATGCCCAAATATTTATTCACTCAGTACCTCAGCAATGTAAACGATTCTACATTCCAGCAAAAACGTTTAACATGATAAATACTTATTAAAAGGATTAGAGACCTTTAACAGAGTAGTTCCGGTGAAATACCATCCCCAGAATACTGAAGTGTATACATACATGTCATTATAACGGTATGGCAGGATTTTCTCATCAATTCCATTCAGAAAATAAAAACTGCTACATACCTCAATGCAGATTCAACTGCCCGCTGTCCCCTGATCTGAAGCTTTTACCTCCCTCAGATGGCCGAGAACAGCAATATGATCTTAACGACTCCGGTTAAAATCATAGTAAAAAACTCTGGTAGATTCTTCTTCAAACTCTGCCAGAGAAGTAATAACACGCTCCGGTGCTATTGTAAAATAACAAACTTTTGATTGAAGTCATAAAAACTAAGTATAATCACCATAGTCCTCTCACACATCCTATCTAGTCGTTGGGTGCAAGAGAATGACTGGGACTGACGTAGAGGGGAGGAGCTATATGCAGCTCTGCTGGGTGAATCCTCTTGCATTTCCTGTTGGGGAGGAGTTATATCCCAGAAGTAATGATGACCCGTGGACTGATCACACATAACAGAAGAAAAAAGGAAATGCTTTTTTTCCCAAAATCTTTTTTTTTTTTGTAAAGTAGCTGGACTGTTTTTTTAGGTGGCATCAGACTGATACTTCAATAGTTCTCGACTATGAAAGGCACAATTGGGCTAAAAGAAACTGCTTCCAAGTGGTTACCCCGCCAAAGAACAAGCTACTGAACCATTGCTAATTCCTGGTTGAGCAATTATCTGTGTATATATGTATTATGAATCTGGACAATGTCTCCCTAAGAGTGATGGTGAAATCAGACATGGAAGCCCTTGCCCAATATGGCTCCACCTCACTAATATACTTTAAGAAAGTGCTCCACTGTAATATGCACAATTGGGCTAAAAGAGGCTGCTCCCAGGTGGTGGTTTGTCAAAGAATAAGCTCCGTTCCTCTTTCCTGGTTGTGCACTTCTCTTGAAGTATAAAACTCAGCAGGGCCTGACAGACTACAATAAAACTTTCCTAAACTTTGTATTTATTGGTTTCTGTGACACGATCATCAGCAAAGGAATTCCTTACTTACAGAGTATTAGTGTAATACACATATTGGGAGACAGAACTATAAAAGTCTTGGCTGTTCCAGCTTGTCAATTCCTAAATATACACCAGCTTAACATCTACCTTATCCCTGCTCCAAATCTGCCTATGTTAATAAATGGAAGATAATTATTACTATTTTCCAAAAAGCTATTGCATCAGAAGAATCAGATAAGTACCTGACATCAATAAATTTATATTTAATTATGCCTCCTAAAACTCTAGCCCTGGCTATTATAATTTTTGAGGTTTCAATGTACATACTTAATTCTTACAATTTTATAGTCTAGCTTTGGAAAACTACTCATTTTAAATACATTTATTAAGTTGTGTCTTATGTAAACTTGGCAGTGGCAGTCACATAACCACACCGGCCACCAGCCGTGTTAAAGCAAGTTGCAGCACTTGCAATTGGAGCATGCAATTTTTGCAATAGAGTGTCCTTTTCACTTATATAGACACACACTAAATTAAACAGTGTATCCCTTTTAAACTATTTAGCCAATAGCATTTCTTATTAAAATATCCTTTATTTAAAGGGCCATGATAGCCAAATGTTGAAACACTTGAAAGTGATGCAGCATAGGTGTAAAAAGCTGACTAGAAAATATCACCTGAACATCGCTATGTAAAAGAGAAATATATTTTACTTCAAAATGTCCTAAGTATTCACACCCCATTGAAAGGGACTTCAAGCAGCAAATCAGTATGCCTGTCCCGGGACAGGCAAGGGAGTGAGCCTCATGCACACTTGTGTTATTTCCCTATTCAGTTTAAGGAAGTTTACTATGAAATATCATGAGAGTGAAGTGAAATCTCATGAGATCACAGTAAAACAGTGCATGACCTCAGTACTGTTGATGCTGATTGGCTGCAGTTAATTTCTTTATTTTTTTTTAATTTTTTTTTTTTACTTGCAGCTGGACAGCAGCTGAAGTATATTTTTTTTTACACAGAACTTACTCTGCTGAGCTGAGGAAATTGTGAGGTAAAATATCTTCCTTTTTTAAATAGAGATGCTCAGTTGATATTTTCATGTCAGCTTTTTACAGTTATACTGCATCAGTTTCAAGTGATTTAGCATTTGAGTATTATGTCCCTTTAAGTATATGACAATATATTCAAGTGGACGAAAGTGTTAATGTTGCTAGGCCCAAATCTTGTTTTATGTGCTGTGAAAGGCGCTTTGCCAAACACTTCCTGGGAAAAACAGGAGAAACAACTGCTCAAGGATGTGATGATTATAAATACGAGCTCAGAGCCTTCTAATAGATAAGATTAGGAAACCTTGTAATTTTTCTTTTGCAAGTTAGCAAATAAACTGGGTTGATAGCATGTGACATATAACAATTATGTTAATGCATAAACAATTAAATAGGTCATGTGACAAGCAGAAACAATATACTCTTTAGCATTTTTACTTCATACCATGAAGTGTAACCTCTCTTGCTACCACCGTTTTATTATATAACCCCAACATGCAATTACATATTTCAGTCAAAAAAGTAAATTGCTTCCCATAAAAAGCTATTTATGAATACATAAAATATATTTAATATTTCCACTACCTCTTTAAAATCTAAACTAAACTAATGAATATAAAAGTAAATAACTACTAATTATGTGTTTTACAAATTTGGAATGCAGACAACTCTGTGTTTTAGCCCCTGCAAAAAGGATTAAAACTAGTTATTTGCATTATTTCAGCATTCAAAAAATTTGTTTTGCCAAGATCTGTGGAATTTGTCTCATTTAAGCACTGGATTTATTATTCTACTCTGATAAATCTGGTATGAAAGGAGTCGAATGCCACAAACAGAGGTAATTTTTGGCATTCATTTCACCAACAAATGCTGAACACATGGTTAAAATACTGCTCAGGGCCTGCAGAACATTGCTGGTCCCAAGAAAGTATGAACAGTGAGCTAATCAACCAACAGCAATAGTCCCACAACTGAACTGTCAATAAGTTCAATATGCTTTTGCGAAGTTTCATATTCAATTAATTATTATTTTTCAATAATACTAAAGGGACATGGAGATCACAAATGAGAATGTAAATGATTACATTTATATTAATTTACAAATTCACCCACACAGAGTAAAAGCTCACACAGGGAAAGCTTTCACTAGATTAATGTTTGCTATTATATTTTGTCATAAAAATATGTTCAAAATTGAAATGTGCCAATATCAATTTAAGTTTGACTATCTTTGCCTTATATTACATCAAAATAACAAAATGCTTGTTGGAAGAAAAAAGATGCACTATAAGTTTTTTGCAAGAGTGAACTAAAACACTTTCAACTGACAGTCCCAAAATGAGATCCCAAAACCTATGAATAAAAAGGAATATTCACAATGATCATATCCCACAATCTATAAAAGATGCTGTCAGCTACTAGAGACTAACAGTGATGCCTCCTACATATCTGGCTTCATATGCTTTTATTTGTTTGCCAGAAAAAAATGCTTGTTAGAAGAGCTCAGAGTCAAAAAGGAAGAAATCTAGCATCCAGGGACTTAAAGGGACACTGTACCCAATTTTTTTATTTTGTAATTCAGAAAGAGCATGCAATTTTAAGCAACTTTCTAATTTACTCCTATTATCAGATTTTCTTCGTTCTCTTGCTATTATTATTTGAAAAAGAAGGCACCTAAGCTTTTTTTTGGTTTCAGTACTCTGGACATCACTTTTTTATTGGCGGATGGATTTATCCACCAATCAGCAACGACAACCCAGGTTGTTCACCAAAAATGGGCCGGCATCTAAACTCACATTCTTGCATTTCAAATAAAGATACCAAGAGAATGAAGAAAATTTGATAAAAGGAGTAAATTGGAAAGTTGCTTAAAATTTCATGCTCAATCTGAGTCACGAAAGAAAATTTTTGGGTACAGTGTCCCTTTAAGGCTGTGGCACACTGCAAGCGATGGGGCACGAGGCGAAGCAGCTGCTTTGCGTCGCATCACTGCTGAAGTTCAGATATTTCATCTCTGAGCGCTCAGCTACGCAACCCGACACATCAGAGTGCTCAGAGATGAAAAGGCAGGACACACTGAGCGCGCACAGCCGCATCTACACGCTACGCGCCGCTCCACTTGCAGTGTGTCACAGCCTTCATTTTATGTTAAAAGGGGAGAGTACCAATCTCGTGCCATGACTCTAAAGAAGCCAACTTCTCCATCAGTTACTCAGATGTGGTGACATCACTCTATGAAAAAATGATAATACATGTATAAAAAAATAAAATAATATGTGTCTTTACTTACCCGTTCTAGCAGACTCATTTCTTGGAATTCAGGACTAGTGTTTGATAATCTCTGTAGAGTGTGGGTAAGGTCATAGGTAGTAGAGAAGTAAAATCCATCAACGCTCAGGATGTGACTTATCATTGCAAGGAAGACTTTATTATCCTGCAACTGTTAATAAAAGCAGTCAGTCAGTACTTATATTTATTCCAACATCAGAAACGTAGAACAAAAAAATATATATATATATACCTCAATATTCATGTTTGTACTTCCTTTTACACAGCAGAAACTTGTATTGCAAGGACAGATACAACCCACAATTAAGGTTCCACTCTGCTAAGACCACTGCATGGAACCAACTGTCCAACTTCTTGATAAGTTAGATAAGATATTTTTTCTCCAAATTTAAAAATAGGTGGAGATGTTTATCAGCTGTGCTACAAAATAATGTATCATACCATTTTCAGATTTACTTCTATTATCAGATTTGCTTAATTCTCTTGGAATCATTTGTTGAGGTAGTGCAATGCTCAACTGGGGCCTAGCTGAATTACATTGGGTGAGACAGAGACAAGCAGTAGTGCATTGCTTCCGAGTCTACCTATGCAGGCTTTTCAACAATGGATACCAAGAGAACAAAGCTAATTTTGCGTCCAGCTCATGGGTCACGAAATGATTGGATGAAGCCAGATTCATAATCGATTAACGAAATACAGAATGAGATGCAGGCGAAGGAACAGCGGGATGTTTGCCATAAGAAAACGGCAATTATTTAACTAAGGAACCGTCTTTAATAAAAATGAATGAAAGTGCTCTTTTTTTAAGATTCATTTTACATACTTCGTTTAAACTGCATAACCTTACAATCACTTTAAGGATTATTGTTGAATAATTTTTGGAAAGTCATAATTTACAGCATAATGGCTAAGCCTACAGGCGCATTGGTTTTTACTTCTTACCTGGGTATCTGTTAAGTGTAACATTGTCTTTTTATAAGAAATTATGTCAAAGTCTACTGCTTTCCAAACTGGCTGATTAAGAAGTTCTCCTACTTTCTTCTTACGTGTTATCACAATCAAATACATTCCTGGTAAAGAAGAAATAAAAAAAAATATATATATTTTACTAACAATATTACCATATCAAATTGCAGGGCTACATCTATCACATATCTTATTAGTAAATATCTGTGGAGGGACAAAGTTAAACCCATACACATACTAATGCTAACAAATCATTTTAGTGAAATATTTCAGAATGTGTTCTCTCCCCATCTAGGAACTGGCCGGACAAGCTTTATTTAAAGGGACATTAAACACTTTGAGATGGTAATATAAAATTATAAAACTGCAATTATAAACTGCAATGTACTTTCATTATTTATTTTGTCCCTTTTTCCTACAATTCCATTCTGAAACTGTGAGCTTTTCAGCTCATTTTAGAAATGAAATTGCAGAGCACTATTATATTCCACACAGCCATTGGCTGCACACTCTATGGCCAGTTATAAATAGGTCACTAATTAGCCACAGCAAAGAAAGAAACCTAAGTTACAACATGGTAGACCCCATTGTTTTATAAAACTAAAACTTTATACTTATTTTGTCAATATTTAAACTAATGAAACTTAAAAAAACATCTAAATGTTTTTCTCAGACTAATCTCTTCTTTGAATGCTTCATTCCGTCTATCATTTATTTAGTGTTTAATGTTCCTTTAAAGAAGATGCCATAAACTACCACTTACAGGGGCAGCCAATCCACTGGTATTCTGTACCAAACACATGCCCATTGTAAACGGCCTCAAGCAAAACTGCAAGCCACCACAGGAAAGAAAGTGGTTGCACAAGTGTAAAATTAATCAAAATAATTATTATACATTAAAAAAAAAATACAACAGCATTTGTCTGACGCCCTGTACTAGGGGTTCATCAGACTACTCCAGTCTTGCAGCCATTCTGTAAAATATGAACTGAAATATTAACACTTCACCAACCATATTAATAACACTCTAAATGAAAGTAGAGTTTCTTGGTTTTAGCATAGCTCATTTAGCAACCACCTTCTTTCATGTTTGACCAAAATATTAGTAGCCAGGAAGGAGGTACAATCAAAAGGATATATTATATCTTAAAAATAATTAAGACGCATACATGCACCACAAACGGTGCTAAAATATCAACCCCACTTACCTGCAACTAGTCGTATTGTTCCCAGAATCCCATAAATTGGTCGTGTGATTGCAGATGGAGGTATGTCCTTTTTGACTGAAAAATAAAACAGAATTTTAAGTCTAATGGAAAAATCCATACAAACTAAAATGTAATTGTATCATAAAATCAAACTGTCTTTTAAAAATATACATGGTTGCAAACTTAGTTGTTTTAGAATTTGGCTAAAAACAAAATAAAAAAAAATAGTGAATACATTAATTTTTTTTTTTTTTTTTTAACAAAGCTGGCTACATAAAAAAATAAAATCAATAGAAATTGTGTGTGTGTGTGTATGTATATGTGAACCAATAGCCTTGCATGTCAGCTGACAGGTTTCTGTATGCACGCACCGCTATTGGTTCAGAGGTGCAAACATCACCTCATTGAAGGAGATTGTTGTGCAGTGGGCGGCCGGAGCCGCTGAAGTTAGCTCTGTGTAACGGCACACAGTATAGTCTAATAGGACTACTGACCCACTTTTCTCTTCTTTGCAGATTACCAAATCGATGTTCTCAATCAAATCAAGGCTTTACAGTCATTATACAAGAAATTTTTCCTGGTTCTTCCCACATTATGTGTGTGTGTGTGTGTGTGTAAATGATACATGTCATATATGATTATGTATATCTTAGCCTTAAAGGTACTTGATGTGACACGTTCAAGATAGTAGTAGAATTTGAACTTCACTTGTAGAATTGAATTACTTTTACAAAGTTAGTATGATTTCCTTTGCATGTTCAAGTTGTAAAGGTCCATATAGATTGTCAAGTGCTTGCCAATCATGCATACTTTTCTTTATTGCTGCTTTCTTGATTTTTTTGTTTGTTAATGTTTGACTAATTTTATGTGATGCCGCACTGGATTTCTATGGAGACAACTCGGCTAGTCTAGTGCAGATAATGTTACCGTTCCCAGGTGTGACAGTATACTATACGAGTGGAAGGTTATATATTCTGGTAAGGGATTACTGTTTGTTTCACACTAGTTGATGATGTGAGTAACACCTTGAAACATTCTAAATGTTTATCTAATAAATTATGGATAGTTTTAGACCTGGGGAGTGCTGCCTGAAATAATTTTTAATTATGTAGAATGAGGCTATATCATGCTCTCCAAGAGGTTTCTGCAAGATTATATTGGGCATTTTTGCAATTTAGAAGATATTTTTTTTTTTTACATATGCCATGCATGATACACTCATGAGTAGTAGTAGTTGATACCTGGATCAGCTACCCAGCAAAGGTGGTATTGTAGTATCAGCATTGCCAGTGTTAATCTAAACTGTTCTTTCTTTGTGTGGAATCTGTGTTTGTTTAGGAATGCTGTGGTCTCAAGACTCCACTTCCACCCCCTCCTCCTGGTACATGGTATTTCTTGATACTGGGAGTTAAAGGGACATGAAACCCAAAAACTTTCTTTCATGATTTAGGTAGAACAGAAAATTTTAAACAACTTTCCAAATTACCGTTTTTATCAAATTTGCTTCATTCTCTTGGAATCATTTGTTAAAGGAGCAGCAATGCACTACTGGTTTCTAACTGAACATGTGGGTGAGCCAATAAAAAAAATAAAAAAATTGATATAATATATATATATATATATATATATATATATATATATATATACAGCCACCAATCAGCAGCTATAACCTAGGTTCATTGCTGCTCCTGAGCTTACCTAGATAAACCTGTCAACAACGCATAACAAGAGAAGGAAGCAAAATTAAATAATAGAAGTACATTGGAAAGTTGATTAAAATTGTATGTTTTTCTGTATCATGAAAGAAAAATATGGAGTTTCATGTCCCTTTAAGGCTGGATCTGAGTGGTTGAATGATCGTAAATTAACACAAGGGCAGTGGTCTTGACAAGACAAAGGAAAACTGAGATATAACTGAATGTTACAGAAAAAGTATTCAGAACTTGCCTGGGACCAGAAGAGGTAACACCTGAAAGAGGTTCTCCACATATCTACAAGAACTTGGAAATAAGTTAAGATATTGTGTTCAATTGTTAGTTGTGTGAGTTATTAGGTTTTCAAGACACCCTTAATTCAAAATTCTTGGTGGTGGCAGCATTGATAACTGGGGTGGTGTAGGCAGGATTTGGGGTTACTTTGGTGTCACTTTATGTCCTTTGTAGAGATAAAGGTTAAGGGGCTGAGTGCTATTAACCCCTTCATGTTCACACCCTTCCCATAGATACGGCTGGGTGGATAGGCTTAATTGTCACAACATATTGGTTTTATCATTCTCAAAACTGTGCAATTGGGTCTGCAGAAATAACATGCCTATTCTTCACAGGAAAAATGTTATAAAATAAAAATATAGAGATTAAAAGTAGACCTTAATAGGACATATCCCCAACCTTTTATTTCATGATTCAGAGAGAGCAAACAATTTTTTTTATTTAAGAACAGAAATCGACTACTAAAAGCTAGTTGAACACATTGGGTGAGCCAATTACAAGATGCACATATGTGAAGCCAACAATCAGCAGCAAGCTCCCAGTGGTGCATTGCTGTTCCTGAGCCTACCTAGGTATGCTTTCCAACAAAGGATACCAATTGAATGAAGTAAATTCATTTACAGAAGTAAACTGAAGTAAAAGTCGTTTAATATTGTACGCACCATCTGAATCCTAAAAGTTTAAATTTTTACTTTACTGTCCATTTAATCCTATTTTTTCCCTGCATCTCTGTACACATAATAACACCTTACAAAGTTTCAAGAAGCTCTATGAAAAGAAAATAGTTTGGAGTGGGAACGATCTGCACAATGACCTAGGTGTGCGGAGGGAGAGGCATGCAGTAAGAATGAAAGTGAAACCTATAATGTTATTGGTTTTAGTTAAATAAAACTATTTAAATTTTTATTATGGTGGTAATGATTATTTTTCTTTGGTTAAATAAAAATATTTAAAATTGTTATTATTGAGTCAACGATTATTTTTCTCCTAATAAAGCATAGTTGAAAAGTTGATCAAATATGAATTATTAACCTATTAAACTGGAGATAGTTCACCTCTCAATAATTTTATAATTATCTATGTATTTCTAAAGATATATAACCAAATCATTAATTTTATGATATAAATGGAAAAATAACCTGAAAAGTTATTACTCTAAATATTAAAACTTTATATATATAAAACCATGATTTAAATCAATTCCATCCTGAATGAGCATGTGCAAGAGTTCAGTGTATTTGTATGACTCTGTGATTCGCTGATGGCTGTCACATGATACAGAAGCAGTGACATTTAAAGGAAATTTGTCAGAAAAACAAACACACACAACGCTCATCTGAAATTTAGAGGAGGTGGTATTGCATTGTCTTTTTATTATGCATTTGTTGAATATGCAATTCTACTGTACTGAATAGACCTTTAACATGTTCAGTTAAATCTACTTTTAGAAAAGACAATTATGACAAAAGAAAAGAATTATTGAATGACAACAGCACTCAGCTCTGCAGCTAAAGCAAAACAAACAAGGGTCATTTAAATGAAGTTTAATAAGTAACTACAGTTAGTTATCTAGGTGTATGGCAACTGTGCAATAGTTTTTCATAACCTAAACAAAAATCTGTAAGTTATAATACAGTAGCATCCAACTGTCTTAGTTTAGGATAGATATATCCAACATCAGAAACTCACATCACCATAGATATTTGATATTTAAAAGAAATAAATAGAAAATAGAAGAAAAATAATAGTTTGGAACCCTAATATGACTAAATAACACTCACCAACAAAATGAATAAATTATAAACCTTTATAACAACATGAAAATACTATTCAGCTTTACAAAATGTTATCATTAAAACTACCTGTAAGGGTGACTTCGGTGGAAACCCTATCAATGGAAAGAACATCCTCTGCTCCATCATCACAAGCTTCCACATAAAATTTCTCAGGCGTTACATGTCTAAAAAACAAAAAGACTGTGTCAATCAAAAAAGAAAAAAAAATACAAAAATAGGTTTAGCTAACATTTCTGTTGTAAACTTTACAATAAATTTACATATATTCTAGTTACCACTGTTATAATATATCCTTGTATAATAGATCCAAAATGATATCCACCATATAAGGAGTAAATTAATTATATAATTATTATCTATGCAAATCCAATTCTAAGTGTGTCGCACTATCACAAGAAAAAAAACAGCTCTGAAAATTGCCAAATACAGCTTGCAGAGTCCATTTTCGGCATACAGATCGGCCCGAATGCACATCCCTAATTCAGATAGTGCATACAAATTTAACCCCTTAATGACCAAGGACGTACGCCACACGTCCTCAAAAAAAATACAGTTAATGAACGAGGACGTGTGGCGTACGTCCTTGGTCTGGAAAGCAGCTGGAAGCGATCCTGCTCGCTTCCAGCTGCTTTCCGGTTATTGCAGTGATGCCTCGATATCGAGGCATCCTGCAATAACCCCCTTGGCCATCAGATGCAGAGAGAGCCACTCTGTGGCCCTCTCTGCACCGGACATCGGTGGCCGGTATCGTTGGTGGGTGGGAGAAAGTCTGGGAGGCGGGTGGGCGGCCATCGATGTGCCGAGTGGAGGGAAGGGGGTCGGGATCGGGGGCGGAACAGACGGGAGCGCGCACGACAGCTGCCAGTACCCAAGATGGCGCCCATTAAGGCAGAGGGGGAGGGTTAGAGAGCTGTTTAGTGGGGGATCAGTGAGGTTGGGGACTAAGGGGGGATCCTACACAGCAGCATATGTAAATATGCCAAAAAAAGCCCAAATATAGCTTTTATTTTAGTACTGGAAGAGTTTCTGCCAGTACTTAAGATGGTGGGGACAATTGTGGGGTGGGGGAGGGAAGAGAGCTGTTTGGGAGGGATCAGGGGGTCTCATGTTTCAGGTGGGAGGCTGAGCTCTACACTAAAGCTAAAATTAACCCTGCAAGCTACATAATTAACCCCTTCACTGCTAGCCATAATACACGTGTGAAATGCAGCGGCATTTGGCGGCCTTCTAATTACTAAAAAGCAACGCCAAAGCCATATATGTCTGCTATTTCTGAACAAAGGGGATCCCAGAGAAGCATTTACAACCATTTGTGCCATAATTGCACAAGCTGTTTGTAAATGATTTCAGTGAGAAACCTAAAATTGTGAAAAATGTAACGTTTTTTTTAATTTGATCGCATTTGGCGGTGAAATGGTGGCATGAAATATACCAAAATTGGCCTAGATCAATACTTGGGGTAGTCTACTACACTACACTAAAGCTAAAAGTATCCCTAAAAGCTCCCTACATGCTCCATAATTAACCCCTTCACTGCTGGGCATAATACACGTGTAGTGCGCAGTGGCATTTAGCAGCCTTCTAATTACTAAAAAGCAACGCCAAAGCCATATATGTCTGCTATTTCTGAACAAAGGGGATCCCAGAGAAGCATTTACAACCATTTAAGCCATAATTGCACAAGCTGTTTGTAAATAATTTCAGTGAGAAACCAAAAGTTTGTGAAAAAAATTAGTAAAAAAGTAAACGATTTTTTGTATTTTATCGCATTTGGCGGTGAAATGGTGGCATGACATATACCAAAATGGGCCTAGATGAATACTTTGGGATGTCTACTAAAAAAAAATATATACATGTCAATGGATATTCAGAGATTCCTGAAAGATATTAGTGTTCTAATGTAACTAGCGCTAATTTTGAAAAATAATGGTTTGGAAATAGCAAAGTGCTACTTGTATTTATGGCCCTATAACTTACAAAAAAAAAGCAAAGAACATGTAAACATTGGGTATTTCTAAACTCAGGACTATTTAGCACAGTGTTTTTTTGGTGGTTGTAGATGTGTAACAGATTTTGGGGGTCAAAGTTAGAAAAAGTGTGTTTTTTTTCAAATTTTTTCTCATATTTTATAATTTTTTTATAGTAAATTATAAGATATGATGAAAATAATGGTATCTTTAGAAAGTCAATTTAATGGCGAGAAAAACGGTATATAATATGTGTGGGTACAGTAAATGAGTAAGAGTAAAATTACAGCTAAACACAAACACTGCAGAAATGTAAAAATAGCCTTGGTCCCAAACGAACAGAAAATGGAAAAGTGCTGTGGTCATTAAGGGGTTAAAAAGACATCCAATTTACTGATTTAATTTTAGAAACAGGTTAAGGTAAAGCATTTTATACTGGTACTGACATTAACAAAAATACATGTTGCAAAATGGAGTGTCGGACACTCGAGGTTGTAACACGTATTTTTGCTAATGCTCGTTTACGAACTGCTTTAACAAAGACAATATCCACAATATTGCTGGTTGACATGGATTTGTTTCCACAAGTACAAAATCAAATGGGACATTGCTCATTTAGATGCAACAATGACAAAAAAATATTTGTATTCATTTTAAATTTAGCTTCTAAATAGAAATAAATGTATTAAGTAATGACACCTATTTTTTTTTTTAGGGGGGGGGGATGGGAGAATGTCTGAATATGAGTAAATATAGATTCATCTCAAATGTTATAAGCTCCTAGAATCTTACTTCTGGCTTCTATCAGTTACATCACTACTTATTTTACAGGACATCAGTGATGACATCACAATAATCATAACTATATAAAATTGTAAATAATACATATTTTACATTAAAGGCAGTGGTAGGGTACAGAACTGTCACTGACGACGTCATACGACAACTCGTCACTGTTAATTATATTATTCATTTAGAGCAATACTTTTAAAAGGGACATTGCACACTAGATTTCCCTTTGCATAAATGTTTTGTCTATGATCCATGTATATAGCATATCTGGTTGTGTTTTTGTAAAAATGTATAGTGTTGCTTATTTTTAAATGAAATCCTGCTGATTTTAATTCTCCTAACCAAGTCCCAAAGTTTTAAATGTATACTAATGTCTACAGATTCCTGCTTGCTCCCGTTTGCCTAATTGGTCTTTTCATATGCAGGAAAAGGGCTGTATGGCTTGACAAATCCAGGAGCCAGTGAGCCAATGACTCCTAGAATTTTACTCATGGCTCCTAACTTTTTGGTTTACTCTCCAAATATCTAATACACAAATATCATTGTCTGGCTACTGACTCAAAAATTTTAAAAAGATTTGTCGACCCCTGGTTTACAGTTTAGGTGCTTTATTAAAAAAGAAAAAGAAGCACTTACATGTCAAAAAGTCACCTTTGCAGTGTCTGAAAACACTTTAAGCACAGCTGACTCTGTCACATGTGCTCCCATGAATAATATCTATATCAGCTGCTGATTGCCTGGGCATAAAAACATCATTTACAGGAGATAGATTAGTGTAGGAAGCACCATAACCAGTTGTCTTTGGTGTTTCAGGTGCTTCAAAAGCAGCTTTTTGACAGGTAAATGCTTTTGTTTTTTCAGCTAATACACTGATAATTTTGTAATGCTCCTTATTTGTTACAGGGATTTCTATGTCCCTTTAACTATACACATTTCCCAGCTTGCATGCCTACAGCAGTGCCATTCAAATATAATTAGAAGCATTTTTAAAATATATTTTAATTTTAAAAGTTGTCAGTGCTAAATTGAAAGCTTAAAGGGATATGAAAACCAAACATTTTCTTTTGTGATTCAGACACAACATACCATTTTTAAAGAAGTTTCCAACTTACTTCTATTATCAAATTTGGTTCTTTGTTGAGGCGATACGATACCTAGGTAGGCACCTGGAGCACTACATGACAGGAAATAAGTGCTGCCATCTAGTGTTCTTGTAAATGGAGAACACTCTTACAAAACTGCTGCCATATAGTGGTCCAGAAGTGAGCCGGCTCATAAACTTTCGATTACTACTATAACATTTAGACCGGCCTTTATCATACAAATACCAAGTAAAATGCATATTTTAGTAATATGGTTTACAAAGTACCTATAGCACCTGCTTGTCTTTTTAAAGTCCTCTATGGTATTTTAAGAAAGTAGACAAACCATCCCTGGCTACTAAAATGTTGACACTCCATTCAAAGTGCTTTCCATTCTCTAAGACTGAAGAAAAGATAAGGTGCTATTATATGTCACAGTGCACAAGATAGACAATATATATGGCACGTTCTTAGGTAAACTCAATATTGTACTACTGAAGTGCTGTCAAACGTGGATGGAGGAAAGAAATCCTGGAAGCAATTTAAAGGGACGGTCTTCTCCAAAATGGTTTATTGTATAAAAAAAAAAAAAGAGAGATAATCCCTTTATTTCCAATTCCACAGTTTTGCACAGCCAAAATGGTTATATTAAAGGGATAGGAAAGTCAAAATTAAAATTGCATGATTTAGATAGAGCATGTAATTTTAAGACACTTTTAAATTCACTTCTATTTTCAAATGTGCTTCGTTCTCTTGGTATTCCTTTCTTGAAATAAAAATATGCACATATTGCCTGCACACATTTGTCTCTTTTGATTAGCTAACTAGATGTGTTCAGCTAGCTGCCAGCAGTGCAATCATGTTCCTTCAGCAAAGGATAACAAGAAAATTAAAGGGACACTGAATCCAATTTTTTTCTTTCCTGATTCAGATAGAGCATGACATTTTAAGCAACTTTCTAATTTACTCTTATTACCAAATATTCTTCATTCTCTTTGTATCTTTATTTGAAATGCAAGAATGTAAGTTTAGATGCCGGCCCATTTTTGGTGAACAACCTGGTTGTTCTTGCTGATTGGTGGATACATTTATCCACCAATAAACAAGTGCTCTCCAGAGTCTTGAACTAATAAAAAAGCTTAGATGCTTTCTTTTTCAAATTAAGATAGCAAGAGAACAAAGAAAAATGTATAATAGAAGTAAATTAGAAAGTTGTTTAAAATTGCATGCTCTATCTGAATCACAAAAGAAAAAAATTGGGTTCAGTGTCCCTTTAAGCAAATTTGATAATAGAAGTAAATTGAAAAGTTGTTTAAAATTGTATGCTCTATCCAAATCATGAAAGAAAATTGTGGGGTTTCCTTAATATACTTTTAAACTATGTGATTACTTTGTATCTAAACCTCTTTTGACAGCCCCTTGATCACATGGCTATTTATTTATTATCTATTAATTTGCATTTTAGCCAATTAGTGCTGGTTCATGCACCACTCCACGAGAGAGAGCACAATGTTATCTATATGACCCACTTTGATTAGCAGTCCCTTGTTGTGAAAAGCTAATAAAAAGCATGTGATAAGAGGCTGCCTGTAGTTACTAAGAAACAGTCAGAAATTAAGAGTTTTAAATGTATATTAATATAACAATGTTGATTGCGCAAAGCTGGGAAATGTGTAGTAAAGGCATTATCTATCTTTTTAAACAATAAAAATGTTGGTGTTGACTGTCCCTTTAATTGTAGTTCCTTGCAAGTATAATGTGGCTCTATAAATTATTTAAGCACAATAATATGTATATATCTTTGATAATTTGATCCTTGTAACTTTTTCAAAAGAAACAATAAATGATAAAAACATATAGTGCTCAATGAGGGGGGGGGGCAACAAAGCAAGTTAAAGGGACAGTCAAGGCCAAAATAAACTTTCATGATTCAGATAGAGCATGTCATTTTAAACAATTTTCCATTTTACTTTTATCACCAATTTTGCTTTGTTCTCTTGGAATTCATAGTTGAAAGCTTAATCTAGGAGGTTCATATACTAATTTCTTAGACCTTGAAGGCCACTTCTTTTCAGAATGCATTTGAACAGTTTTTCACCACTAGAGGGTGTTAGTTCACGTATTTCATATAGATAACACTGTGCTCGTGCACGTCAAGTTATCTGGGAGCAGGCAGTGATTGGCTAAACTACAAGTCTGTCAAAAGAACTGAAATAAAGGGGCAGTTTGCAGAGGCTTAGATACAAGATAATCACAGAGGTTAAAAGTGTATTAATATAACTGTGTTGGTTATGCAAAATTGGGGAATGGGTAATAAAGGGATTATCTATCTTTTAAAACAATAAAAATTCTGGTGTAGACTGTCACTTTAAAAAAGCATTTGCTATAAACAGTCAAATTTTATAAACAAAAAACAACCAAATAGCATTTTCCCACGTTCAGTTCTGCACAAGCTTTGTGTTTGGATTTTTTAGTAAAATTATGATCTACAGAAGACAAGAATGCAGAAACTCTAGTCATCCTGCACTGAAAAGTTGCATAAGGTGTTGTTGGAAAAAGCCCCTATGTATTCAAATAGACATTTCAAATCTATAACAAGGGCCTAGTGTTACGTGTATGCTGTTCTGAGGCCCAGGGGTTACACCAGTACTATAAATTTGTATGACAAACAAAAGCATTTCAATTTCATTCATATGTACTATGTTGAATGACATCAGTGCTATCAAATGCTATAGGCCAGATCAGATTTGCATAATCTAAAGCATTCATAATTTAAACACTGCAAAACATATACAAGCATCACAAAAAGCTGAATGAATATGCAACTCACTGTATATGTCACATTGACAAAACAATAAGTATAATATATATCATAAATTAAAAAAGGTACTATTTAAAACATATATAAAAAAAATTGGCTGAAAGGTTAAACCTGTTTTTTTTTTTTTTTTTTTTTTTTTTTTAATGAATGTGAAGAAAATGCTTTTGGTATAGATTGTTTATGGGCCAAGGACAAAAGCACACCTCTAATAGACAGACAGTGACATGCCCAACGGGAACATCTGTTCTTCAAAATATAAACTGTAATACATTATTCAGAATGTCATCTTTTCCACACAAAAAAATACATCAATGACCCATTAACACAAATTTACTGTAAATCAATGATTTCTAAAACAATCTTATATTTTAATATCAGCCAAAAATGCAAAGGGATACAATTTTCTAAGGATCCATTCTGGCCACTTGAAATGTTAGGAAAGACCAAAAAGAATAAGCATTAGTTTAAAGCTTTATATTTATATGCACAGAGACAGGACTTTTTTCACTTTCTGCAATGAGATTTTTTTAGTGAAATTTTTTCTGCAGGTCATTTTTAAATAAAATTGTAAACTTGTCAGTTACACTAAAGAACCAGATCAACTGCAATGTGTTGGTTAACTGGAGAATAAAGCAATATTTAAAGTTGTATAATCTAGTGCAGTAGTTGAAAATTGCATTGCAAATTAGCTGCAGACAAAAAAAGTAATTGTAAAATGTCTCTTGAATAAATCTGTTTCCTTTTCTCTTAGTCTAACGTAACAATGTAGTAATAAAAACGGTGCATTGCTCATATAAACATCTTACATTCAGAGAAAAACAGTTTTGCAGACTGTGAAAAGCTAGGGAACGAGCTTGCAAAAATCTCAGAACCAGACAACAATCAATGCACTGCTGCATATTTGACTGTTGTCTTCAAACAGCACTTTGCTCTGGATGCACTGTGTTAAGGAAAACTTATACAATGCAGCCAGAGAACAGCTCTGTTTAAGAAGAACAGCCTAATGTGGTGCAGCACTGAAAAGTTAAAGTGTTAACAGCTCCTGTTCTTTCTGCAGACATGCTGCATTTTCTGCAATGACATCTCAGATCACTCTATGTTCTGCCTTGGGGTTTATATGTTTTTTCAAAACACATTCTAAGAGGTTTGATAACATGTTATTGTATTGTAAGTAATATATTTATTTGCCTATAAAAATAAAGCTAAATATTTTACTAAATTTTGTTTTTGAACGCTGATAGACTCATATAGAAATATGGCAGCATCATATACTGGAATTTAAAGGTCCTGCCCCCTTTGTAGTTTCAATCGACTCTAAAATGATATAACCAGATTCAGCTCCCTAACCATTAAATACTAAAATAAAGTTACATGATCATGTAAAAATAGATTATTGTTTTTGTATTAGTTTTAGCTGGGATCAAAGTTTTGCAAATCATTCATAGCATATTATGGTTTTCTTTATATTTCTTTTTTATTTTATGGACATTTTTGGATGTCTCATTAACTTGCATATACTTACAGTTTCAGGTTTTCATAAGCCAGCGCCATGATCACTGACTATGCAGCTGTCTCTCACCGGGTACACAGCTCTTTAGCGTACACGTCACTACTATAGACTATAAAGTGTATGTGCGGACATATACCAAACAATTATTCGCTGTCAACACAATGGGAATTACGGGCGTACTTTGCCCAACACGTAACCATTCACACACACGCCTGCTCTTTACTAAGGTATCCTGGCACTGCCCGGTGACGTTGCAGCAGCTGACAAGGTTACTGCCGGGATCTTGCGTGACGTATTAGTTAATGGACACAAAACTACTCAAAAAGTCGCAGAAAATAGACGTTAAAGCATAGGTATTCCCTAAAGGGGCAGGGATTGTAATTGTCATTGGCTGACACAAGTGACAAGTGTATTCTGTGTATAATACCTATAGCATCATATTGTACTTCTGGCAGCCAAGTGGTAGATCCAATGTGTATGGGTCTATTTTTCTGTCAGGGGGTCATCATACATTACAATAATTGCATTTGACGGATGCGCCTTCTCCTTTCTCATTGCAGGAGCATATGTTATCGCGCGTGATATGAAATATAGCTAAAATATGATTATTAAACTTCAATAAAAGAAGGAAAATTGCAATACATAGTAATGTTTTGCGGGGAAAAAGGCCACGTCTGTGCAATAACAACGGAAAACTGATGTTCCGTAGGCTTTGCAATACCAGCATCTTTCGTGTGAATCAGTTCATTTGAGGTGTTATTTTTATTAATTTTTGGAAAAACAAATATGCGCATCTTCAATATGTCTATAGTATAAACTACAACTTGAAGAAGAAAAATAATATGCTTCGCCAAACTAAAGCTAGATGGCGCAAGGTGATTCTTATTCTTAGCTAATACAATATAAAATTGTATTTTCTGCATGACCATGCATTTTTTTGTTTTCATATTTTTATTGAGGTAAATCACTTACAATTAGATACAAGGAATGAATATTACATATGTGTGTGTGTGAAAAGAGATCAATCACATCAGGCAAGACGACTTTGCATTAAAGTGATACTAAACCAACATTCGTTTTCTTTCATGATTGAGATAGACTAGAGCATGCAATTTTAAGCAACTTTCAAATTTACTCCTATTATCAATTTTTCTTTGTTCTTGTGCTATCTTTATTTAAAAGCAGGAATGTAAAGCTTAGGAGCTGGCCCATTTTAAGTTCAGCACCCTGGATAGCACTTGCTTATTGGTGGCTACATCTAGCCACCAATAAGCAAGCGTAACCTAGGTTCTAAACCAAAAATGGTTAGACTCCTAAGCTTTACATTCCTGCTTTTAAAATAAAGATAGCAAGAGAACGAACCAAAATTGATAAGATGAGTAAATTAGAAAGTTGCTTAAAATCGCATGCTCTAACTGAATCATTAAATAACATTTTTGGATTTAGTATCTTTGAGGCTATAATGAGACTAAGGAAACATTTCTTAAACAACAGGGCCACTCTTGGGCTTCTATTAGCTAAAAAAAACAGCTTTGAGGAACCATTAGTATAAGATACGCTAGGGGTTTTATGGTAACAAATAAAAGGATACAGCATAAAGGACTAGCAAAAAGGCTTACAAACCAGACTAAAGTATATCAGGTTAAAATGTCCATTTTATTGGGTATGCAGGTAAAAAAGCACAAGGGCACAGCAACACAGATATTTCACAGCTAGTAAGCTTAGCGAGAAAATAATACATGCGTGTCTTGTTTAGCGGAGCTGGGGGTTACTATGAACCTTTAAAACAATTAAAGGGATATAATTCCCAAAAGTTGAAGCATTTGAAAGTGATGCAGCATTACTGTAAAAAGCTGACTAGAAAATATCACCTTAAAGGACCACTAAACCCAAAATCTTTCTTTCATGATTCAGATAGAACATACAAATTTAAAAAAACGTTAAAATTTACTTCTATTATTTACTTTGCTTCATTTTTTAGATATCCTTATTTGAAGAAAAAGCAATGCACATGGGTGAGCCAATCACATAAGGCCACTATGTGCAGCAACCAATCAGCAGCTACTGAGAATATCTAGATATGCTTTTTTAGCAAAGAATATCAAAAGAATAAAACCAATTAGATAATAGAAGTAAATTAGAAAGATGTTTAAAATTGCATTCTCTTTCTAAATCATGAAAGAAAAAATGTGGGTTTCATGTCCCTTTAACATTTCTATTTAAAAAAGAAGATATTTTACCACAACATTTCATAATTATTCACACCTGACTGTAAACCCTAGTCAAAAAGGATGATCTTGCTGGACTCATTCTGAAGTCATCATGACTCCAGACTAGTCATCAGAAGCCATCCTGAAGTATGCCGACAAGCCAAAATATTTAAATGAGATGACTCTAGAGTCATTCACTGGCTGTTTATGCTTGTGAAGTAATCAGTAAGGTAATCTGCTAAACATTCTGAAGTCATCACTCAGAACTTTTTTACCTTAGCTGATGACTTTACAAGCCTGGTGATGTGCAAATGACTTCTAAAGTAGTTTGATGATCATCAAATGACTCCAGGATGGTCTCTAAAGTAATCCTGTTTGTCTTTGGAAGAAACTTTATGCAGCCAATCAGTATGCTATTCCCAGGACTTTAAAGGAAGTGTGCATCTGGCATGTGCAGGAACAGTCATGTTATTTTCCTATTCAGTTTAATGAACTTTATTATGAAATCTTACAAGATTTCAGTGAAATCTCAGGAGATCACAGCAATGGAAAGCATGAACTCCACACTGCTAATGCTGATTGGCTATTCCTTTTTCTTTCTTTTTTTTTTAACTTGCAGCTGGACAGCAGCTGAAGTATATAAAAAAAGAGAGAAGCGCTCAACCTGGGAACAAACAATAGCATAATAGCTTGTTCTCTAACTAGTTACCACCCTAGGAGCAGCCTCTTTTTTGCTCAACATGTGCCTTTCGCAGAGAAGAACTTTCCTGTAGTATATCAGTCTGGTCTTGCTTTACAGTACAATACAGTCCAGTCCAGAAATACCAGGCAATCCCTCTCTGAACGAGAGAAATGGCAAAACCCCAAACGTACGTTTCGGCCTAGTGTTGGCCTCAATCAGTGAGGTGCAGCCATATCCCTCTAAGCACATTGAGCAACGGGCCTGGTTTCTTGCATCGCCCTTAAGGATACTTCCCTCAGGGTCATAATTTGCATGAACAAAAAGAGAGAAGCACTCAAGCTGGGAATCGAACAATAGCATACTAGCTTGTTCTATGGCTAGTTATCACCTTAGGAGCAGCCTCTTTTTGCTCAACATGTGCCTTTCACACAGAAGAACTTTTCTGCAGAATAACAGTTTGGTCTTGACTTAACAGCACAGTCCAGTTCTGAAAAGCCAGGTATTCCCTTTTTGAACAAGAGAAACGGCAAAATCCAAGACATATATTTTGGACTAGAGTGGGCCTTATCAGTGAGGTGCAGCCATATCACTCTAGACACTGATGTCTGGTTCCTGCATCACCCTTAGGGAGACTTCCCTCCGGGTCATAATTTGCGAATACAAAAAGACAGAAGCACTCAACCTGGGGACAAGCTACAGCATAATTGCTTGTTCTATGACTAGTTACTGCCCTAGGAGCACCCTCCTTTCGCTCAACAATTGCCTTTCACAGAAAGGAACTTTCCTGTAGTATATAAGTCTGGTCCTAAATTAACAGTACAGTCCCGAAATACCAGGCAATCCCCCTGTGAAAGAGAGAAACGGCAAAACCCCAGATGTGTTTTTTTCGGCTTAAAGTGGACCTCGTTAGTAAGCTGCAGCCATATCCCTCTAGGCACATTGAGCAATGGGTCCACGTCTGGTTTCCCGCATCATCCTTAGGAAGTCTTCCCTCAGCGTCATAATTTGCATATACAGAAAGAGAGAAGCGCTCAACCTGGAACTAACAATAGTATAATAGTGTATTCTCTGGTTAGTTACCACCCTAGGAGCGGCCTCTTTTTCCTCAACATGTGCCTTTCACAGTGAAAAACTTTCCTGTAGTATATCAGTCTGGTCCTGACTTAGAAGTACAGTCCAGTCCTGAAATACCAGGCAATCCCTCTCTGAACGAGAGAAACGGCAAAACCCCGATGTATATTTTAGCCTAGTGTGGACTTCGTCAGTGAGGTGCAGCCATATACTTAGGGTGGTAACTAAACCAAAGATAAGCTATTATGCTATTGTTCGTGCCCAAGTTGATCTTTTTGTATATGTAAATTATGACCCGGAGGGAAGTCTCCCTAAGGGTGATGTGGGAAACGAGATGTGGATCCGTTGCTCAAAATGCCTAGAGGGTTATGGATGCACCTCATTAATGAGGCCCATACTTCGCTGAAACGTATGTCTGGGGTTTTGCCGTTTCTTTTGTTCAAAGAGGGATTATCTAGTATTTCGGAACTGGACTGTACTGTTAAGTCAAGACCAGACTGATATACTAAAGTAAAGTTCTCTGTGAAAGGCACATGTTGAGTGAAAATAGTCTGCTCCTAGGGTGGTAACTAGCCATAGCTATTATGCTAGTGTTCGATTCCCAGGTTGAGTGCTTCTCTCTTTTTGTACATGCAAATTATGACCTTGGAGGGAAGTCTACCTAAGGAGGATATGGTAAACCAGATGTGGACCTGTTGCTCAATGTGCCTAGAGTGATATGGCTGCACATCACTGATGAGGCCCACACGAGGCCGAAACATACATCTGGGGTTTTGACATTTCTCTTGTTCAAAGAGGGATTGCCTGTTACTACCGGACTGCACTGTTTAGTAAGGACCAGACTGATATACTACAGGAAAGTTCTTCTCCATGAAAGGCACATGATGAGCAGAAAGAGGCTGCTCCTAGGGTGGTAACTAGCCATAGAACAAGCTATTATGTTATTGATTGTTCCCAGGTTGGGTGCTTCTCTTTGTATATGCAAATTATGATCCTGAAGGAAGTCTCCATAAGGGTGATGAGGGAAACCAGACATGGACCCATTGCTCAATGTGCCTAGAGGGATATGGCTGTATCTCACTGATGAGGCTCACACTAGGCTGAAATTTACACCTGGGGCTTTGCCATTTCTCTCATTCAGAGAGGGATTGCCTAGTATTTCGGAACTGAACTGATTTACTACAGGAAACCTTCTTTGTGAAAGGCACATGTTGTCAGTATATGGCCGGGTTATAATACAATATATTTAATAATTATTCTTTAAACAAATCCCCAATAAAATGCATATACAAAACAATAAAATTAATGTAAATTCCTAAATTCTTTATATTAGTCAAAATGTATAGACACATTGAATTATATTTATAGAAAACCAGATATGAATCAAACTATACAAGTGTTACAATATTCTTTACCAAGCAAACCAAATATATATTTAGAATTAACCTTATTCACAATTGAATTGCATTAAAATACCACAATGAAATATCACAGTATGGGTCACTAACTTCCAGACAAATATACTTAAATTATTTAGCCCACAATTGATTCTATACAACCCTAATTAAAACACCAGAAATTATATATATTCTTACTGTAAACAGTCAGTTTATATGCCTAAAATAAATTCTTAATTATCTACAATTAAGACAAATTCTAATATATATATATATATATATATATATATATATATATATATATATATATATATATATATATATATATATATATATATATATATATATATATATATATATATATTTGCAAAGATAAATTTCACACCAGAAAGATTTACTTACAATAATGGGCCTGACTAAGAAATATGCAACACAAAGGATATTTATCTAGCAAATAAATTAATTACTTAGCATTCAAGAGTGACTAGTTAAGACTATAAAGGACTATGAATGCAAGCTAAAATACAAAGTGCCCTTTTAAAATTACTAACTGCAGTTTAGGTATAGTTACCAAATACCCTTTATTTAAATATTAAAATATAGAACAGTCATACATTTACCACATGAGCCAATTTAATATTCCAATCTTTTTCAAGTATGTTCAGATCACCTCATATGAAGAAAGGTTATTGCATAGATCAAGAAGTTAGTCTCAGCTTTTTGCTTAAAGTGATTGTGTCCCAAGTATGGCAGCCAGTTACTCAATCACAAGTTTCAGCAGACAAAATACTCTCCTTCTTTCTCCTTGCGAGAGGTTATATCATGTGATACCCCTCCCCTTTTCTTATTCTAATCATTGGTGATCTGAATTCGATAGGCCCTTAACGGAGCTGTCTTTTTGGATTGGCCCCCGGAGCTTGTCCCTCTCATTGGTCACCTGGGAGACGCCTCCCTGACTGGCCCTGTATGTGTTCTAATAGACAATTTATTTGGCTGTCATACCAGTTCCAATCCCCTAGGGGGCAGCAGACAACCATCAAATACAGTCTCACCATCAATCACTGCTACAATCCAAATAGCTCCCAAATATAGTGATTATTTAATATATTATAACTTTTTTAATTAATCACTTACAATTTTAATTATAGATGGGATAATATAATGTCATTTATCTGATTACTCCAATACTAAATACAAGCATGTTTCTAGCGATCATACCAATAAACAATTACATTGTCGATCATTTGCTTTTCCCAGAATCATCTTAATATGACATACATACCTTGAGATAAGCAAACATGTCATTTTCATATAATTATATCTACATTGGATTACTATCCCATACAGATTAATATTTCATACCTGTATATCTCTATTTGAGAGTAAAAAAACACATAGGATATTATTTATTAGGATTATTATTATTACATAGGATTATTATTATATGTGTACTTATTAGGTGCCTGAAAAATATAAAGGAATAGGTTACTAAAATTGGACATTTTAAATGGGAGCATTGTTTTGTAGACACTAAAACTTTTTGCTTATTTTGTCACTATTTAAACAGCTAATTAAACTTTAAAAAATACATCTACATGTTATTCTTAGACTAATGTTTTCTTTGAATGCATCATTCTATCTATCATTTATTTAATGTTTAATGTCCCTTTAAATATATATGAGTAATGCCTGCACAATGATTATACTGAGCTCTATTACTGAGCAGTCACCTCAAATGACTGCAAAACTGTGCCTATAAACACAGCTATAATGCTTGTGACCTAGAAAGCCCTGATAAGGTAGCAGCTGATGCTGGTGGAATATAAGTAGGCTGACAGTCATTAGTAACTGTATATAATATACCTGGGGGTTGTGTGTAATGAGAATATTAGGAGGTAGAAATAACAGATATTATAGTTCCCCTAATTGCAAAGATAGTGTAAAATATTTAAATGTTGTCAGATTCTACTTAGTGTTTGAAGCTCAGGCACTATAGCCATCAGAAATCATTGGAGTTAATGATAGGACCAAGTAGAGTCTATAGTGCAATGCAATAAAGGAAGAACACAAGTCTCCAAAGTTCAGGTAAAGTAGCTAGTAAAAATCATAAATATTGATCTGGAACCCCGTCTAACATTTCACCAATTTGTCACGCATCTTTCAGATTTCCCGATCTTTTGGCTCAAAGAGAACGAAGAAAAAAAGAGACAGGGAACTCTCATTCAGCAGGGATTAATTTGTTTTAATAATTGGTTCACATATAGACGAGTATATGACTTTGTAACGACACACCATCAAGCAAGAAACATGACTAGACCACTAACGAAATTTGAACATTTATGTGTTAGAGACCTTCCCCTTTGTCATACATTGTCACTCCTATATAAAATATTAGTCACCCCACCTCCTTGGTATATCTTTTCATATATAGAGAGCTGGGAAAAAGATATTGGAATTATTATTCCACCACAAACAAACCGATTGATAACCTTGTCTATGTGTGCTTAAATAGTGGGATAGTTGCATATGTGTAAGCCAATTAGAGATCAGACCCTCCTCACTTTCCTGTAGTTTCTGACTCAAGACCAATCCCCCCTTGTTCAGTGATGTTCTTCCATGTGTGTTTAGGGAGTTTTGGGGCATAAGTTGTGGTATTTTTTAGAAGTGGAAGTAATGGGATTTCAGGGTTGTTTTGCAGAGGTGTTAGTGGGGCAGGTCTGGAAGAGACATGTGTGCTGGTGGCTAACAATTTGTCCCATTGGGTAAAAAATTCTACAATAAGAGGGTAGTTTTGTATAGTAGTAGGTCTGTAAGCTGGGTGCAGCCAACCCAACCAGCTCATGTTATATACTTGGAACAATTCTCTAACTAGTTGTATCCATTGTTTATCTGCGGAGTTGCGGCTCCAGTCTATTTGTCTCTGTATTATTATTATTATCATTTATTTGTATAGCGCTGCCAAATTCCGTAGCGCTGGGTACAATGATAGGGGTATACAATGACAAAGATTTGTGATACAATACAAAACATAACAAGACTAAACAAATCTAGCACAGGAGGAAGAGGGCCCTGCTCCGGAGAGCTCACAGTCTATAGGTTTAGGGTGCAGAGACAGAAGGTTGGGGTATTATTACATCGGTTGTATTTGCAGCAGTGAGTCAGACAGTTCATGTACATGTATTAGCTTGGTTCGGATGCGGGATGGAGGAGAGATGGTAAGCCTCTCTGAATAGGTGGGTTTTCAAGGATCTTCTGAAGCTATACAAGGTTGGAGACAGTCTGATGGAGCGGGGTAGAGAGTTCCAGAGGACAGGAGCAGCACGTGCAAAGTCTTGGAGGCGGGAGTGGGATGTAGAGATAACAGGAGTGTAGAGACGTAGGTCAGAGGTTGATCGAAGAGGACGGGATGGGGAGTATTTCACGATGAGAGAGGAAATATAGTTGGGAGTTAGACTGTTGAGTGCTTTGTAGGTTAGGGCTAATACTTTAAATTGTATTCTGGAGTGTATGGGGAGCCAGTGTAGAGACTGGCAGAGCGGAGAAGCTGATGTAGATCGTCGGCTTAGGTGGATGAGTCTAGCAGAAGCATTCATAATAGATTGGAGGGAGGAGAGGCGGTGTTTTGGAAGGCCATTTAAGAGTAGATTGCAATAATCAATGCGTGACAGGATGAGGGAATGAATAAGTATTTTTGTAGTTTTTTGAGTAAGGAAGGGACAAATTCTGGAAATGTTGCATAGGTGTGAACGGCAGGATTTGGTAAGCATTTGTATATGTGGGTTGAATGTGAGTTCTGAGTCTAGTGTGACCCCAAGGCAGCGGACCTGGGGTGAGGTGTTGAGAATAGAGTCTCCAACCATCAGAGAAATGTCAGGTGTCGGATGTCTCGAAGAGGGGGGAATAAGAAGCAGCTCAGTTTTGGACAGATTGAGTTGGAGGTAGTGTGAAGACATCCAAGAGAAAATTTCAGAGAGGCAGTCAGAAATCTGGTTGAGTAAAGAGGGAGAGATATCAGGAGAGGAAAGATAGATTTGGGTATCATCAGCATATAGGTGGTACTGAAATCCAAAGGAGGCAAAGGCAGGATGTATAAAGAGAGAAAAGCAGGGGACCCAAGACAGAGCCTTGCGGTACTCCAACTGAGAGAGGCATAGGATCACAAGATATGTTGTTAAAGGAAACTGAAAACGAGCGGTTTGAAAGATATGATGCAAACCAGGAGAGGGCTGTGTCTCGGATGCCAAATTAATGTAGTATTTATAGGAGGAGAGGATGGTCAACTGTGTCAAAAGCTGCGGACAGGTCAAGAAGAATTAGTAAGGAGTAATGGCCTTTTGCTTTGGCTGATAACAGGTCATTTGTTACTTTAGCAAGAGCGGTTTCTGTTGAATGTTTAGGGCGGAAAACAGATTGTAGTGGATCAAGTAAGGAGTTAGTTGTGAAAAATTGAGTTAGCCAATTATAGGCTAGTCATTCCAATAATTTTAAAGCAAAGGGAAGTAAGGAGACCGGTTGATAGTTAGAAGGCGTGGAGGGGTCAAGCGAGGGCTTTTTTAGGATTGGTATGATTGACGCATGCTTGAAGGTGTCAGGAAATGTGCCAGCAGTGAGGGATTGGTTAAAGAGATGAGTTAGGGTAGGGGTTAGTGAAGCAGAGAGAGAGGGAATAAGTTGTGAAGGAATAGGGTCAAGTGGGCAGGTTGTGAGATGAGCCGAGGATAGGAGTGCAGAGACTTCTTCCTCTGTTACAGGAGGGACATAGCATAGATTTTTGTTAATAGAAGGGGTGGGTAGGATCTCTGGGTTTGCGGGGTGCGAGGTGCAGATCTCTTTTCTAATGGTGTCAATTTTATTTTTGAAGTGATCAGCAATAATTTGAGCAGTGAGGTTGGTAGTGGGCGGGGGAGCAGGCGGATGTAGAAGGGAGTTAAAGGTTGAGAACAGTTTTCTGGGGTTGGACACGAGGGAGGAGAAATAGACTTGTTTTGCCAGGTTGAGCGCAGAGTTGTAGGACTTAAGGGTGAATTTATAATGTTGGAAATCAGCAAAGGTGCGTGATTTCCTCCTCTGCTGTTCAGCGGCCCGTGAGCATCGCTGAAGATATCTGGTCTGTTTAGTGTGCCACGGTTGCCGTCAAGTGATTGATGTACATCGAAGAGTGGAGGGTGCAGTTTTGTCAAGTGTTGATTTTAGTGCCGAATTATACTGTTGAGTCACGAGGTTTGGACAAGAGAGGGATGAAATGTCAGAGAGCAGAGGACTCAGTTGAGTGGAAAAGTCTGGGAGATCCAAGTCATTTAAATTCCTGTGAGGTAGAAGTTTTTTGGGGGCTTGCAAAGATGTAGCAGATAGAGTGAGAGAGAAAGTTAATAGATGGTGGTCAGAGAGAGGAAAGGGGAAGTTAAGGGAGTTGGAAACAGCACAGAGATTAGTGAAGACCAGGTCTATGGAGTTGCCTTCACAGTGTGTTGGAGATGTTGTCCACTGGGACAGGCCTAAAGAGGTGGTAAGGGATAGAAGTTTAGAGGCAGCAGGTGTGTTAGGCTTATCAAGGGGTATGTTGAAGTCTCTGTATGACTGTCATCAGTCTGTACCCCGCCAGGTCTGGGACACCCAATCCCCCTCTATCTCTAGACCGATATGAAGTTTGTCTGGACACCCTCGGTTTCACATTACCCCATATGAATTGCTCTATATTCCTTTGTAATTAAGTTCTAAAGTTTTTAGGTAGTGGTATTGGTAGAGTTTGTAGGAGATAAGGAATTCGGGGCAGGACATTCATTTTACTTTCACATGGATTCTCTTAAACTATTTTTTATATAAAAACTGTTAAGATTAAGACTCACCTACTGTGGAAATGTGGATCCAAAGGGTCTCAGAATTATTACATCTAGAGGAATTATACTATTTGAAAGAGGATAAGATGGGTATATATTCAGAAATGACAGCTACATGGGAATCCTATCTTAAAAACTTCTAAATCAGGTGACTCCTATTAGGCCCAAAGATAACATAACATTACCATTACTGTCTCCCATCCATAACTTCCCAATCTACAATCTCAATCTACCAGGGGGAAAAATATTAAATGCGATGAGGTATACAGTATATTCCAGTCTGCGGTGTATATTATTTTTGGTTATGTTCTTAATATCACTATTACTACTGTTCTTTTATTAAGAGTGAATTAGCCTTGCTGTTTATTCTTATAATTCTATTGTTTCATACTGGGAGCTGTGATTCCAACCTTTATATATTTCTATTTTTAACTACAACAAAGCTAATAAAAAAAAAAATCCAAAATATTAATTATAACGTAAAATGGGGCAGAGTGCAAAACAAAGTATATTGTAATCACAAAATAATAAGACCTGCTCCTTAGGATATAGCTGGTTTCCCTTGATGTGGGTTTCTGATTAGTGGCTAAATGCAGCAGCAAGTGATACCCAGGTGCTGAGCCAAAGATGGGCCAGCTCATTAGCTTACATTCCTGCTTTTTAAAATAAAGATACCAAGAGAACAAAGAAAAAATGATAATAGGAGTAAATTGTCTAATATTTTAACCACATTACTAAAGAGACTGGTAATAACAGTACTGTGTTTTTTAGAATGATTTTTGCCAATTAATCTGTTACTCTGGGTTTTTCCTTAGGATTCCCATATAATAATATTAAGTTGCTGGCCCCTGCACCCACTAAGCTAAATCACAGGAGTGACAAGACTGTGACAAACCAGATAAGGTGGAAAGGGTTGGTTAACCCTGTGACGGTTGCAGGTTTGGTTAAGCCTTGTACATCACAGCGTAGGTTCCAGCCTTCGGGTGAACCTAACTGGCTCATTATCATACACTGTGAATGTTTTTAAGGATGTAATTAAACTCAAGTTTTACTTGTACCCGGTTGCCTTTTGGGCTTATTGTTTACCTGTATTTAGCTATCTATTTATCTATTTTTTGTCTGTCTATTTACATCCTAAAAAAATGTATTCTGTTGTTAAGTTCTTGTTTTTTTGGACTGAAATTCGGAATTGAAACAAAATTGACTAATACAATGGATATTTCACACTTGTAAATGTAGATTATGAAAAACACAATATTTGTGTTAACCTGTGCAAAAGATCTTGTCATAAAGAAAGAGGTAGGAATGGCAAACGATTAAATTCCATTCATGAAGACACAATAATTTCCGATAGAAAGCCTGTGATAAAGATGAAAGTACTGTAAATTATAATCAGGAAAATGTGAGAATAAAATAAAATCAAGCATTTTTGAGTTTGATTGCTAAACTCCATTTCTAAATGTTAGGGTGAGGATTTTCTACAACCCCAATTATGAAAAAGTTGGGACAGTATGGAAAATGCAAAAAACAAACAAAAAGAGTCATTTGAAAATTCAGTTCACCCTTCACTATATTGAAAACACATTATTAACACATTGTTTTAGGTTTTACTTTGTGAATTTAATGTATTTATGAAAATATACACTCATTTCAAATCTGATGACTGCAACACTTTCCAAAAAAGTTGTGACAGGGCAATGAAGGATTAATAGCTGAGACAAGTTGAAATAAGAAGGTGATGTGAAACAGATGAGGCAATAGTGTATTCATAGTATATAAGTAGCCTCCAAGAAAGGTCTAGTCCTTCAAGAGCAAGGATGGGTCGAGGCTCGCCAATCTTCCAACAGATGCGTCAATGAATAATTCTAAACTTTGAGAACAAGATTTCCCAATGAAAAATCTGTAGGATTTTGGACATTTCCCCTTCTATAGTGTGCAATACAATTAAAACATTTAAGGAATCCGATCAAATCTCATTGCATAAAGGGCAAGGCCGAAAACCACTTCTGAATGCGTGTGATCTCCGATCCCTCAGACGTTACTGTCTCAAAAACCGTCATGAGTCTGTAATGAATATCCAGGCATGGGCTTGGGAATACTTTGGTAAACCTTTGTTAGTCAACACAATTTGCGGCTGCATCCACAGATGCAAGTTAAGGCTTTGCTATGCAAAGCAGAAGCCACACATCAACACTGTCCAGAAGCGCCGCCGACTTCTGTGGGCTCTGTCTCATCTGAGATGGATAGGAGCACAGTGGAATCGTGTTTTGTGGTCTGACAAGTCAACATTTCAAATCGTTTTTAGAAAATAATAGCTATAGAGAAATAAAGGAAATTCTTTCAAAACATTGGAACTTACTATTAAGGGACCCCATATTTAAACAAATTTTGGAAAAGAAACCTACTTGTACTTTTAGGAGGGCACCAACTTTGAAAGAAAAATTGGCCCCCAGTAAGGTTGTAATGTGTAAACGTGGTTTTAATTATAAAAAAACCACCTATGGAACTTTTTATAATCAACATAATACATTAAAATTGGGACCTATAGGTGCCAACACAGTCGGTGTCACATGTGCCAATATAAAACAAATGGGTCCACATCTATTACCTCATTCAGTACTGGTGAAACTTTTCAGTTGACACAAAAAATCACTTGTAACTCTTCGTATGTAGTTTATTGTATATCTTGTATTTGCGGGCTACAATATATAGGCTGTACCTGTAGGAAGGTACGTCAAAGATGGTCGGTACATCTTATATGTATTGAAAGAAGCCTTGATAAATATAGTACCTCTAGACATCATACTCAGGTACATGGCACCGCAAAATGTGTAATGAAAATCACACCACTAGAAACTATCCCTATTAACAATTTACAAAATAGAATGTCCAGGCTGCGCCAACGTGAGATATATTGGATCTATAAATTTGGATCCTTATATTCTGACGGCCTCAATGAACTTATAGATCGTGGGACTAATTTAATTTCACTTCTGATGAATATCTTTTGTTCTAAATTTTTATATTTGTATTTATTATCCTTTATTTTTTGCTCCACTTTGTTTTTGATAGTTACCATATTATGCGCATAGATCAATAGTGACTTCACTACAACTTCACAGTAAGTCAGCACTAATGTTCCACACATAGTTTGTTTACATATTACCCCTCACTGTTGTACATTAACAATCTTTTGGATAAGTAGCAACAAATTATTAATATCATATACTGATAGATTGCACCACTATAGCATTTAACAACATTAGGTTAGTTATATTAACCATCACTGTCTTTCCATTTTATTTCATTTTACATTATATGCACATTCATTACACTCCCCCTTCACCCCCTTTTTCTTCTTTTCAATACACCAGTATATATTCATTGTTTTGTTCTACAAAGACCCCTATTAGGTTTATTCTCCACTCGATTTTTATATTATATCACATTTTTTCACTTTTAGATATTGGTTTATTTTAGATATAATGTTTTAAAGTGATAGCATTATATCTAACCTTTATATGTTCACCCTTCCACTCACACATCTTTTTGCATCACACATTAAAATAACATTATTATGTTGTAATACACACCACTCATTTTTATAATTATTATTATTTTCTCCTTTTATACATTTTTTACTTTTTTTACTTTTCGAGTCTAATGAATGAACATCAGTTCTTCTTTATTATTTCTTGTCCCGTTTTTATTAAATATTTGTTCACATATAACTTTATTATACATAGTTTATGGGTGATCAGATTCACATTTTCAGTGCACACTAACTTGATATCCATATCGGGTTACAAGTTTTACGCTAGTTAGACACGATTAGCCCTATCAATCACACCCCCACATTAAAGAATGTTTCTTGACATATTTCTGACGTCAGAGAGATATGATTGGTCTATAATATTACACCCACTATCGTTATCCCGCCCAAGTGGGCGCGCCGACCTTATCTGTGTCGAGATACATGCCTTATGATAGTGGAATACGATTGGCTTAATCTACTACACCCTCACCACATATGATCGCTTCAAGACTTATAGTTTACCTCAGTGATATATGATTAGGCTATGCTAATATATCCTATATCGTCTTAGAGACTATTACCTGCCCAAGTGGGCTTGTCGAACATACATCACACATAACTTGCACACGATTGGTACAGCCGAATATCTGTAGTATTCTAACTACCATTTGGGTGTTAATCACTATAATATTGTCAATATTGTGTTTATATAGCTTTGGCAGATAACTGTATCTAACATCTTTCTATGCCGGTTCACCTTATGGTAATATGTACAACATTAATTGGGATTTTATTTTCGTCATCTCACAAATGTTGTTTTTATGATTATTTATATAATCAGTTTAATTTGGCATACATTGTTTTTTTTTATGTGTTCATATCACAGGGGTTACAATGTGTTTAAAAACATTACAAGTATTTTTATGCATATACTGTATATGTTTTGTCAGTGACAGGGTTGATTATCAGCCACCTGTATAAGAGGGAGGTTTCCAGCTAATGATTGGGAACGGGTGGGTATTTAGGAGACTCAGAGTGCTTTCAGTATTATGAACCTGAAGAAACGGCGCGGTATACGCCGAGAAACGCATAGCGTATAATACTGCTGGTTTTAACCATTTTACTGCGTTCCATTGTATTGTATTTTTTAAATTTTTTTGTAAAGTATTTTCATTTATCCAAGTCCTTTCGAGTCTCTTTTTTATGGTAGCCCACTTAGGATTTTTGGAGATCATTCACCTGGAAGCCTTATGGTTATGTGTACTGGGCCACTGAAATAGCCCAGTTCGTGTCATCTGCACCATTGGGTGCGCTACTAATTGTGGGTACCCTTATACCTGGGATTACCCATACGGGGTTAAGAATACCATACTGATCTGTACCAGGAGTCGCCCTTCTTTTTTTCCTAATCCTGAAAAAATAGGTGCACTTTGTCGAGACAATGGCGCATTATCGGGTCTGAAAAATGCTCAAAAACCTGCGATTGTGATTACTCTTACTAGAAAAGTGCTTCTCATGGAATTGTGATTAAGGCCTTAACCACTTAGCAATCACCTTCCAACTGTCCTGATTCTCACGGACAGTCTCGATTTTAGGGGTCTGTCCTGCCGTGCAGGGATGCTTGTCATCTGTCCCGCCTTGCCCCAGAAGGCTGTATACCCTCTGACCTCAGGTAATGGTGACCTCTAACCTCTGGTAGTGATGACGTCTAATCCCTGGTGATAGTACTACCATGCCTTCAGTTTTATACGATGAGCAGTGCAAACACCAGGGTAACGAACAGTGGCAGCCTCCGATTGCCAGCTAATGTGCTTGCCAACCCCAGGACCCCATATAATGAATTAGAGATACCCATATATGATGTAGTGTGTGTGCGTGTATCTGTATGTATAAGTGCATTCTATGTAGTGTGTGTATCTGCATGTATAAGTGTAAGCTATGTAGGTTGTGTATGTGTATCTGTATGTATAAGTGTATGTGTGTATCTGCATGTATAAGTGTAAGATATGTAGTGTGTGTGTATCTGTATGTATAAGTGTGTGTATCTGCATGTATAGGTGTAAGCTATGTAGTGTGTGTGTATCTGCATGTATAAGTGTATGCTATGTAGTGTGTGTAGCTACATGTTTAAATGTATACTGTGTAGTGTCTGTGTATCTGAATGTATGTGTATGCTGTGTAGTGTGTGTGTATCTGCCTTTATAAGTGTATGCTATGTAGTGTGTGTGTGTATCTGCATGTGTAAGTGTATGCTATGTAGTGTGTGTTTCTGTGTATTTGAGTGTGTGTGTACATGTATATGTGTAGCTTGTGTTACTGTGCATTTTTGCTGACTTTAGGCCAGAATCTAGAATATTAATAGGGAATGCAGTTTTAAAGAATCTATTATTAAATGTCCAATTAAGATAAAAACTAGTCGATAAGGCTGCCCAGAGGGCAGTCTATAGTTACTGTATCAATAATGTAGACACAGAAAAAATAAGCATTAATAAAAATGTCAGTGTCTACATTATTTATACAGTCACTATATGTATTGTGAATATATAAATAATGTTTAGACTGAACCGCCTCCCAAAAATAAACGTAACATTTCTTAACCTATATTTCTGCCTTCCCCAAAAAATTAAAACTAAAATTAAAGATGGCGTCCCTTGAATTCCTATTGGCTGATTTGATTCTTCCAATTCAAATCAGCCAATAGGATAAAAACTACTCAAATCCTATTGGTTGTTTAAATTAGCCAATAGGATGAGAGCAAGTGAAATTGTATTGGCTATTCAAATCAGCCAATAGAATTTCACTTGCTCTCATGCTATTGGCTAATTTAAATAGGCAATAGGATTTGAGTAGCTTTCATCCTATTGGCTGATTTGAATTGGAAGAATCAAATCAGCCAATAGGAATTCAAGGGACGCCATCTTCAATCGTGTACCTTGAATTCACTATTCAGAGTATAGCGGAGATCATACGAAGAGGATCCTCCATGCTCCAAGGCTCTGCGGTCGCCGGTCTTCAGTTCCAGGGTCACCGGTCTTCAGCTCCGCAGTCTTCAGTCTTCAGCACCGCTCCGTGCAGGATGTTCCTGGAAGAAGAAGAGGTTGCGCTTGGAAGAAGACTTCACCGCCTGGAACAGAACCTTATCCGCCAGACTTCAGGAACCGTAAGTAACAACCTGGGGGTTAGACTTAGGATTTTTTTAAGGTTTTTTTGGAGGGATTTGTTTTATTTAGATTAGGGATGGGCAGAAAAAGAGCTAAATGCCCTTTTAAGGGCAATGCCCAAACAAATGCCCTTTTCAGGGCAATGGGTAGTTTAGTTTTTTTAGTGTTAGGTTCTTTTATTTTGGGGGGTGGGGGGGGTTTAATGTTAGATGGGACTTTGTATATTTTTTGTAAAAGAGCTGATTATCTTGGGGCAATACCCTGCAAAAAGCCCTTTTAAGGGCTACTGGTAGTTTATTATTAGAGTAGGGAGTGTTTTTATTTTGGGGGGTCTTTTTTATTTTAATAGGGATTAGGTTTAATTTTGTTAAATTTGGTCATTTTATTTTTTTTATTTTCTGTAATGTTAACTTTTTTTATTTTTTGTAAACTTATTTTATTTTTATTTTTTTGTAACTTTAGAATGTATTAGTTTAGATAATTTGGGTTTATTTAATGGGGTGTTAGGTTAGGGGTTGTTAGGTTAGGGGGTGTTAGGTTACGGGTTGTTAGGTTAGGGGGTGTTAGGTTAGTGTACTGTACTTAGTTATTTAAATAGTTATTTGCATTGTGGGTTTTGCGGTTTAAAGGGTTAATAAGTTAAATAGCTTTATTGCAATGTAAGGGTTTTGCGGTTTAAGGGTTAATAGGGTAAATAGGTTTATTGCGATGTAGGGGTTTTGCGGTTTAGGGGTTAATAGGGTAAATAGGTTTATTGCGATGTAGGGATTTTGCGGTTTAGGGGTTAATAGGGAAAATAGGTTTATTGCGATGTAGGTATTTTGCGGTTTAGGGGTTAATAAATTAAATAGGTTTATTGCGGTGTAGAGGTTTTACGGTTTAGGGGTTAATAGGGTAAATAGGTTTATTGCGATGTGGGAGTTTTGCGGTTTAGGAGTTAATACTTTGTGTAGGATTTTTTTTGTTTGTTATATTTCGTGCGGGCGGTGTGTTTTTTTAATACTTGATGCGGGCGGTTAGTTTTTAAAAAAAAATACTTTAATGTGGGTGATTAGGTGTTGCTTTTGTAATGCTCCGTTTGCCTTCGCTGCATCCCGGTGGATTCCGAAAATAGCAGGGTGGTGAAAGAATCCACTGAAGGTGGATTCTTTCACCACCCTGCCATTTTCGGAATTAACCTGGATGCAGAATTCTTTTGTCCTCGCATTGCCAACATTCCATTGAGGATGCGTGCGCAACCGTCGACGACGACGGACATTACAAACGCAATTATAGTATAGATATTTAGAACTGTCTCTGCAAAGGCTAATTAAAGGGACAGTCTACACCAGAATTTTTATTGTTTTAAAAAATTGATAATCCCTTTATTACCCATTCCCCAGTTTTGCATAACCAACACAGTTATATTAATATACTTTTTACCTCTGTGATTATCTTGTATCTAAGCCTCTGCAAACTGCCCCTTTATTTCAGTTCTTTTGACAGACTTGCAGTTTAGCCAATCAGTGCTGGCTCCCAGGTAACTTCACGTGCATGAGCACAGTGTTATCTATATGAAACACATGAACTAACACCCTCTAGTGGTGAAAAACTGTTACAATGCATTCTGAAAAGAGGTGGCCTTTAAGGTCTAAGAAATTAGCATATGAACCTCTTAGGTTAAGCTTTCAACTAAGAATACCAAGAGAACAAAGCAAAATTGGTGATAAAAGTAAATTGGAAAATTGTTTAAAATTACATGCCCTATCTGAATCATGTAAGTTTATTTTGGACTAGACTGTCCCTTTAAATACAGAGCTCACATAGCTATACCAGTGGTTTGAGCTTGTGTTTGATTTGCTGCTTAAGAGTATTAAAAGATAAGACTTTATTTAGATTTTTATTTATATTACTTTGGTCTTATAATTTTAAGCCCCATCCCTGCTCCTGTCCCTCTTTTGAATTTTGAAATGTTGGGAGGTAGGAATGTATTGTTACTTTCTAAGGGCCCGATGATCTAAAGGTCTCTGGGGTGCCGAGAGTCTTTAAGAATGTTCACCAGTACTTTTATTTCCCTGACGGTATTCTTTAAAGACACTTTTTACCCTGAAAACAAAGTTTCTTGCTAAGGAACACAAACTGCATTTTCCTATGGGATGTGGAAGCATACATTACAAAATAATGAATTGCATAATAAAAATCATAATTTAAAACTCATACTAAACAGTTAAATGAATACTTTAATACAATATATATTAACCATATATAGATATACACTCACTGGCCACTTTATTAGGTACACCTTGCTAGTACCGGGTTGGACCCACTTTTGCCCTCAGAACTGCCTTAATTATTTGTGGCATAGATTTAACAAGGTGTTGGAAACATTCCTCAGAGATTTTGGTCCATATTGACATGATAGCATCACGCAGTTGCTGCAGATTTGTTGGCTGCACATCCATGATGTGAATATCTCGTCTCACCACATTCCAAAGGTGCTCTATTGGATTGTGATCTGGTGACTGTGGAGGCCATTGGAGTACAGTGGACTCATTATCATGTTCAAGAAACCAGTTTGAGATGATTTGAGCTTTGTGACATGGTGCATTATCCTACTGGAAGTAGCCATCAGAAGATGGGTACACTGTAGTCATAAAGGGATGGACATGGTCAGAAAACAATACTCAGGTAAGCTGTTGCATTTAAACGATGCTCAATTGGTACTAAGGGGCCCAAAGTCTGCCAGGAAAATATCTCCCACACCATTACACCACCACCAGCCTGAACCGTTGATACAAGGCAGGATGGATCCATGCTTTTATGTTGTTTACGCCAAATTCTGACCCTGCCATCTGAATGTTGCAGCTGAAATCAAGACTCATCAGACCAGGCAATGTTTTTTCAATCTTTTTATTGTTCAATTTTGGTGAGCCTGTGCGAATTGTAGCCTCAGTTTCCTGTTCTTAGCTGACAGGAGTGGAATCCGGTGTGGTCTTCTGCTGTTGTAGCCCATCTGTTTCAAGGTTCGTCGTTTTGTGCATTCAGAGATGGTATTCTGCATACCTTGGTTGTAACAAGTGGTCATTGGAGTTACTGTTGCCTTTCTATGATCTCAAACCAGCCTGTCCATTCTCCTATGACCTCTGACATCAACAAGGCATTTTCGTCCACACAACTGCCGCTCACTGGATATTTTCTTTTTTTCAGACTATTCTCTGTAAACCCTAGAGATGGTTGTGAGTGAAAATCCCAGTAGATCAGCAGTTTTTGAAATTCTCAGACCAGCCCGTCTGGCACCAACAACCATGCCATGTTCAAAGTCACTTAAATCCCCTTTCTTCCCCATTCTGATGCTCGGTTTGAACTTCAGCAAGTCGTCTTCACCACATCTAGATGCCTAAATGCATTGAGTGGCTGCCATGTGATTGTCTGATTAGCAATTTGTGTTACCAAGCAATTGAACAGGTGTACCTAATAAAGTGGTCGGTAAGTGTATATATATATATATATATATATATATATATATATATATATATATATATATATATATATATATATATATATATATATATATATATAAAAATATATATATATATGTGTGTGTGCGTGCGTGTGTAGGTTAAAATGTAAATCTGTGAACAAGGAACTTTATGTTCCACGCCATCTAGATTCTTTTTAGCACCTTAGCAAATTTTCATATTATAATGACATTATACAGAAACATAGAGCCGGATTACAAGTTGTGCGGTAAACCCGTTGTGTACATACAGCGCGAATGGGGGCCGTACCGCTATTTCCATAGCGCCACCATTATAAGTCACCATAAAACTTCCTTTTCTCACTCGGTATGGTGCGGTAAGCCGCATACCGCACAAAAACCAAGTTCCGACCTGGCATGCACCTGCGATTGCGAAATCGCTACCTCATTTTCGCATTCCCTATTGAAGTCTATGGAGAAAAGAAAGTTTTTCAAAAACCTAACACCCTAACATATTTCCCTTGTCTAATAACCCCTAACCTGCCGTCCCCCCACATAGCCAACACTAAATAAAGCTATTAACCTCTAAACTGTCATCCCCCCACATCGCCAACACTAAATAAAGCTATAAGCCTCTAAACCGCTGTCCCCCCACATTGCCAACACTAAATAAAGCTATTAACCTCTAAACCGCCATCCCCCCACATTGCCAACACTAAATAAACCTATTAACCCCTAAACCCCATCCCTCCACATTGCGACTACCTAAAATAAACTATTAAACCCTAAACCTAACACCCCTAACATTAAATTAAAGTTACTTTGATCAAATCAGCCAATATGATGTAAGCAGCTTAAAAAGAGCTGAATGCCCATTTAAGGGCAATGCCCATACAAATGATCTTTTCATGGGCAATGGGTAGATTAGGTTTTTTTTAGTTAGGTTTTTTTTTACTTTGGGGGTGGGGTTTTAATGTTAGGGGGTAATGTTTTTTTATTTTATTTGCAAAAGTGCTGTTAACTTTAGGGCAATGCCCTACAAAAGGCCATTTTAAGGGCTATTGATAGTTTATTTAGAGATTAGGGTTTTTTTTATTTTTGGGTGTTTTTTGGTGGGGTATTAGAATAGGAATACATTTTTTTATTTTGAATAATTTCGTTTGTTATTTTCTGTAATGTTAGATTTTTTTTTATTTTGTGTAATTTTAGATTTTATTTTGTTTTGTAATGTTAGGTTTTATTATTTTTTGTAATGTTAGGTTTATTTATTTTTGGTAATGTATGTTTTTTTTTTTGGTAATGTAGATTTTCTTTTTTGGTATTTTTTTTTAAACAAGTAATGTTAGTTGTTTTTATTTAGTTTAAGCTTAGGTTTTATTTTTTTCACAGGTAAGTTTTTAATTTTTTTACGGTAGTTAGTATATTGTAACTTTAATTTAAAGTTAGGGGGTGTTAGGTTTAGGGTTTAATAGTTTAAATTAGGTAGTCTCGATGTGGGGGGGCGGCGGTTTAGGGGTTAATAGGTTTATTTTAGTAGTCGCGATGTGGGGGGGGGGCGCCGGTTTAGGAGTTAATACTTTATTTTAGTGGTTGTAATGTGGGGGGGGGGTGGTTTGGGGTTAATAGGTTTATTTTAGTAGTCACAATGTGGTTGGACAGCAGTTTAGGGGTTGATACTGTATTTTAGTAGTTGTGATGCGGGGATGGCGGTTTAAGGGTTAATAGTGTAGTTAATGGGTGTTAATGTTCTTTGTAAAATATTTTTTATGTGTTTTGTGTAACATTTTTTTGTTTCTCAAAACACATAACTACAGGTCTTTGAGTGCGGAATGGATCGTTGCAGTATAGGCCAAAACGATCACGGTAAAGTCATACCATGCAACTTGTAATATCAAGTAGCTGACCATTCCGCACTCAAAGGCCATTTTTCAAATGGTAAAGCCATACCGCACAACTTGTAATCCGACCCATAGTCTCTCATAGGTACAGGTTACAGGGACAGTCTACACCAGAATTTTCATTGTTTAAGAAGATAGATAATCCCTTTATTACCCATTCCCCAGTTTTGCATAACCAACACTGTTATATTAATATACCTTTTACCTCTGTAATTACCTTGTATCTAAGCCTCTGCACATTGCCCCCTAATCTATGTTCTTTTGACAGACTTGCATGTTAGACCATCAGTGCTGACTCCTAGGTAACTCCACGGGCATGAGCACAATGTTATCTATATGACACACGTGAACTAACACCCTCTAGCTGTGAAAAACTGTAAAATGCATTGAGATAAGAGGCAGCCTTCAAGGGGTTAGAAATTAGCATATGAGCCTACATAGGTTTAGCTTTCAACTAAGAATACCAAGAGAGCAAAGCAAATTTGAGGATAAAAGTCAATTGTGAATTTGTTCAAAATTGCATGCCCTATCTGAATTATGAAAGTTTAATTTTGACTTGACTGTCCCTTTAAAAGAGTTAACACTCAAACGCTCTGGGTAAACCTTGTTCACTGAACATTTGTTACACCATGCACAAAATAAGATGCAGATTTGTTTGAATATTTAGAACATTTCAGTCTGAGCTCTAACACATGACTGTTAAAATAAAAATGTAAACACCATCTGCCTTCCATGTGGTTATAATCTGACCTTTAGGTCAGTAGAGCTTTGTTTATGCTTAAACAGTTTTCATTTTAATATTACATTTTACTTTTCTAATTCTCTGACTTCCACATTTTTATGTGTGTAAAAAAATGCTGATTTTTTTTTTAACTCTTAAATGGCAGTCTACTCCAGAATTTTTATTATATAGATAATCCCTTTATTAACTGTTCCCCAGTTTTGCATAACCAACACTGTTATATTAATATACGTTTTACTTCTGTGATTACCTTGTTTCTAAGGCTCTGCAGACTGCCCCCTTATCTCAGTTCTTTTTGACAGACTTTTTGACAGACTTACATTTTAGCCAATTAGTGCTGACTCTTAAGAAACTCACGGGAGTGAGCACAATGTTATCTATATGACACACATTAACTAGCAGTGTCTAACTGTCAAAATGCACTGAGATAAGAGGTAGTTCAAATACTTAGAAATTAGCATATAAGCCTTGCTAGGTTTAGTTTTCCACAAAAAATACCAACGGCGAGATTACATAAGTGGCGCATTTTTCAGCGCAACTGCTTAAACCCACGTCACCCATAAGTTCACTTCGCATATTGGGTGAATCAACTTACGACAGTATATCATATTGCACGCGTATATAAAAAATAAATAAATGTTGAATTCACACGTAAAAATCTAAACCGGACAAAAAAAATTAAACCGACACATCAAAACGCCATTCAAAACCCCTAATCCGCCATCCTCCCACATTGTAAATACTTAATAAACATATTAACCCCTAATCCGCCATCCCCACACTTTGCAATCACTAATAAAATGTATTAACCCCTAAACCGCCACCCCCACAACGCAAACACCTAATTAAACTATTAACCCCTAAACCGCCAACCCCCCACAACGCAAAGTATCTAATTAAACTATTAACCCCATAACTGCCATCCCCCCACAATGGAATTCAACTAATAACTAAGCCCCCTAACCTATCACTCCCTAACTTAACCCAAATTAAAAAGATACTAACTAACATTACAGAAAAAAACTATCATTACAGAAAATAAAAAACCTACCCTTACAAAAGAAAATAACATTACAGAAAATTTAAAAAACTACCATTACAGAAAATAACAAACGAACTTATCCAAAATAAAAAAAAGTTATTCCTATTCTATTACCCCCGTTTAAAAAAAAAAAACACTCCAAAATAAAAAAACTCCTAATCTATAAACTACCAATAGCCCTTAAAAGGGCCCTTTGTAGGGCATTGCCCTAAAGGTAACAGCTCTTTCCCCCCCAAAAAAAATAAATAAACTACCCCCAACCCCCCCCCCCCAAAGAAAACCTAACTAAAAAAAAAACTAATCTACCCATTGCCCCAAAAAGGGCATTTATATGGGCATTGTCCTTAATAGGGCATTCAGCTCTTTTACTGCCCATTAAAAATTAAAAAAAACACCCCCAAAAAAAACCAAACTAACACTAACTCCAAATTTGGTACTCACCATTGATGAAGTGCAGTGATCCATCTTCATCCCGTCGGTGAAAGGTTTTCATCCAGGCGGCTCCATCTTCATCCGTTGCGGGACCATCTTCTTCAAACTTCCTCCCGGCCGCAGATCCATCTTCTATCTTCATCCCGAAATTAGTGATTGCAATGTTGGGGGATGGTGGTTTAGGGGTTGATATTGCACATACGTTAGGTGTTTTGTAAGGCTTTCCAGGGAGTTATGGTGCTTTTTTACTGTGTGCAAGGGTTGCTGCGCCTGTCTATATGATGCGAGATGAAAATGGATTAAAATATCTCCATTATCCGCGCGTAAGTCCTTGCGCTGCATATGTTATACCGACTGGCGACGCCAGTTCTATGTTAGTTTATGGGAGTAAAAAATGCATGCAACGTGTAAAATATACGCGTGTAACTTGTCTGCTGCGACAGGTTGGCTCATATATAAAGAGGAAATGATCAATTTTAAAAGTAAATTATTGGATTTTGTTGAATTAAATTATGAGTGAGAATCTGTATTTGGCTCTTAAAACCTGAATAAAGAGGAAGCCTTAATATGTATTATTTAAAGGGAAACTCAGTAAACACCTTGTAAATTACAGTTTATTTCTATTGTGCTGCTATAGAATGATTTTTTTATTTATTTATGACCAACAAGAGGCACATTGGTACAATAATACAAAACAGAACATAAGATGAATTGTCAGCATCTGTAAACCTTGATACGAAATTACAGAAACAAAATAAAAGACAAAGTGTCACAATATGATACCAAAAAAGAAAACAGAAGATTCAATCTAAAATCTTTTTTAAATGGGTTAATAATTAAGCACCCATAACAACAGTGACTAGTATTCTGTATGTACTTATTGTTGGAATTTTTCTTAATTTAAACAAAACAAAATGCAACAAGACAGAACAAAGGCAAAAGGGCAGGGAGAAGAAAAGAAAAAAAAAGGGAAGGAAACATATCTTCTCTACCCCTACACATACAGTATCCCACAAAAGTGAGTACACCGCTCACATTTTTGTAAATATTTTATTATATCTTTTCATGTGACAACACTGAAGAAATTACAGTTTGCTACAATGTAAAGTAGTGAGTGTACAGCCTGTATAACAGTGGAAATTTGCTGTCCCCTCAAAATAACTCAACACACAGCCATTAATTTCTAAACCGTTGGCAACAAAAGTGAGTACACACCTAAGTGGAAATGTCCAAATTGGGCCCAGAGTGTAAATATTTTGTGTCGCCATCATTATTTTCCAGCACTGCCTTAACCCTCTTGGGCATGGAGTTCACTAGAGCTTCACAGGTTGCCACTGGAGTCCTTTTCCACTCCTCCATGATGACATCACGAAGCGAGGGAATTATGCTCTGCTTCAGTATGTCACAATACATGTTGACATTCATGGTTCCCTCAATGAATTGTAGCTCTCCAGTGCCGGCAGCACTCATGCAGGCCCAGACCATGATACTCCCACCACCACGCTTGACTGTAGGCAAGACACACTTATCTTTGTGCTCCTCACCTGGTTGCCGCCACACACGCTTGACCCCATCTGAACCAAATTAGTTTATCTTGGTCTCATAAGACCACAGGACATAGTTCCAGTAATCCATGTCCTTAGTCTGCTTGTCTTCAGCAAACTGTTTTGCAGGCTTTCTTGTGCATCATCTTTAGAAGAGGCTTCCTTCTGGGACAACAGCCATGCAGACCAATTTGACGAAAGTGTGCGGCATATGGTCTGAGCACTTACAGGCTGACCCCCCACCCCTTCAACCTCTGCAGCAATGCTGGGAGCACGTCTATTTACAAAAGACAACCTCTGGATATGACGCTGAGCACGTGCACTCAACTTCTTTGGTCGACCATGGTGAGGCCTGTTCTGAGTGGAACCTGTCCTGTGAAATCACTGTGTGGTCTTGCCCACCGTGCTGCAGCTCAGTTTCAGGGTCTTGGCAATCTTCTTATAGCCTGGGCCTAGATCTCTTTCTTGTTTTTTCTCCACATACTTATCACAAAATTGTTTTAGAGGGGTAGAGATATAAGCTTCACAGTTATTTCTTACTTGATTAGCCAGTTTAATTTCTCTTTTTTTAAATTTCTTTTTCCATTTACACAAGTATGCCCTTATTTCATCCCTGATATAAGCCTTAAAAGCTTCCCAAAAAATCTCTGGTTTGGTTATATTTTCCTTATTTTTATGGAGATATTTATTCCACCTGGCTGTCAACAAGTTAATAAAATGTATATTATTAACTAAATATCTGGTGGAAAAGAGCCTGACAAAATTCAAACCCAATATGTGGGCCTACTTTTATTGGAAGTCAGATAACTGCATTATCCAAAATAGAGATATCTTTTACGTCTGCTTTAATAGTAGTATCAGGCCCAGACCATGATACTCCCACCACCACGCTTGACTGTAGGCAAGACACACTAATCTTTGTACTCCTCACCTGGTTGCCGCCACACACGCTTGACCCCATCTGAACCAAATTAGTTTATCTTGGTCTCATCAGACCACAGGACATGGTTCCAGTAATCCATGTCCTTAGTCTGCTTGTCTTCAGCAAACTGTTTGCGGGCTTTCTTGTGCATCATCTTTAGAAGAGGCTTCCTTCTGGGACAACAGCCATGCAGACCAATTTGACGAAAGTGTGCGGCGTATGGTCTGAGCACTTACAGGCTGACCCCCCACCCCTTCAACCTCTGCAGCAATGCTGGGAGCACGTCTATTTCCAAAAGACAACCTCTGGATATGACGCTGAGCACGTGCACTCAACTTCTTTGGTCGACCATGGTGAGGCCTGTTCTGAGTGGAACCTGTCCTGTGAAATCACTGTATGGTCTTGCCCACCGTGCTGCAGCTCAGTTTCAGGGTCTTGGCAATCTTCTTATAGCCTAGGCCTAGATCTCTTTCTTGTTTTTTCTCCACATACTTATCCCAAAATTGTTTTAGAGGGGTAGAGATATAAGCTTCACAGTTATTTCTTACTTGATTAGCCAGTTGAATTTCTCTTTTTTTAAATTTATTTTTCCATTTACACAAGTATGCCCTTATTTCATCCCTGATATAAGCCTTAAAAGCTTCCCAAAAAATCTCTGGTATGGTTATATTTTCCTTATTTTTATGGAGATATTTATTCCACCTGGCTGTCAACAAGTTAATAAAATGTATATTATTAACTAAATATCTGGTGGAAAAGAGCCTGACAAAATTCAAACCCAATATGTGGGCCTACTTTTATTTAAAGTCAGATAACTGCATTATCCAAAATAGAGATATCTTTTACGTCTGCTTTAATAGTAGGGATGGGCGAATGTTTCTAAAAATTCGAAATTTAAAACCAATTTTGATACATTCGTTCGTTCAAATCGAATTTCAAATGTTTATATAACATTCTAACATTCTATTTTCAAATCTGTGTTTTTTAAATGTAATATTCGAATTTGAATGTGACATTCGAATTCAATGTAACATTTGAATTCGAAATAGTATTTCTAGTCTACAACTGTGTTTAATAAATGTAATATTCTAATTCAAATGCTACATTCAAATTTGAATGTAACATTCAAATTTGAAATAGTATTTCTAGTCTAATACTGTGTTTTATAAATGTTATATTCAAATTCGAATGTGACATTCGAATTCGAATGTGACATTCAAATTCGAAATAGTATTTCTTCTATAAGATACGACGAGTCCACGGATTCATCCTTTACTTGTGGGATATTATCCTCCTGCTAACAGGAAGTGGCAAAGAGCACCACAGCAGAGCTGTCTATATAGCTCCTCCCTTGACTCCACCACCAGTCATTCTCTTTGCCTACTCTAAGTAATAGGAAGGGTAAAGTGAAAGAGGTGATAAAATGTTAGTTTTTATTTTCTTCAAGCAAGAGTTTTTTATTTTAAATGGTACCGGTGTGTACTATTTTCCCTCAGGCAGCAGATGGATGAAGACTTCTGCCTGGAGGCTGATGATCTTAGCAGTTGTTACTAAGATCCAGAGCAGTTCCCACAGAATGGCTGAGGAGTACTTAAGAAACTTCAGTGTGAGGAACGTTTTTCATGCTATATGCATTGAGGTATGTTCAGTCATTTTTTTCTGGAGAGACTGTGTTATTTCAGAATTGGCTGACAGTATCCCCATGAGGGAGAGGGTAAGCAGTAATCCTAAAATATATAAAGAGGGGTATTACTGAGCTTGCATATATGGGCTTTACAAAATGACACTGATGTTTAAATGTTTGTGGGCAAACGTTTTTATGTTTGGGAGTGCAGTTAACGTTTTTAAAGAGACGTTTTTATGCTTTATTTATAAGGGTACACATGGCTTAATTTCTGGGTTTCTGAACCCACATGGCTAGGTTTTTAGACCGCTCTGGTGCGGTTAATTTGGGCTGTAAGACATCGAGTGAGATGGGCGGGGCCTATTTTCGCGCCTCAGTTGCGCAGTTGTTTTTCTCAAACAAGCAGCAAGCTCCTGATCCGGTGGGCCTTTGTGAGCTGTATTGGGCCAAAATGAAGGTTTATCCCGGTTTTACAGACCCCTGAGGGCAGGTAGGCGCCACAGCAGGGCTGTGGCGAGGTGCAGGGGGTGCTTTTATTGAATTAAATGTTCAGTATTTTTCCGTTTTTTTCTGTAAGGGTTAAGTGTTCCTTTCATTGTGGGGCAAACTTAGCTGTTGTATTGGGATGCTTCTATCATAAAATTGGGTCAATTTTATTGTGTTTAAGCAGTTTTGGAAAAATTGTATGTTTTTTTTTTCTCTTAAAGGCGCAGTACCGTTTTTTAAGATTGTTATTTTTTCACTAAATAAAGTGTTTTCAAGCCTGTTTGTGGTCATTACTAGCCTGTTTAACATGTCTGACATTGAGGAAAGCCAATGTTCCATGTGTTTAGAAGCCATTGTGGAACCCCCACTTAAAATGTGTCCCTCATGCACTGAAAGGGCCTTAAATTGCAAAGAACATATTTTAGCTGATAAAAGTATGTCACAGGATGATTCTAAATCAGAAGAGAATCAGGTTATGCCATCTAATTCTCCCCAAGTGTCACAACCTTTAACGCCCGCACAAGCGACGCCAAGTACTAGTGCGTCTAATTCTTTCACCCTGCAAGATATGGCCACAGTTATGTCTACTACCCTCACAGAGGTATTATCTAAACTGCCTGGGCTGCAGGGGAAGCGCAGTAGGTCCGGTATGAGAGTAAATGCTGAGCCTTCTGACGCTTTATTAGCCATTTCCGATGTACCCTCACAATGTTCTGAGTTGGGGGTGAGGGAATTGCTGTCTGAGGGAGAGCTTTCTGATTCAGGAAAGATGTTCCCTCAAACAGACTCAGATATGACAGCTTTTAAGTTTAAGCTAGAACACCTCTGCTTGTTGCTCAGGGAGGTTTTAGCGACTCTGGATGATTGTGACCCTATTGCAATTCCACCAGAGAAATTGTGTAAAATGGATAGATATCTAGAGGTTCCTGCTTACACTAATGTTTTTCCGGTCCCTAAGAGGATTTCAGACTTTGTTACTAAGGAGTGTGATAGACCAGGCATTCCGTTCTCTCCCCCTCCTACTTTTAAGAAGATGTTTCCCATATCTGACACCATTCGGGATTCGTGGCAGACGGTCCCTAAGGTGGTGGGAGCTATTTCTACTCTAGCTAATTTTAGATCTAAAGATCCTAAACAAATTTCTTAGAGTCCCATCCTTCAAGATGGAGACCATTCAGACTATTTTACCAATGATCCAGGAGGGTCAATATATGACCACCATGGATTTGAAGGATGCGTATCTTCACATTCCTATCCACAAAGATCATCACCAGTTCCTCAGGTTCGCCTTCCTGGACAAGCATTACCAGTTTGTGGCTCTTCCTTTCGGGTTGGTCACAGCTCCCAGAATTTTCACAAAAGTGCTAGGGTCCCTTTTGGTGGTTCTAAGGCTGCGGGGCATAGCAGTGGCGCCTTACCTGGACGATATCTTAATTCAGGCGTCAACTTACCAGCTAGCCAAATCTCACACGGACATCGTGTTGGCTTTTCTAAGAACTCACGTGTGGAAGGTGAACGTAAAGAAAAGTTCACTTATCCCTCTCACAAGAGTTCCATTCCTGGGAACTCTGATAGATTCGGTAGACATGAAAATTTTTCTGACGGAGGTCAGAAAATCAAAGATCTTAACCACCTGCCGAGCACTTCATTCCATTCCTCGGCCGTCAGTGGCTCAGTGTATGGAGGTAATTGGACAAATGGTAGCGGCAATGGACATAGTTCCGTTTGCTCGCTTGCATCTCAGACCACTGCAACTATGCATGCTCAGACAGTGGAATGGGACTAGGCAAATTTATCTCCTCAGATAAATCTGGATCAAGAGACCAGAGACTCTCTTCTTTGGTGGTTGTCACAGGATCATCTGTCCCAGGGAATGTGTTTCCGCAGGCCAGCATGGGTCAGCCTATTGGGCTGGGGTGCAGTCTGGAATTCCCTGAAAGCACAGGGAGTGTGGACTCAGGAGGAGGCTCTCCTTCCAATAAATATTCTAGAACTGAGAGCGATATTCAATGCACTTCAGGAGTGGCCTCAACTGGCTTCGGCCAAATTCATAAGATTCCAGTCGGACAATATCACGACTGTGGCATATATCAATCATCAAGGGGGAACAAGGAGTTCTCTAGCGATGATAGAGGTTTCCAAAATAATTCGATGGGCAGAGACTCACTCTTGCCATCTATCAGCAATCTATATCCCAGGTGTGGAGAACTGGGAAGCGGATTTTCTAAGTCGTCAGACTTTTCATCCGGGGGAGTGGGAGCTCCATCCGGAGGTGTTCGCACAATTGATTCATCAATGGGGCACACCGGAATTGGATCTGATGGCATCTCGTCAGAATGCCAAACTTCCTTGTTACAGGTCCAGATCAAGGGATCCCCAAGCAGTACTGATAGATGCTCTAGCACGCAGGACTTGGTATGCAGACCTGGTGGAAATGTCATCCCTACCACCATGGACACTGCCACTGAGACAGGACCTTCTCATTCAAGGTCCGTTCCAGTATCTAAATCTAGTTTCTCTGCGGCTGACTGCCTGGAGATTGAACGCTTGATTTTATCTAAGCGGGGATTCTCTGAGTCGGTCATAGATACCTTGATTCAGGCTCGGAAGCCTGTCACTAGGAAAATTTACCATAAGATATGGCGTAAATATCTTTATTGGTGCGAATCCAAAGGCTACTCATGGAGCAAGATCAGGATTCCTAGGATTTTGTCCTTTCTCCAAGAAGGATTGGAGAAGGGGCTTTCAGCTAGTTCCTTAAAGGGACAGATATCTGCTTTGTCAATTTTACTGCACAAGCGTCTGGCAGCTGTTTCAGATGTTCAGTCGTTTTGTCAGGCTTTGGTTAGAATTAAGCCTGTGTTTAAACCTATTGCTCCGCCATGGAGTTTGAATTTAGTCCTTAAAGTTCTTCAAGGGGTTCCGTTTGAACCTATGCATTCCATAGATATTAAGCTTCTATCTTGGAAAGTTCTGTTTTTAGTTGCTATCTCTTCGGCTCGAAGAGTTTCTGAACTATCTGCATTGCAATGTGACTCGCCTTATCTTGTTTTCCATTCTGATAAGGTGGTTTTGCGTACCAAACCTGGATTCCTTCCTAAGATTGTTACTAATAAGAATATTAATCAGGAAATTGTTGTTCCTTCTCTGTGTCCTAATCCTTCTTCTAAGAAGGAGCGTCTGTTACACAACTTGGATGTGGTTCGTGCTTTGAAGTTTTACGTGCAAGCAACCAAAGATTTCCATCAAACATCTTCTCTGTTTGTTGTCTATTCTGGAAAACGTAGAGGTCAAAAAGCTACGGCTACCTCTCTTTCTTTTTGGCTGAAAAGCATCATCCGTTTGGCATACGAGACTGCTGGACAGCAGCCTCCTGAAAGGATTACAGCTCACTCTACTAGAGCGGTGGCTTCCACATGGGCTTTTAAAAATGATGCTTCTGTTGAACAGATTTGTACGGCTGCGACTTGGTCTTCACTTCATACTTTTTCCAAATTTTCCAAATTTGATACTTTTGCTTCTTTGGAGGCTGTTTTTGGGAGAAAAGTTCTTCAAGCAGTGGTGCCTTCTGTTTAGGCATCTGTCTTGTCCTTCCCGTTCATCCGTGTCCTGTAGCTTTGGTATTGTATCCCACAAGTAAAGGATGAATCCGTGGACTCGTCGTATCTTATAGAAGAAAAGTAAATTTATGCTTACTTGATAAATTAATTTCTTCTATGATACGAGTCCACGGCACGCCCTGTCAATTTAAGACAGATTATATTTTTTGATTTAAAATTTCAGTCACCTCTGCACCTTTAATTTCTCCTTTTTCTTCCTATACCTTCGGTCGAATGACTGGGGGGTGGAGTCAAGGGAGGAGCTATATAGACAGCTCTGCTGTGGTGCTCTTTGCCACTTCCTATTAGCAGGAGGATAATATCCCACAAGTAAAGGATGAATCCGTGGACTCGTCGTATCATAGAAGAAATTAATTTATCAGGTAAGCATAAATTTACTTTTCTAGTCTAATACTGTGTTTTCTAAATGTAATATGCAAATTTGATTGTGACATTCAAATTCAAATGTCACAATCTAATTCAAAATAGTATTTCTAGTCTACAACTGTGTTTTCTAAATGTAATATTCGAATTCGAAAGTGACATTCGAAAACTGTAAATAACATTCGATAATAGAATTTTTAAGAATATTCATTCTTATCAACATTCTATTATATAAATCGAATTTCTACAATAACATTCGTTCTAACATTTGGATTCAAATATAAACACATTCACCCATCCCTATTTAATAGCCTGTGTTGATAAACTCTCTGAAACAAGAAAGAGATCAATTCGTGAAAAAGTACCAAATTATTTAGATTCAGAGGAGTAGGCTCTTGCGTCAGGGTTCTGTACACACCAAATATCATAAATGTTTAAATCTGCTAAAAGTGAGCAAAGATCCTGTTTATCCTACTTTCAAATTTAATGTTGGGACACCTAAATCTTTCTAGTCGCGGTTTGGGTGCTATGTTGAAATCGTCAGCGATGATTACTTTCTTACCATTATAATTCATCAATTTCACTTTTAAGTTATGCCAAAAGGTTTTTTCAAGTTTGTTTGGACCATAGACATTACATAAGACTAGTTTTAAGCCCTGTATCATTGCTTCTAGAATTAGGTACCTTCCCTGTGGATCTATGTCTTGTGCTAAAATGTTGTATTGCAGATTTTTATGGAATAGGAACGCCATACCCCTTTTCCTCCCACAAAATGGGTTGTACACCCATTTAGATTTCAATTTAATTGCCTGAGTTGGTTTTAGATGGGTTTCTTGTAGGAAAACAATTTGTGGATTAAATGTGCCAAAATGTTTCAGTATTCATTTTCTTTTAGTGGGGGAGGTTATTCCACCTACATTCCATGATAAAATATTTAGCTTATCCATTCACCTCCTAAACGAAAATCAGTTTATCAGAAATTCTCAAAATCGCATCATAAGTGGAGAGAGAGAGAGGACAGGAAGAAAAAAAAAAACAGGAAAAAAGAGAGAAAGGCAAAAAAAGGAGGGGGGGGGGCATTAAAACAGCAGAATAGCCTGAGAACCATCAGAATAAGTATTTTCACAGTATCCATATAATTATGCTTAATCTAAATTTAGTTCCTTACATAAAGATTGTGCTGCGGTACTGTCACTAATCACCTTCATAATACCATTTACTGCTATAGAATGATATACAGTTGCAAGAAAAAGTATGTGAACCCTTTGGAATGATATGGATTTCTGTACAAATTGGTCATAAAATGTGATCTGATCATCATCTAAGTCACAACAATAGACAATCACAGTCTGCTTAAACTAATAACACACGAAGAATGAAATGTTGCCATGTTTTTATTGAACACACCATGTAAACATTCACAATGCAGGTGGAAAAAGTATGTGAACCCCTAGACTAATGACATTTCCAAGAGCTAATTGGAGTGAGATGTCAGCCAACTGGAGTCCAATCAATGAGATGAGATTGGAGGTGTTGGTTACAGCTGCCCTGCCCTATAAAAAACACACACCAGTTCTGGGTTTGCTTTTCACAAGAAGCATTGCCTGATGTGAATGATGCCTCGCACAAAAGAGCTCTCAGAAGACCTACGATTAAGAATTGTTGACTTACATAAAGCTGGAAAGGGTTATAAAAGATTCTCCAAAAGCCTTGCTGTTCATCAGTCCACGGTAAGACAAATTGTCTATAAATGGAGAAAGTTCAGCACTGCTGCTACTCTCCCTAGAAGTGGCCGTCCTGTAAAGATTACTGCAAGAGCACAGCGCAGACTGCTCAATGAGGTGAAGAAGAATCCTAGAGTATCAGCTAAAGACTTACAAAAGTCACTGGCAAATGCTAACATCCCTGTTAGCGAATCTACAATACGTAAAACACTAAACAAGAATGGATTTCATGGGAGGATACCACAGAGGAAGCCACTGCTGTCCAAACAAAACATTGCTGCACGTTTACAGTTTGCACAAGAGCACCTGGATGTTCCACAGCAGTACTGGCAAAATATTCTGTGGACAGATGAAACCAAAGTTGAGTTGTTTGGAAGAAACACACAACACTATGTGTGGCGAAAAAGAGGCACAGCACACCAACATCAAAACCTCATCCCAACTGTGAAGTATGGTGGTGGGGGCATCATGGTTTGGGGCTGCTTTGCTGCGTCAGGGCCTGGACAAATTGCTATCATCAAAGGAAAAATGAATTCCCAAGTTTATCAAAACATTTTGCAGGAGAACTTAAGGCCATCTGTCTACCAGCTGAAGCTCAACAGAAGATGGGTGTTGCAACAGGACAATGACCCAAAGCATAGAAGTAAATCAACTACAGAATGGCTTAAACAAAAGAAAATACGCCTTCTGAAGTGGCCCAGTCAGAGTCCTGACCTCAACCCGATTGAGATGATGTGGCATGACCTCAAGAAAGCGATTCCCACCAGACATCCCAAGAATATTGCTGAACTGAAACAGTTCTGTAAAGAGGAATGGTCAAGAATTACTCCTGACCGTTGTGCACGTCTGATCTGCAACTACAGGAAACGTTTAGTTGAAGTTATTGCTGCCAAAGGAGGTTCAACCAGTTATTAAATCCAAGGGTTCACATACTTTTTCCACCTGCACTGTGAATGTTTACATGGTGTGTTCAATAAAAACATGGCAACATTTCATTCTTTGTGTGTTATTAGTTTAAGCAGACTGTGATTGTCTATTGTTGTGACTTAGATGATGACCAGATCACATTTTATGACCAATTTGTGCAGAAATCCATATCATTCCAAAGGGTTCACATACTTTTTCATGCAACTGTATCAACTAAATCTGAACATTTTAAAACAAATTAATATACTTTTTCTGCAATTGTTTTTCAATAGCCAAACTTCACTCAACATTTTCCTTATTTGGAGGAGGATCCAATCTGCACCAAGAGAGCTAGCCCAATAATAAGGATAGTTTAAAGTACATTGTTTTGCAGTTAAATCCTATTATGGACAGATATGTAGCAGAGTTAGCTTTGAGAAGTCAGCAGGATGAATTTCTAGTTTTGAGAATTAGAAAATCCTTAAATTTCAGAGCTAAATTAAATTTTAAAAGACGCAAAATAAATAATGAAAGTTTATTGCAAAATTATTTCATTATGCATAAATAACCATTTTATATGAAAATCTCAAGGTGTTTTCGTCTATTGAAACACCCACAAAACACCTTGAGAATGTAGATATGAGAAAATACGATCGGGTTGATTGACACCCCATGCTAGCGGCAAATCTGCAGGGGGCGGAATTGCACCAGCAGTTCACAAGAACTGCTGGTGCAATGATAAATGCAGAGAGCGTATGCTGTCTGCATTTATCGATGTGCAGCGGACATGATCCGCAATATCGGATCATGTCCGCTCACACAATGATAATTCGCCCCTTAGTCTGAACTTTAAATGAGTAGTAGATTTTTTTCTGACAATTTCAAAGTTATGTCTATTTCCACTCTCACTGTATCATGTGACAGCCATTAGCCAATCACAAATACATATAAGTATATTCTGTGAATATTTGCACATGCTTAGTAGGAACTGTTGACTCAAAAATTTAAATATAAAAAGACAGAGCACATTTTGTTAATGGAAGTAATTTGGAAAGTTGTTTAAAATTGCATGCTAAGCCCTAAGTTCCCTCATTCAAATCAACTGTTGATTGATGACTTCAACCATTCTGAATAATGGACAGTTTGACTTTGGAATTAGTCCTCTCATACCCAACAACATTTTATAAATAGAGGGAGTTCATAAACAACTGGTCATTATACATAGGTTAAGGCTTTTTTATACATGCATTTATTAAATACTTTTACAGGAATTTTGTTTCATTAATATTAGAGCATTTGATTATTGCACTGTTGTTTGCATATGACTATATGTTTAACTCCTGTAAACAGTTTAAACACATTGTTCAAAGTTAGCTCAAGAGCTGCAATGCACTACTGGGAGCTAGCTGAACACATTTGATGAGCAAGTGAAAAGAGACAAAAGTGTGTAGCCACCAATCAACAGCTAGCTCCCAGTGAAGCATTGTAGCTTCTGAGCCTACTTTTACTTTTCATAAAAGGATACCATGAGAACAAAATAAATTTGATAAGCAGAAGTAATAAATAAGTATTTTAAATCTGCACACTCTATCAGAACCAAGAAATGATCTTTAATTTGCATCAGGTTTTACAATAAGGCCTAATTGTAATGAGGATAGTTGCGGTTAGGATTGTTTTGCAATGGTTGATTGGGGTTTAAAATTTGAGTTAAAGGGACAGTCAAGTCTAAAAAAACTTTCATGATTTAAATAGAGCATGTAATTTTAAACAACTTTCCAATTTACTTTTATCACTATTTTTGCTTTGTTCTTTTGGTATTCTTAGTTGAAAGCTAAACCTAGGAGGTTCATATGCTAATTTCTTAGACCTTGAAGGCCACCTCTAATCTGAAAACATTTTGACAGTTTTTCACCACTAGAGGGCGTTAGTTCATGTGTTTCATATAGATAACATTGAGCTCATGCATGTGAAGCTTCTAGGAGTGAGCATTGATTGACTAAAATGCAAGTCTGTCAAAAGAACTGAAATAAAGGGGCAGTTTGCAGAGGCTTAGATACAAGGTAATTAGAGGTAAAATGTGTATTATTATACCGGTAATTGTGTTGGTTATGCAAAACTGGAGAATGGGTAATAAAAAGATTATCTATCTTTTTAAGCAACAAAAATTCTGGTGTTGACTGTCCCTTTAATTATGCTTGTTGGGTGTGGTTAGGATTTATTGCAATGAGATGGGTCGCAGTTAGTATTGTGATCACTAAAATGCAATCACTACACAAACGCCTAGATTACGAGTGGTAAGTATTATGATTAATGAGAGTTGAGTCAGTGGCGTAGCGTGGGGGGGGCCACAGGGGCGGTTGCCCCGGGCGCATAATTCTGAGGGGCGCTTCCAGCCTCAACTTAGCAAAGGGAAGAAGGGAGGCTAAAAAATCTGACAGGTGCCCAACTCTGTTCTGCGACCCGTCAGGAATGTGGTGATGTCACGTCACGGCCGCACATTCCGTCGGGTTGCAGATTTTGATGTCTCGAGAGACTGAGGAATTTGAAGTGACTGTGAAGTGTGAACTGAAGTGTTATCTGGACCATTACCTGCTACGTCACTTTGTCCATCCCATTCCTAGCGCGCAGGTCAGGAGGGAAGAAGAAGAAGAGCAGCAGAGTCAGACTGTCAAGCGCGCTGCGACTAAGGTAAGGTATCAGGACCAGACTTACTTATAGCTCTGCATTTGAATGATACTAGCAACGCGCAAAATGCAGCTTAATTATGGTTATATTATTACCCAACAAGTTCCCTTCCAACAAAGGACCCAGAGCGAGCTAGAATGCCATGCATTGCCCTGGGCACTTTTTAAGGATCTCTAAGCAGAGGGAGGGGGAGGAATCCTTAAAAATTGCAATAAATCTCTTTCAAATCCACCTACCCGTGGCACTGGTGGCAGCATGGCTGGGCTCTGCCTTTCTGTTAACCCCAGTTACCTAGTTAGTGGGAATGTGGGATGGTGGGGTGATCAGAGACCATACTTTCATGTTTGACCGGTTTACAACTTACGCCATCTTGTCCTTGCACAAAAAAAAAAAGTATATTTGTGACAAAAATGAGACCTTGTTTCCTGTATTTGATTTTTCCCCTCCATGATCTTCCCAGGGCAGAAGCAGATTTAGGGATTTGTGTGCTATCTGGCACCAGGATTGTGCTGCTCACCAGGCATTTCACTGTGTTTGTCTCCAATCATAGGAGTTCTATGAATTCACCATCTTGAATCTATTTCTTGCTGGACTCCTGAGGTGTGGACTTTTACTGATTTTTAGGGTGTGGGTGCTCATTGCCTTTTTTATATACATTAAACCCACCCTTACTGCAGTTAAAGTAAAAAAAATAACTATAATTTGTGTTGGTAAATAAATTTAACAGCACCCCCTAAATACCATACACCCTCCCCCCATATATGTATGTAATGCTGGGTTGTCTGTCCCATGCCCCTTTTATATTAATTACTTACAATTATATTTATTAAGGTAGAATATATACCCCACTTTTATATGTCATTGGCACCCAAAAGACAGTCTGCCCAGCAGGGACAACCTTATGTAACACCTGCCAACCTGTGTGTCCCCTTTTCCTCTTTTTAACGACTTACCAAAAACCTATTGCACCACATATACTATATGGGGTGCTGCAATGTGGGGGTGGGTGCACCCTGTGGTCTGCAGTATTTGTACCATGAAGTTTCACAGATCAGGGCGTCACCATCAGATGGGGGTTAAGGGGGGCTTTCCCCATGTGTAAAACTAGAATAAATCTTAAAATGTAATATTGTATATATTTGCCCAGCTCTGGAGAGCTGCAGGCTCCTACATTCAAAGCAAATTTGCCAATCCCATTCCCTACTGTACTGGTGGAAGAGACTCCGTCAGTGCTAATGGGTTAGGGGGGCTCAATACTTGCCTTGCCCTGGGCGCTGACAACCCACGCTACGCCACTGAGTTGAGTATACTAGTAAATTCTGCATATCAGCTTGTAATTGTTTGTGTATGTAGCTGGAACAAACAACAATCCTTTATGCAAAAACTAAACTGAGAATAGAATCTCATGCTTTCAGATGCTACACACCTACCTTTGCGCATAGATTATGAGTGGTGCGCTAACTGTGCATGTGCGATAACGGTATTTGTTAGGCTCCCTAGAGTGTCTTTATCCTCTCTAGCCTCTCCAGTCCTTATGTTATTAAATACAGAGAGGCTGAAGACGCTCTAGGGAGCCTAACAAATACCGATATTGCACTTGCGCTACAGTTAGCGCACCACTCGTAACCTAGGTGCAAAGGTGTGTAGCAGCTGAATTTAGAGCAAAGCATTAGATTCTATTCTCAGTTTAGTTTTTGCATAAAGGATTGTTGTTTGTTCCAGCTACATACACAAACAATTACACGCTGATATGCAGAATTTACTAGTATACTCAACTCTCATTAATCATTTTAAAACTTATCATATGGACCTACCAACCTATAAGTTGATGGTCCATTATTTAAGAAAGTCTGTGCATTCACACCCACATTTCTAAAACCAGTTTCAAGACATTTTCTAGGCTTATTACAAAGGGCTTACTCAATATGGCTCCAAAAACACATACTACTAATATAATTACCAAAGATCTGCATTGAAAGTACAGTTCTAAACATATTGGCTAATAATCCTTTTATTGTCATCATGCCGATAAGATCAGGGTTATAGTTAAAATGAGGTATACAAAGACATCCTGGCACTCTAGAGTATGCAAAAAATTAAAACACAAAATGTTATTCAAATTTATTTCAAATAGAATTCATACAGTGAAGTTTGGACAGTCATCCTGATGTGTTTTTTGCTGCAGCTAGGCTAGCGCTTAATCATAGGCAATCCTTACTGATGTCACCAACTATTAAAGCTATGGTCAACCAATCAGAGACATCTAAACACAAATGAAGAAGATTGTTGCTATCGAACAAGTATAACTTTTCTTAAGTTGGTATAATCATAATCTTAATTCTCTAACTACATTAGCCAAAGCCTAAAATTACACAAAAAGAAAAACACACACAAAAAAGAAGACAATTAAAACATACAAAAAACACAGCTATAACCTGTATGTGATGTTAATTAAATCTTAATGATCCATGTAAGACTATTGTTACCAAATTATATCTTAAATAAAACATAGATATTACATTAATCTTGGGGGAATCTTGTACACAATCTAAATATCCAAAAAAATATCTCTTCTAGTTAAACATTATTGTCTATCACCCCTTCTGGCTGGCAATTTTACTATTTCCTTGATTTTTTTCAGAAAAAAATGGGAAAGTTAGAAAAATGCTTACAATTAAAATTTCTAGCAATAACAGATTTATTGTCATAATTTTCTGCATCCTTTATAAATATTTACGAATCCCATTTCTAAATTCACAGGATGTTTGTCCTACATACTGTGTGTTACAAAGATTGCATTCCAAATGATTGACAACCCATATGGTTCTACAGTTAAAAAAATATCTGTTCTAGTTAAACATTTATGCCTATCACCCCTTCTGGCTGGCAATTTTACTATTTCCTTGATTTTTTCAGAAAAAAAATGGGAAAGTTAGAAAAATGCTTACAATTAAAATTCCTAGCAATAACAGATTTATTGTCATAATTTTCTGCATCCTTTATAAATATTTATGAACCCTATTTCTAAATTCACAGGATGTTTGTCCTACATACTGTGTGTTACAAAGATTGCATTCCAAATGATTGACAACCCATATGGTTCTACAGTTAAAACTTAATTTTGAAATTGTACATTTAAACTTATCACCCAGTGACAACACTTCACAGGACTATGGTTACCACATCTGAAATTACCTTTGGAGTGCAACCAAGTTGTAGAAGATTCTGTAGATCAAAATCAAATCATCAATGTACTGCTTGTATAAAACAATATTATTCACATACCAGTAACTTTTGGAAAAAATGTATTGGAGGTCCCACCAACCCAAAAATGAATTAGCAAATATAAATATGTTAAATACATTATAGTTGTATTGGGTTACATCTGCTACAGATATGAAACCCTAAATAAGGTGCAAATCATGTTTAAATTATTGGATACAAATTCCAATAAAGAATAAAAAAAATTATGACTTTTCACAAGTTATGGCTTGATGAAACTGTTTAACGTTTTAATGACCGATTACCCGACTGTACCTATTTTTATATTTCGATGAAAAAAATATATACTTAAAGGGATACTAAACCCACATTTTTTTATTTCATGATTCAGATAGAGCATGCAGTTTTAAGCAACTTTCTAATTTACTCATATTATCAATTTTTCTTTGTTCTCTTGCTATCTTTATTTGAAAAAGAAGGCATCTAAGCTAAGGAGCCAGACACTTTTTGGTTCAGACCCTGGACAGCACTTGTTTTGTAGTGCTGTCCAATCATCAAGCACAACCCAGGTTGTGAACCAAAAATGGGCCAGCTACAAAACTTACATTCTTGCTTTTCAATTAAATATAGGCTTGCTGTATTGATTCTCTGTTAAAGTAACATTGTCTGTTTAAGTATAATAGCTAACCAAGCTATTTTCTAAATTATTTGCTTTGCAAGGGTTGCATTTTTATTTTTAAAAAAGGAAATAACTAAATAACTTTATTTCTAGCATTCCATTTTTGTTTTGTTTTTCTGTCTGTGTGGGTAATTAGGGGTGGGATTATTTTCACCTGTTTGGGCCTTGGAAGCCTATAAATTTAGCACATTTACTCTGTGAGCTTGCTCTTTTAGGCTTGCTGTATTGATTCTCTGTTAAAGTAACATTGTCTGTTTAAGTATAATAGCTAACCAAGGTAGTTAGGCAAACAAGGTTTTGGGGTAACCAAGGGGAAATATATTTATTTTATACTTTTAAGTTAAACCTTTTATTAAGAATGTGTGAGAATCTTATTCAGTGTACAGCTTGCAACATGTTTGCATCACTGGAGCAGCCGCTTCTGGGATTATATGTTTGTGGCAAGTGCGAGCATATTGTCTCTTTAGAAACTCGTATTGGGAATCTGGAGGAACGAATTGCAACACTACATGAAATTCAGACACTTGAAAGGGAAATGGATAGGACTGAGCTGGTTGTTAATGGTTCCAGCAGTGGGAATGGGGAGGATTCAGATGAGGAGACTCCAGGATGTAGCTGGGTCACAGTCAGAGGGCGAAGTAAAGGTAAGCGGAAGAGACAGGCCAGTTCTGAGCTGGTACACCCCAATAGATTTGCAAGATTAAGTGAAGATGTTGGGGATATCAGTTCAGGGGTGGCAGTGTCAGAGAGGGCCGTGTTGCCTAGTATAGTGAACAGTCCTTTAGCTGTGGAAGAGGAGCATACTATGGTGGGCAGTCCTTCAGTCATGGAAGAGGGGCATACAAGTCAGGGCCAGAGGCAGATGTTGGTGGTAGGAGACTCTATTATAAGGAAGGTTGATAGGGTAATTTGTCATCCAGACCCTTTACATAGAACAGTTTGCTGTCTTCCAGGGGCTCGTGTTAGGCATATTGTGGAGCGTATTGATAGATTGTTAGAGGGATGTGGGTCTGATCCTGCAGTCATGGTGCATATTGGTACTAATGAAGAAATCAGCGGGAGATGGAGAGTCCTAAAAAATGACTTCAGGGAGTTAGGTAGCAAGCTTAAAGCAAGGACATCCAAAGTAATATTTTCTGAGATATTACCAGTGCCGTGTGTTAACTCAGTAAGGCAGAAGGAGCTAAGGTCTGTTAATTCATGGCTAAAAACATGGTGTAAAAATGAGGGGTTTGACTTTTTAGAACACTGGGCTGATTTTTCACTAGGGTACAAATTGTACAGTAAGGATGGATTGCACCTGAATGACATGGGTGCAGGTGTGTTGGGGGAAAGGATGGTAGCACGTTTAGAGAACCTTTTAAACTTTTAAAGGGGGGGGAGGGTCAATTTGAACAAAATAGAACAGAGAGATCAGTGTCTGAATATGTCACTCCATTAATATCTCAAGGAAGGGATGACTTAAGAAATGTCACATTAGAAAGTATAGAGGAAAGTACACCAAGTAGCAGCAGAAAGCACATGAAAATTAAATGTATGACAACAAATGCAAGAAGCATGACAGGTAAAATGGGGGAGCTGACGCTCTTAGTTGCAGAAGAGGACTATGATGTTATCAGTATAACTGAAACTTGGTGGGATGATTCACATGACTGGGCAGTTAACTTAGAGGGGTATACATTATTTAGGAGGGACAGGAATAATAAAAGGGGTGGAGGAATCTGCATGTATATTAAACCTGACCTTAAACCTACAATAAGGGAAGATATTTATGATACAAGTGACAATGTAGAGACCCTGTGGGTTGAAATAAAGAGTGGGGGGAAAAATCCTAAAAAAATATTACTAGGAACATGCTACAAGCCTCCCAACATTAGTGACCCAGAGGAAACTCAACTACTTATCCAAATAGGTAAGGCTGCTAATAACAGTGCTGTAATTATGGGAGATTTTAACTACCCTGATATAAACTAGTAATTCAGCTAAGGGGGATAGATTTTTAAATGTTCTCAGGGATAACTTCTTGTCACAATTAATAGAGGAGCCAACTAGGAGTAAAGCTATATTGGATTTTTTTTTTTTTTTTTTATACTCTTTATTTTGTGCCAGCCAGACCATGTACATTCAACAACAATTAATTAGAAAAGCAAAAGAAAAGCAGATCAAGTATAAATCCATTATACAATTTGTTTGCACATTGCATCATGTCAACCAAAAACAAAGTAAAAAAGATAGTCAAACATTAACACAGGTAAGGCCTATCGTTATCCTCTTAACGCCATGTATATTGAAATCAATAAGAACAAACCATATTAGTTCCACTTATCAAATATTGAAGTTGATTTGGCTGGTATTTTCCTGATTTCTCTAATAACCCCAAATAAAACAACTAACCTATAAAACAAAACAAAAAAAAAAAAAAACAAAAAAAAAAAAAAAACACCCCCACAGCAAATCACCCTATTATTAAGGCAACATGTCTTCCATCCAATTAATAACTAATGTAATGTCCCTAAATGGGTATAGCATCTGCTCCTGTTGTGTTCTAGCAAAAGATCTTATCACGGGGCCCCATTTTATAAGAAACAATTTTACTTCATTTTCTTTAGAAGCTTGTGTTGCATACTGTTCTAATATCATCTGTTTCATTAAAAAATTCTTCCATTCTACAAAGCTAAGTTTTTTTTTACTTTTCCAGTTTTTAAATATGATATTTCTAGCAGTTAATACCACTATATTTCCCAATTTGGTGTCTTGTGTCTGATCTTCATATGTCAGGAAGATAATTTGTTCTATATTAAAATAGATCTGCCTATCCAAAACTTTAGATAGCCAAAATTCAATCTTTCTCCAAAATTGTTTGGTAATTGGACACTCCCAGACCATATGTATAAGGTCTGCTGCTTTCATTTTACACTTGGGACACTTATCAAACTCTTTGTATCCCCAATCTGACCCTTTTTTGGGAGTGTAATAGGTTTTGTAGAGTAGTTTTATATGCGCCTCCCTCCAAGTCTCGGATACCGTTATTTTAGTTACACTCTGTATTGATTTTTTAAGGTAATCTGAATCTATCTGGAAATGGGGACTCCATTTTTCAGCTATGTACTCTAAGTTAGCCATTCCTTCTTGTATTAATAACATTTTATACCATGGTGATATAGAATAAATACCGTGTTTAACCATTCCTATCCAGGATTCTAATCTCTCCCAATCCCACTCGTATCCATTATTTCTAACTAATTTATCTGTATAGTGCTTAATTTGTAGGTAGGCAAAAAAATCTTTATTAATCAGGCCAAATTCTTCTTTTAACATTTCAAAGGACTTCACAAATTTTCTGTCTAGATTTATAATTTGGTGTATATATTTAAGACCTTTTCTTTCCCAATTTTTAAATAATACAGAGTTTATGCCTACAGGAAAAGACGGATTATTCAGAATTTCCAAATATTTGGATATTCTAAATGTCACCTTAAGTTTTCCACATATTTTTTGCCACGCCCAGATAGGATAATATAACGTTTTTAACCTTCTCAGTTCATTTGGTAATTCCGTTCTAGGTAAATGCAAAAAGTTTATCATTTTAATTGGAAAGAATAGATTTAATTCTATTTCAGGTATTGTGTAATATGCTACTTCAGTAAACCATTCTACTACTATCCTACTCAAAACTATCCAGTTATAATATTCTAGATTCGGGAGGGCAAATCCCCCATTTTCCCTCGCTAGAGATATTTTTTTCATTGAAATTCTGGATTTCTTTCCATTCCAAATAAACTTTTGAATATCTAGTTGCAATTTTTTTAAGTCTTTTTTAGAAATTGGTATTGGAATATTTTGCATGATATAAAGTATTTTGGGTAAGGATATCATTTTGTATAAATTTATTCTTCCCAAGATAGAGAGAGGCAATTTTGACCAGAATTTAAGGTCTTCACTTATTTTTTTAAATAACGGAGTAAAATTCATACTATACCACCTGTCCTCCGATCTAGATATGTATATTCCTAAGTATCTTATACCTTCTGGTGAATTTTTAAAATATTCCTTAGTTTTTGTTCCGATTTGCCCATTAATCATCATTAATTCTGACTTGCTGGTATTTATTTTATATCCAGAAAACGTACTAAAATTATTTATTACTTCCATTATTATAGGAATGTTTTTTTCCAAGTTACTTACAAATAGAAGCAGATCATCTGCATATAGGGCAATCTTACATTCGTATTTTGTCATTTTAATCCCCTCTATCTTTTCTCTCAAGACACATGCTAAGGGTTCTATAACAATGTCAAATAATAAGGGTGACAGAGGGCACCCTTGTCTAGTACCTCTCTTTAAAATTATTTCACCCGAGATTTGACCATTGACTAATAGTGCTGTACGAGGAAAATTGTAAAGTTTTTCAATCAGACTAATTATCTTTTCATGGAAACCAAACTGCTTTAGAGAAGTGTATAAATGATTCCATTCTATGGAGTCGAAGGCTTTGTGGGCGTCTAATGAGATAATCGCTGTATCAGGTTCTTTAATTTGTATCCTCCCATCATTCTGCTTCTTAAAATGGTCTAAAACAAGAAAAACTTTCCTAATATTAGATGCAGAATTTCTACCTTTCAGAAACCCAGATTGGTCTTTATGTATTATATGTTTGAGTATCACTTGAAATCTCTCTGCCATTATGCCAGTTAATAACTTATAGTCTACATTTAGGAGAGATATGGGTCTATATGAGTCCATTTGATCACTTTTTTTGTTTGGTTTTAATATTAAGGAAGTCCAAGAAGATGTAAAACTACTTGACATATCTTTTCCATCGCAAAAATAAGAGTTAAATAAAGACTTAAGATTAGGTATTATGTGGTCAGAGAGAATTTTATAATACTCATTAGGCAGAAAATCTGGGCCAGGAGACTTGTTATTCTTAAGGTTTTTTATCGCCTTTTCAATTTCTTTCTCTGTGATAGGTTCTATTATTTTATTCATCTCACCCTTATCTATCCTTGGGAGTTTTACATTAGACCAGAATTTTTCCTTATTAACGAGATTTAAATTTTCGGCACTATATACCTTTTGGTAATATTCTTCTAAAGCTTTCATAATCTCCTCAGTTTTGTTCAATTTTACTCCTTCTTTATTCAGTACCGAGATGAAGTTATGACCCCTAGCTTTATTAGCCAATTTCGCAAGTAATTTTCCGGATTTGTTCCCATATCTAAAGTATTTTGAACTAGCTTTAATCTCTTGTTGTGCGGTATTATTTAACAACCATATATCTCTTGCTTCTTTGGCCTCTCTATATTTCTTCCAATTGAATTCGGAAGAATCATTTATCACTCGATTATATGCTTGCGTAAGCCTTCTAGTAATTTCCTTCTCTCTGTTTTTTGTTTGTTTTTTGATCATACATAGGTATGCTATGATTTCTCCTCTTATTACAGTTTTAGATGCTTCCCAGAAGAGTTCAGGTCTATTAGAATGTTCAGAGTTATTAAGCGCGTAATCCTGCCATTTTGTCACTAAGAATGTTTTAAACTTCACGTTCTCCAATAAATATGTTGGGAAACGGAACTTTTTAATTATTGACTTATGCATCTTTATCTTCAAATTTAGTGTTATAGGAGCATGATCTGATAGGGTCACGTCTCTTATTGTGGTATCAACCTCAACATCAAACAGTTTTTCGGAAATCAGAAACATATCTATCCTAGATAGGGTCTTATGTGTTTTTGACATACATGTATAATCTTTACTCACAGGGTTGTTTTCCCTCCATATATCTTTAACATTCAGATTACTCATGAGTTTTTTAAGAAGTCTGGATTCTAGATTATCCCTTTTACTTTTTTTAATATTTTCCCCTTCTCTAAACCTATCTATTGGTACTTGACATACCATATTAAAATCTCCCCCTAATATTAATAAACCCTCTGCCTCGACCAATATGTGTGTCTGAAGATCTGTCCAGAACTTAGGAGCATGTTCATTTGGACCATATACATTGCAAATTGTAATAATTTTCCCCAGCATTTCTATTTTTAAAAATATGTATCTCTCATTTGGGTCTAAAAAACAAGTTTTTATCTTAAATTCTAAATTTTTCTTTATTAGGATAGCTACTCCTCGTTTTCTACTTTTACAGGGAGTACCCACCATTGTGCCAACCCAATTAGTTTTCAATTTTTCCAACTCTTTCTTGTTTAAGTGGGTCTCCTGTAATAGGGCTATATCAGTTCCTAATATTTTAAGCTGTTTAAGGATTGCTTTCCTTTTTAGGGGGGAGGTAATTCCACCTACATTCCACAAGGTAAATTTAATACAACCTAGCATAGCTTATATACAAAAGAGATAGGGTGATTTAAAAGCAAACAACAAAAAAAAAAAAAAAAAACAAAAACAAAAAAACCCCACAAACAACCCCCCCACCACCCCCCATAAATTTAAAATTCTACATAGTGCGCGGACGAGTGGAAACATCCGTAAGATTTCAAAATTCTTTTTAGTCAAACCTAACAACTGAATTCTCATTTATAACCAGTACACCTTAGTTTACTTTATACCCTTCATAAACAATTCAGCTTCATTTGTATTTTCAAGTATTTTTATGCCCTTTGCCTCCTGGATACGGATCTTAGCAGGATAAATTAAAGTAGCGCTCACTCCCTTATTTATTAGTTGGGTACATATTGGTGCCATCTCTCTACGTTTATTTGAAACTTCTGCAGAATAATCCTGGAAAATTAAAATTTTTCTCTCTTCAATGATCACTTCCCTTTTTTTCCTATAGTAATGAAGCAACTTTAGTTTATCTTGGAAGTTAAGGAATTTGGCGATTATGGGCCTCGGCCTATCATTGCTCCTATCTTCTTTTAATGGTCCTATCCTGTGACTTCTCTCAATTAGAAAAGGTAATTCATTAACAGGGATTCCCAACATCTCCGGTAAAATAACAGATACAAATTTATTTAAATCCTTGTATTGTGTTTTTTCAGAAAGACCTATTATTTTGAGATTATTTCGTCTGGCCCTGTTTTCTAAATCATCTGTTTTATTCTGTAAATCCCTTATTCTTTTTTCCATTTTAGTTATTTTAGACTCATTTATAGTACTGTTATCTTCTATATTGGAGATCCTCTGTTCTACTTCAGACAGCCTTCTAGAAAATTGCCTAACTTCAGTTGCTAATCCTGATATTTCTGCTCTGACCTGGTCAAACTGGGGAATAAAGATCTCTGATATATTTTTAATCAATGTCTGGGTGTCTATCTGGTTAAAACTCTCGTTATTTATCTCAGATATTGTTTCACTTTGTCCTTTGTTGTTTTTTTTTTCCCTGTTCCTGGCTGCCATTGCTGGAGATTTGCTTTTTGTCTGTGTCATAAATTTATCCATATATGTGAATGTAACACTTATTCCCCTCTAAAAAAGGGTTATTTTATGCAAAGAGAAAAAAAAAGAGAAAAGCCTAATCTAGTGAAGTGCTCCTGATGTGAAAAGTCAAGGAAAAAAACAAAAAACTTCCTACAGTGAAAAAGTGTTCCCCCCTCCCCCCATAGCCCCCTTTTTTTTTTTTTTTTTTTTTTTTTTTAATTAAAGTGAAGTGAATTTATTAGTAATAATTCAGTGAAAAAATAAGGCCAGCCTCTGTTAGCCAGATAGGGAAACTTAAATTTACCTTAAGCAAACAGTCCTGACTAGCTACTTTCCCTCTTATCATTGACTTATCATATATTCCCCTTTTTTAATACACCCCATCCAAATCAGGAAACATTCCAAAACCATACAGAAGTCACAGTACAACAGAGAAGAGGAGAGAAAAAAGGGGTTCTCAAATATTTCCTCACAGAATCAGGAAAAAAAAAAGAAAAAAAAAGGCAAAAAACGGAGAAATGAATTATTTTCTCCCTGTTTGCTAAGATTCTGTTTTACATTTTCAGCCTGTCCAGTATGGTAAACACAGTCCCTTAGTAAAGTATATTTGCAAACACTTTCTGCCCGAAGGCAGTCAGCTATGTAAAAATCCGGATTCTTAAGTTATCCCAGTCAAAGTTCTGTGTATTTCAAATCAGTCCTTTTTAGTTTTCTTTTTAGCCACCTTCCTCACACTTTTCCTCTCCCTGTCTCTCCCCTTATCAGTCCTCCTTTGTATCTAATTTAAGTATACAGGGGGAGACAGGAGACACAAATGGGGCACTCGTTCTGTACAATTATCCCGTCTAAGTCCAGCCAACAAGAAAAAGAAATAGTCTTAAACTCCACAGTGTGGGCTTACCGTATCCCTCTTGATCTTCGCTTTGGTATCCCTGCTTGTTAGAGGAGAGCCCACTCCTAGCTCTCCCTCCACCACAGACGAGGCAAGCCACACACTGGGATCTTCACCGGACTGAAGCGAGAGAGGCGGCGGTGAGTGATGACGTAATCCGCTATCTTCCCTTCCTCCAGCCGGGGGACGACACACTCCGCGTACACCTGAGGCCACAACAAGCAGAAGGGGAAAAAGCCGAAGACCCTGGCACTCCGGTCACCAAGCACCCGCTCCAACCCAGAACCAGGCGGGTTTTCCACAGGTAAGTCCTTTCTTTATCTAAGCCCACAGTATTCAGCTTAGAAATGCGGCAAGCAGGCAGGTAGGCAAGCGGTATCTACATCAGCCATCCTTCAATTAGGAAAACACTTTAGATGTTTGGCGTCCTGTGACACTTCTGCTTCTTAGGCGTACCTCTAACCTTGCTAAGCTGCCATATTCTCAGCCGATGCTTTATGTATGTCCTTTGATTGCTAGTAACAGGGTAACAGGGAGCCGGCTGTTCAACCTCCCGATATCCAGCAGAGCATACACCGCTAGCTGTCAGGTGTAAAATGCCCGTAGGTTTTTTCTTTTTTTTTTTTTCTTTTCCACTGTCCATCCAGTGAATCCGTTGTCCCGGATTCAAGCCCCAATTCTGGGCTATGGTTATAGCGTTTGAGGGGGAAGGGTATGGTTCCCTTCTAGCTGGAGCCGACACGGAGCAGCAGCGCACCTTCACCTGCTAGCTCCTCCCCTCCGCAACACCTGATTCCCCAGATGCCAGCTATATTGGATTTAGTGCTATCAAACAATACAGATATAATATCAAACATAGACGTTAAAGAACATTTGGGTAACAGTGATCATAACATGGTCACATTTGAAATCTCTTTTCATATGCAGTGTTTTAAAGGCTTAACTAAGACTTTTAATTTCAAGAAAGCAAAATTCAACGATTTAAGGAAATCATTAAATAATATAAATTGGGACAATGTATTTTCTAATAAAAATACAGAGGATAAATGGATAATATTTAAAAATGTGTTAAATAAATATACATATCAATACATACCATATGGTTATAAAAATAAAAAAAATAAAAATAAGCCGTTATGGCTAAATAAAAATGTGTTAAAAGAAATTAGGAAAAAACGTAGGGCATTTAAATTATTAAAAGAAAATAGTACAGACTCAGCATACAATATTTATAAGGAATGTAACAAAGCATGCAAAAAAGCAATCAAATTAGCCAAAATTGAAAATGAAAAATTAATTGCCAAGGATTCTAAGTCTAACCCTAAAAGGTTCTTTAAGTACATAAATAGCAAAAAATCTAAGAAGGATAATATAGGTACATTAAAATGTGTGGAGGGTAGCATGATAAATAATGACAGGGAAAAGGCTGAGGTACTAAACCAGTTTTTTTCTTCAGTATACACAAGAGAGGAACCATTGAATGATACTTTGGAACAGAATAGAACATGCCAGTCCATACCACTAACTGGGTTTTGTTTAGAGGATATCAGGAAAAAACTAAAAAATATTAAGGTAAATAAAACTCCAGGCCCAGATGGAATACACCCAAGGGTGTTAAGTGAACTTAGCACTGTTATAGACAAACCTTTACTCTTAATTTTTCAAGACTCATTATCCTCAGGCATGGTACCCCAGGATTGGCGTAAAGCTGATGTGGTGCCACTCTTCAAAAAGGGAAGCAGGGATGATCCAGGAAGCTATAGACCAGTTAGTCTGACATCAATAGTGGGGAAGATATTTGAAGGGATTATAAGGGATTATATTGATGAGCATATTCGTGTAAACAAGATTATGAGTTCTAATCAGCATGGCTTTAGGAGAAATAGATCATGTCAAACTAATCTAATTAGATTCTACGAGGAAGTAAGTAAAAATATAGATAAAGGGGAATCAGTTGATGTGATATACTTAGATTTTGCAAAGGCATTTGATACAGTGCCACATGAGAGATTAATGCACAAAATTAAGGGACTGGGAATAGCTGAAAATGTTAGCTCATGGATAAATAACTGGATAAAAGATAGGGAGCAACGAGTAGCAGTAAATGGATCATACTCAGATTGGACAAAGGTAATCAGTGGCGTCCCCCAGGGATCAGTACTGGGCCCTGTTCTTTTTAATATTTTTATAAATGACTTGGAGCAAGGATTAAATAGCGACATCTCTATTTTTGCAGATGATACTAAGTTAAGTAAGGTCATTAGGTCAGAGCAGGATGAACTCTCTTTGCAAAGGGATTTGCTAAAATTAGAACTATGGGCAAGTGAATGGAAAATGAGATTTAATACGGAAAAATGTAAGGTTCTACATTTTGGAAGTAAAAATAAGCAGGCTATGTATTTTTTAAATGGGACAAGACTTAGCCAAACACAGGAGGAAAGGGATTTGGGAGTAGTAATAGATAACAAGCTAAAGATGAGTGCACAATGCAGGGCAGCGGCTTCAAAGGCTAATAAGATACTAGCATGTATTAAAAGAGGCATTGATTCAAGGGAGGAAAGCATAATTCTGTCATTATATAAAGCCCTGGTAAGACCTCACCTTGAGTTTGGAGTGCAGTTCTGGGGACCGATTGCTAAAAAAGATATTGCAGAACTAGAAAAAGTTCAGAGAAGGGCCACAAAGCTAATAAGGGGATTGGAGAAATTAACCTATGAGGAGAGGCTAGCCAAACTGGGTCTGTTCTCTTTAGAAAAAAGGCGCTTGAGAGGTGACATGATTACTTTATATAAATATATTCAAGGCCCATATACAGAGATGGCAGAAGCTCTTTTTATTCCAAGAAAATTGGTTCTGACAAGAGGTCATAATTTAAGGTTGGAGGAAAGGAGATTTAATCTCCTGCAACGGAAACATTTTTTCACTGTAAGAGCAATACTTCATTACCAAAGGAGGTAGTGAATGCCAATACCATAGATACATTTAAAAATAGTCTGGATAAATTTCTGTATATAAACAAAATTCATGGATATGATTGCTAGTATTAAATGGGTCACATTTTAATGGGGTTATTTAAGCTTAACTGGAGCTTTTTGTAAGTATTTTAGATTTGTATAGGTTGAACTCGATGGACTTCAGTCTTTTTTCAACCTTATCTACTATGTTACTATGTTACTATGAGAATGAAGAAAAATTGATAATAGGAGTAAATTAGAAAGTTGCTTAAAATTGCATGTTCTATCAGAATCATGAAAGAAAAAATTTGGGTTCAGTGTCCCTTTAACAAATTGCATCTGCTAGGAACTTGTTCATCCTGCCAATATTTAATTTGCAATATTTGGTTACTAGAACTAAAAAAAAATATATATAATTTGTTGAACTGACAACTGTTAACCCCCAGAAGTTTACAGATTAGAATAAAACAGTATTGAATTGTGTGTGCATATCCAGGGGCATTTGCCAACAAAGCAATCAAGTTAACAGTTTATGGTTATACTGACAAATTCCAAGTTTCCATAGTCCTGCACCCCTCAAAAAACTATTTATACAGAAATATAAATAATTGTATTATTCAGTCTAGCCTGTAAACTGCAGGAGATTCACAGATGCCAGTTTACCAACTGAGATATATTATTTTATTATTTTGCTGTTCCAATTTAAAGTTCAGAAGACACAGATGTCACACTAGACATATGATAGCACAACAATTACAATCATCTATGCCAAGCCCACGCCTCATGGCAGATTGTTTTTTTACAATGGGAGACTCCCATCACAATTATACCAGGCGACATGAGGTCAAAAACTGGGACTATCCCAGGAAAATAGGTACACTTGCAAGTATTCTGTGCAATCTTCTTTGTGTATTGTGATTCCTTTGTAGGTTTCAATGGCAACTAGTAACCTCCTCTACTGTTTGTGATTGTTGTATTTATGTTTGCATGCACAGATCTTGCTTGTTAACCTCTTAAGGACATATGACGGAATTTTTCCGTCATAAAACAATTGAGCAAACTGAAAGCTGCGTCCTTAAAGGGTTAATGCAGCATACTGATATATGCACTGGTGGTGCAGATGTGCAGTTTAATTCTGGTTCTGTATTTGCTTCGATTTTGCCTCTATATTTTTTTGTTCTAAAAAGCATTATCAGTTGGGTGGTTGTTTATCTAATGATGTCATTCTTTGCCCTGATGAGTTTGTCCATCTTTTATGTTTGATTAATTAGCTAATATATCTTTATAGGTTTACATCTCTGTATGTTTAATTTAAAGGGCCACTAAACCCAAAATTTTTCTTTCATGATTCAGATAGAGAATAGAAATTTAAACAACATTACAATTCACTTCCATTATTTATTTTGCTTATTTTTTTAAATATCCTTAGTTGAAAAAAAAGCAATGCACATGGTGAGCCAATCACACGATGCTTCTATGTGCAGCAACCAATCAGGAGCTAGTGAGCATATCTAGATATGCTTTTCATCAAAGAATATCTAGAGAATAAAACAAATTAGATAATATAAGTAAATTAGAAAGATGTTTAAAATTGCATTCTCTTTCTAAATCATAAAAGAAAAAATGTGGCTGGCATGTCCCTTTAATCCGTACATTTATTCCATTCTATATACTGACAAAAGGCATAATATTCATTAAAAAATCGTATAATAAACTACTTTGTTATATGTTGATAACAAAATGTAAATTCTGATATAAAATAACTGATAGTAGATAAAGATAGAAACCAAAGCTATCATTACATTATGTCTTTCAAGTGCTTATAATTCAGATAGCAAATTGAAATTGCGTGAACTTTGGCAGTTAGTTTTAGACTGGTTGCCACCACAATAGCCCAAAAATTAATAATCATTTTGGACCTATGAGAAAAGTCTAGACAAATGTACAAGCCAAATGGCTAAATGGTTCTACTTGATGGTCAGCTCTTTATGGAGTATATATATATATATATATATATATATATATATATATATATGGGATGGGCGAATGTGTTTATATCCGAATTCGAATGCTAGAACGAATGTTATTGTAGAAATTCGATCTATATCATAGAATGTTGAACGAATAAGAACGAATATTCTTAAAAATTTGATTTTCGAATGTTATTTACAGTTTCCGAATGTCACATTCGAATTCGAATATCACATTCGAATTCGAATGTCACATTCGAATATCACATTCGAATTCGAATGTCACATTCGAATATCACATTCGAATTCGAATATTACATTTATAAAACACAATTGTAGACTAGAAACACTATTTCGAATGTCACATTCGAATCGAATATCACATTCAAATCGAATATCACATTCAAATCGAATGTCACATTCAAATTCGAATATTACATTTATAAAACACAGTATTAGACTAGAAATACTATTTCGAATTCGAATGTTACCTTCGAATCGAATATCACATTTAAAACCCAGTATTAGACTAGAAATACTATTTCAAATTCGAATGTGACATTCGAATTCGAATGTAGCATTCGAATTCGAATATTACATTTATTAAACACAGTTGTAGACTAGAAATACTATTTCAAATTTGAATGTCACATTCAAATTCGAATGTCACATTCAAATTCGAATATTACATTTCGAAATTGAATGAATACATAGCTAAACATTCTATTATTCGAACGAATATTTTCAAATTTTATTGAAAAATTCGAAAACGAAAATTCAAAAATAGAATGTTAGAATGTTATATAAACATTCGAAATTCGATTCGAACGAACGAATGTATCAAAATTCGTTTTAAATTTCGAATTTTTAGAAACATTCGCCCATCCCTAATATATATATACATATATATATATATATATATATATATATATATATATATATATATATATATATATATATATATATATACTTACAGAGAACAGTTTTAGGAATGTCTGATATTTAATAAAGTTAGTTTAGTGTTAAGTCAACAGGCCATATGGGTGTTAAAGATAATGGTATACTTACAGTATAAAACCAAACGTTTGCCCTTCTGCAGAGTTTTTTCCAGCGGAATCCCTACACATCTGAAAACTAGAGATTTTACGGTTACAACACAACATAAGTTTGTAGGGCACTAATAAAGTGTACTGCAGACTATTATTTCTAGATATATACAGTAACTTTATGTAGAATGTTAATTCATTAATATGAAAATATATCATTAATAGATCTAACCTTTGTGGGTGTTAATCTCATAGGGAAACAATAATGCATTACAAACATTCTCTATTGCATTAGAGCATTTTTATTCCATTTTTATATCCTTTTAAATTTTGATGTTAATGTATCTCCTCAAGTCTGGTTTTTTTTTATTATTCATTTTTTATTAAAGTTTTTCCAAAATAAGGGTTACATTATAACAAAAACATATGACAGGTACATCAAGTCTATTTATATTTAATTAAATCATAAATACTCCTTACAGCTTTCAAATTCCCCTACTACTGATCTTGTTTGTTAACAACTCTACTGTATTGAGTGACAAGATAAAAAAAATAGTACAATTAAGGTAAGAAATTAATCTTAGTTTTCTAAATAAAATTATTAAAAGCAAAAACTGATGTTTTCAAATAAAAAATTTCCATAAAAAAAAACAAAAATAAAAACTTTCAAATCAAAGTATCAGGTAGGTGATATATGGAGAAGTCAGAATTTAGATTAAGAGCCTTTAGCCATTTTCACTTATTCTTGATATAGCTATCTCTGATCATGCTCCTATACGTGTAGATTTATATGGAGACTTCCTGTTGGGGGCAGAGCTTTCACGCTGGTAGTGATCTTCTGTAGCGGCTCCACGAAGCGGCTGCCGCGCTACTATCTCCCCCTGCCATTTGCCCCGTGGCCCTGCAAACTTCAAAGGGCTGGTTTGGGCACTAGGCATTGTTTAAGCCTACTGCTGTGGAAGTCTCAGGACTTGCGGTGATGTATACCGCTAGTGTCAAAGTACAAAGTACAAGAGGTGATCCAAGGGGAAACTAACTGCTGCGAGCTGTGCTGTTGCAACCAGAGTTGCTGGTCCGCATGGGGAGAGAAAAGGTGTCGGTTGTGAGCCAAAGGGGTGATCTGGAGTCCCACTGGTAGGTCGGGGTATGCGGTGCACGGAGAGATCCGGGTGCGCACCCCCCTCCTCGTGATTGGTACCAAGGTGAATCTTGCTGGTTGTGGAGAATTTGTGTGGTTTTTGTCTTGTTGCGGTGACCAGGCAGAGTTGCTTGCTATGTTCTGTTGAATTTCTTCTCGAATGTTTGTGATTTTGTCAATGAAAAAGTCAGATAGCTCATTGCAGAATTCTTGTGTTTTGTTTGCTAGTGGCTCAAGACAGATGGGATTCATAGTCTGTGCAACTAGTTTGAAGAGCTCGTAGGGGCGGTTTATGGCTTTTGAGATGGTGTTTGAAAAGTGTTCTTTTTTTGCTGTCAGGATGGCTTTGTGGTATTTAGTAGTAAGTGATTTGTAGTTTGTGTGGTTGTCTGTGCTTGGGTTCCTTCTCTAGGCTGCTTCCACTCTTCTGCGTTCTTGTTTCTGTGATGTAAGAGAGTAGTTGAACCAGCCAGAATTATTTTTGCGGGTAGGTGCTCTGCGGATTGGTGCAATTGTGTCTGCTGTCTGTAGTAGTGCTGTGTTAAGAGTTAAGTGTGTCTTCAGTTGTGAAGACTTGCGTCAGTGCCACAATTTTTTGGACAGTGTGGTTTTGAAGAGTTGTGAGAGTAGTTTCTTCTGTGATCTTGTCTAGTGTGTTGTTGTTGAGTGTGCTGTTTTTTTGCAAAAGATGTCTGTAGTTAATTTGATAGCGTGGTGGTCAAGCCATGGCACAGGTATGTTGTCCAGAGTGTTGATGTTGATGTTCTGTTTGAAGATGAGGTCATGGGTGTGGCCAGAAATGTGGGTGGGAGCAATTATCAGTTGCTGCAGACCTAGTGCTTCCAGTTTGCTGATGCAGGCGGTGGTGATGGGGTCCTGGGAGGAGTTGGCCCAGAGGTTAAAGTCCCCGAGTAACAGGAGGTTTTTGTTTTTTTTGGTGTGTGGAGATGAATTCAGTGAAGGGAGTGAGGAAGTGTGTGTTAGGCCGCCTCCTCTTTGTCCGACTCTGTGCTCTGTCAGGATGGAGTAGTTCTCAGGTACTAGTTCTGCTAGAATGGTGTTACAGTCAGGTGTTAGCCAGCTCTCTGTGATGAAGAGACATTCTGTGTTGCATTGAGTGATGAAGTCATGGATTTCGTGTTTGTGCTTGACTGCTGATATGATGTTGAGCAGGGCACATGATAGGTTTTGTGCTGGGGGTGGTGCAGTCCTGTTTCAATAGGTGGTTGCAAGTTAGCGTTTAGAAGTTGTTCTTTTCTTAGTATTGTTTGTGTGGTGGTAGTTAGTGGTGAGGTGGTGTTCCTCAAGCTTAAGAGGGTGTCAGATGAGTATTTGATGTTGTGCATGATGGGTTGTGAGTTAATGAGTGGGATGCAAGTGATAGTGATATATATATATATATATATATATATATATATATATATATATATATATATATATATATATAGGTATATATATATATATATATATATATATATATATATATATATATATATATATATATATATATATATACAGGGAGTGCAGAATTATTAGGCAAGTTGTATTTTTGAGGATTAATTTTATTATTGAACAACAACCATGTTCTCAATGAACCCAAAAAACTCATTAATATCAAAGCTGAATAGTTTGGAAGTAGTTTTTAGTTTGTTTTTAGTTATAGCTATTTTAGGGGGATATCTGTGTGTGCAGGTGACTATTACTGTGCATAATTATTAGGCAACTTAACAAAAAACAAATATATACCCATTTCAATTATTTTTTTTTACCAGTGAAACCAATATAACATCTCAACATTCACAAATATACATTTCTGACATTCAAAAACAAAACAAAAACAAATCAGTGACCAATATAGCCACCTTTCTTTGCAAGGACACTCAAAAGCCTGCCATCCATGGATTCTGTCAGTGTTTTGATCTGTTCACCATCAACATTGCGTGCAGCAGCAACCACAGCCTCCCAGACACTGTTCAGAGAGGTGTACTGTTTTCCCTCCTTGTAAATCTCACATTTGATGATGGACCACAGGTTCTCAATGGGGTTCAGATCAGGTGAACAAGGAGGCCATGTCATTAGATTTTCTTCTTTTATACCTTTTCTTTCCAGCCACGATGTGGAGTACTTGGACGCGTGTGATGGAGCATTGTCCTGCATGAAAATCATGTTTTTCTTGAAGGATGCAGACTTCTTCCTGTACCACTGCTTGAAGAAGGTGTCTTCCAGAAACTGGCAGTAGGACTGGGAGTTGAGCTTGACTCCATCCTCAACCTGAAAAGGCCCCACAAGCTCATCTTTGATGATACCAGCCCAAACCAGTACTCCACCTCCACCTTGCTGGCATCTGAGTCGGACTGGAGCTCTCTGCCCTTTACCAATCCAGCCACAGGCCCATCCATCTGGCCCATCAAGACTCACTCTCATTTCATCAGTCCATAAAACCTTTGAAAAATCAGTCTTGAGATATTTCTTGGCCCAGTCTTGACGTTTCAGCTTGTGTGTCTTGTTCAGTGGTGGTCGTCTTTCAGCCTTTCTTACCTTGGCCATGTCTCTGAGTATTGCACACCTTGTGCTTTTGGTCACTCCAGTGATGTTGCAGCTCTGAAATATGGCCAAACTGGTGGCAAGTGGCATCTTGGCAGCTGCACGCTTGACTTTTCTCAGTTCATGGGCAGTTATTTTGCGCCTTGGTTTTTCCACACGCTTCTTACGACCCTGTTGACTATTTTGAATGAAACGCTTGATTGTTCGATGATCACGCTTCAGAAGCTTTGCAATTTTAAGAGTGCTGCATCCCTCTGCAAGATATCTCACTATTTTTGACTTTTCTGAGCCTGTCAAGTCCTTCTTTTGACCCATTTTGCCAAAGGAAAGGAAGTTGCCTAATAATTATGCACACCTGATATAGGGTGTTGATGTCATTAGACCACACCCCTTCTCATTACAGAGATGCACATCACCTAATATGCTTAATTGGTAGTAGGCTTTCAAGCCTATACAGCTTGGAGTAAGACAACATGCATAAAGAGGATGATGTGGTCAAAATACTAATTTGCCTAATAATTCTGCACACAGTGTATATATATATATATATATATATATATATATATATATATATATATATATATATATTGTACCAAAATACCATCAGATATATGTAGAAATATTTATTTATGAATAAATAGAACATATTCTATGTGAAGAACATTGGAATGTGAAATATTTATATTTTCGTGCACATGAGAGTATATGATCGGTTTATGTGACAGTGGGGTTTTTATCCACTTTTTTTCTCAATTGACTTCTATGGGGAAATATGTGAACATGCACGCCATATTCTAACTTTGGCTTTTTGCGCTTGTTGGGTTAGCGTGCAAGCAAAAACAGTTTACTTTCAACTCATAATAAGGGTGCAACCTGACAAGCGCAAAAAGCTTACTTCTAGCACAACTAATGCTTGAGCGGGAGAGTTAAATTAGCGCTCCACTCATAATCTGGCACTTTATGAGTAATCAATGCAGAAATTCAGATAATTCCAAAAGGGTTCAAAACTATTTCTTGCTTTAATATTATCAAATACTTAGGAATATAGTATTGTCTCCAGAAAAATGGTATTCTTCATATTATAATAGAATCTTTAATTGAATAGAAGCTTTTTTACACAGGTAGTAAAATGTACCAATTTCTATAATGGGTAAAATGAATCTTATTAAAATTATAATTTGCCCTAAAATAGTCCATCTATTATATTCCATTATTAATTAAAATCAGGGATCTACTTAATTTAATAGATTATTTAAAACATTTTATTTTTTTATGGGGTAACTGTAAACCACATGTATGGATTGGCACTGCCAGATTTGGCATTATATAATTGGACGGTTATGTCTATAATGTGGCCTTTGGATATTTCACATTTTACTACCCCTGAATTGGTCAGACTAATATCTTTAAAAATGTTGCTACATTTTAGGTTAAATAAAAGGACATGCCATATGTAATTAAAAACATAAACATATTGATAGCCTGTAGTAAATTTGGAAAATCCTTACTACATCATCCTTTCTTCATATAAGGGGATATCCTTATTCCAGGAATGGACTCAAAAGTCTTTACATTTTGGGAAAACAAAGGGCTAAGTGTGGATGAATTAATAGAAAAATCTAGTAGGACAAAACATTTGAAGATCTTCAAAAAATGTACAATAGTAGCCTTTTGACAAAAAATAAAAACCTATGAGCTGAAAAATTCAACAGAGCTCTTTCTATTATATAAAATTGGAAAGCGGTTGATATCATATATAAACAAAACTCTATATCTAATAAAAGACATTGAACCTATGAATACAATCTCAACTAAGTGGAGAAAAGCATTACAAAATACTGTAAAGAGAAAATAGTAAAGGATGTAAAATATTAAATAAGCATTACCTTCTACAACATAGGGAGGCTCATTTTGTTGCATATACCATATGTAAAACCAGAATTAATTGCAAAATTGAGTGAAAGAACATTTTTATGTCTAAGATATAAATTGTTACTAAAATTATGTGGGAGAAACTGGATATTTAACACATATCTGTTGGAATATTGACTTTATCCTCTTTGACTACTCATGTCTGCAAGCAGTCAGTTTTTTTCAAGATATTAATTGCATTGAAAACTGCTGTGCTGACTGAAATTATTCGCGGAGTATTACTTTCATGTTGCTATGGATAAGTGGTGATTATAGATCCTCATCTTGTGGTTTAGTATGGTGACATATAGCTATGATGATATGTAGCATCACCCTCTGGTAGAGGTGCTGTTCAGCCACATAGATTGATTGTGCCTATATTTATTGTTTGCACTAGCACTTTGCATAGATCCTCAAAGGGGTTTACTATGGTGGCAGATTTCTGCAGAAATGTAGAGCCATCCTCTGGTAGAGGTGTTGCAAGGTTTCACTAAATATCTGTGTAGTGTATATAACCATTTCCATATTGCATGCAATTTTGTGAGCTGGCCACACTCTTTTAATTATTATTTTGTATTGAGACATAACTATGATATTACGGCTTTGGCCTATGAATCTATCAAGTGCAATATTTTACAGATTTAAATTATTGGCATTTTGCTAAAACCAATAAACTATTGTTTTATGCTGAAATCCATGTCTTGTGTTGTGAGGGTTGATTGTAGTCTCAAGAATTTTCCTTTTGTGGTTAAGATAAAACTATATTTGTAAGGGTCTGCATATAAGACGTTCCCTATGAGATAGTATCTGAAAAACCTCACTCTGCAGTTGGTTGGTGAGGGTTGAAGGGTGCGTTTATTGGGTGCATAAAAAAAAATTAGTGCTGCAAATTCCGTCAATGCCCTTAATCTAATAAGGGAAATTAAATAATAGGCTCTTACAGCTAGAGTTTAGTTTTACTTTAATCCAATTGACACTAAGGTTAGAGAAATAATATAGATTGGTCAGAGAAAAAACAGCACCAACTCATTCAGAAACTATCCAACACACAGTTCAGACTTCACATTATAAGGGGCAGAGGCTTTGCACTTCCAATAACAGGTCACATGACATTCTAAAAATGATTTGGTGATATAAAAAAGGCCAGTTACTAATCTTGGTACTTTACCTTTGGTGATGTATATTTTACTTCCACAAAAGTCTGTGAAAACAACCTTGAAAAGCCTGTGAAATGTCTGTTAATAATATTTTTTCATGTATTTAACTAGATTTTATTGTTTTATAATTTACATAATTTAAGTGGTTTTTCAAATAGATTGAACTGGTTTAGAAGCCAAAATAAAAAACCTGCTGTGACAATAATAATACGAGCTGTTTTTGGTGTGCATGAATTAGGAGAGCATCTGTAGATATTCACGCTTTTCTCACATGAAAAGTCACACACACCAAAAACACTTTAGTGGTAGATTCACTGCAGTGTCTATTCCAGTAAGAAGTATGGATTGGCTAATCCAAATAAGGTAGGTGCTGGGTGGAGTTTGAAAAGGTTTTCTAATTGCAGGGTGTTTACTGACCCTTTTTCCATTCAAACTTTAATGTAGAAAGAGCCCATGGATTGAATTTCCTGCCTATTGTTGTGTCTAGTTTGTTGTGCTACATCACCTGATATACAATTTGCTGTTTTTATGACCCCTAAGCCCTGATCTAGACTGTTGAGGCTCACGGCGGCAGCCTTCTCAAGAGTACTCAGCACCCCCACTCCCTCTGGTTATTAGGTAATGCAGTTATAGATAGACTGTTTTGGTTTAAACAACCATTTTTTGCAAAGAAGGCAAGTCTTACCTACCTATATTGTCTGCAGTAGCTGAAGATGGTGATTGACAGATGGGAAGAGATGTTATTACAACTTCTTCAAGACCATTTTATGAATCTGGAGTGGTGATTAATAGAAATCTTCAAAACTGTGATTTAAGTAGATGGTGGGTCAGCGCAAGACACAAAGTCTTTGCTGTGTGGAGCAATTAGGCTTCATCCTCAGAAACTGCCCTTTTGCTATTGCCAGGGGAACATGTTTTGGGTGTTTGCTAGTGGCAGCAACAAATCATTTTTTAAAATAGGTTTACAGTAAGTTTTACTCACTACTCTGTTGCTAGCACTATCACCCAATAGTATGACATCCAAATAATTTACTGAATCTCTACTATACTCCATTGTAAACTGTAATCCCATTTCACTTTGATTTAAATAATGAAGAAAATCAGCAGCATTATTCTCAGTTACAATCCAAACAAATATAAGGTCGTCAATAAACCTACAATAGAGGCTCACCAACTTCCTGATGGGATTCTTAACATAAAAGATGTGAGGCAACTCCCACCAACACAAAAATAGGTTGGCATACGAGGGGGCAAACTTTGCCCCCATGACCATCCCACAACTGTGGAGATAAAATCTACTTTCAAATTTAAAAAAAATTGATAAAGGTACAATGCTTATAATAACACTGACCAACCGGCGTTCCCAGCAAAATTCATATTTTTTTAGAACCTTAGACTTGCCTTCATATTATTATAGACCCAAAAGTTGTATTTTGTGTTGTTTCCACTATTTTGTTTGCATACATTTTCAGAGGTTAACTACATGATAATTCTGAAAATATGAGGGTGATTTATTTTTTTATTTTTGCTGTTACCTTCAGACATTATACTATCAGTACTGTAAATGGTTCCACCATTGTATCTGAGGTATATAACTTTAGTAGTGATATTGTTCTAGCACTGGATCCTAATGTATTTTCAGTAAATGTGTATATGCATATCTTGTTATATTACATATCTTGTTATATGTGTATATGTATATGCATATCTTGTAATATTGCATATCTTGTTATATATCTACGTTGTTCTTATAGACGCTGTAAAACCATTGGAAACATAGTATCTCCCTCACAATTACTTACACCTAAAGCAAATACTTCCTGGTTGCGCCACAAGGGCATGTACAGGTGTGGCCATAATAAGTGTAAGCCTTGTGATTTAGCAAATATCACTAAAACATTTACCTCATATGTTACTCAAGAGGAATTTGAGACTGGTAGCTGCTTAAATTGTAACTCTACATACGTGATTTATCTGTTAAGTTGTGAGGTTTGCGAAATTCAATACATAGGTTAAACCACTAGAGACATAAACTCAAGAATGAGAGAGCATTTCTCTGCTATAGGAGCAGGAAAAATCTCCACACCGTTGGTACAACATTTCTCTAGACTTCACAATAAGTCCTTAAATTCACTTAAATGGTGTGCTATAGAAAAAATAGATGTTCCGAAAAAGAGGATGTAATAGGTATAGGCTTTTATGTAAAAGAGAAATGTTCTGGGTATTTAAACTCAAAACTAGGATCCCACTAGGATTGAATTCCTACTATGATCTAATAAATTACTGGGAATAAATACATACAGTATATCCTTTCCTTCTAATGAGATGGTTTTGAATCATGTTCATTTTTCTCTATAGTGTGAATCCTAATTTCAACAAAAGTACTGTTTTTCTTGTATTCTTTAAAATATATGAGATTTGGATATTTAATTGATGTATATTAGACATTAGTCATGCAAGAATATTTTGTATTACTCATATTTGAAATAATGTCACATTTTTGTTGAGCATCAATTCAACCTGTCTAGCTAGCACTATGTAATGTTCTATCTGGTCTATAATTTATATAGCATGCATAGATATAGTAACTGCAAGTATAGTTTTATCTCTTTAATTCTGTAGTATAACTGGTTTTGCACAGGTGACACATTCTCGTATACGTTCACAGCCGCATTCACAATTTGTGTTAATTGTATAGAAGTATCAGCGCATAGTAGACAGATTCCCAAACAGGCATATAGGGTTAATCAGATAGGGGGGTGTAATTTGTTTTTAATATTAACCAATCAAGTAAATGCTATCATTATTTATGTGTAAGTGATGTAGTGGAACACCAGGCTATGATTACGGCTTATTGCCGAAACGCATAAGCCAGTTCACACTACATCACCTCCATCTGCATCTGATGTACCTCAGTTGGATTTTTAATGATATGAAATAAAGAAGCTAAGTTTTACTAATGGATCGCCTACCTCTTTTGTGAATTACTATCTTGTTATATTGTCATATTATTTGATATTTTATTTGATATTTATATTCAATATTTAAGATCTGCTTCTTTACCTCAATTAAAAATTATTTTTTTTTAATATTAAATATTCACAGGTACCTAAAAATCAAGCGAATCTGACGATTCATGTCCAAACTCACTTCAAAATCTAAAGGCAGTATTCAAAATCAAGGGGTCCGGCTGATATACGCAGCTATTCGGTCGATGTGTGAAATATTGCAGTTAAATATATGCAGCTGCAATATTTCACGATTCAGCCATATTGGTTTGAAATGGTATGCAAGAATACAAACACACTTGAATTTTCTCTGTAAATCTTCGACACCTAAATGCTGGCGATCATCATTGTAAGCAATGGAGGAAATATAGCCAGACAGCAGTGCAGAAACAAATTACTTGTATATGCATAATACATCATTATTTTTGGACGAATTAAAAGATTTCATCTTTTTCATCTCTAGGTACACACAGGACTCATTAACGGGAAGAAGAATTGAATAATTTACAAATGCACAGAAAAAAGTTAATGCAATAGAACTTACTTTGAATTTAAAATGAGCAGAAGTATATATTCTGGAAATTTTTTAAAGTTAATGCTTTATCCCTCCCCCTTTATCATGTCACAGGCATCAGCCAATTACAAAATGCAAATACATATATACTGTAATTTTTTACACATGATCGGTAGTAGCTGGAGCCTCAGAAAAGTATGTGCAATAGAATGTGCATGTTTTGTAAATGGAAGTTTATTGGTAAGTTTTTCAAATTGAATGTTTTATCTGAATCACGAAACTTTAATTTTGACTTAAGTGTCCCTTTAAGCTACAGGGGACAAAAACTCTGAAAATTAGAAAAAAATGCTTAAAATAAAAAAAATCTGTTAAAGAAAACCCCCCAAAAATAAAAACTCTATGTTTTTTTTCAGGCATTGCTGTTTTCACGCATTTCACGCACTCTAATTACAAGTTGAATGCAAAGGCAATCGCTAGAGCTCAATATTAATTAACGCTTGTCTTGTTAGCGCGACTGAAAACCTTGCGTAAAGGGTAGTGAGTTAAAAAAAAGTTGCACCAACCTAAACATAAATACATTAAAATACACTGTTAAACTCATATAAACACTATCTGATAAAAATGTGTCATATAAATATTCATAAAAAAATCTTTATGAGTTAAAAGCAAGGTATATGGTATATGGCCATGTATTTGAATTTCAATAGTTATTCACATACAGAAAAATGTTATTTCTATTTTAAATAAATATTTCTATATATATGTCTATATATACCAATTCCTATATATCTTTTCCTATAGATATATGGGTATAGATATATATTTTACATTAATAATATTAGATATACATAGAAATATATATTTAATACTCAAAATTACATTTTTTTCTATCTGAAGAACATTGTTTTTTTCTATGATACCCACTAGCATTGATATGTAGCTTTGTGGCGATCATTGATGGCAACAACCCCTGCCATAACCTTACAATGCATATTTTTAAGACTTTTTTTTTATTATTAAAATGTCCAACCATATGTTAAACTACAAAACAGTTTTCTCTTATATAATTAAAGTCTATAGTCTCCTTTTACTTGCATTGCAGAAAACCAGTGCATATTTAATGGTTTTCTTGTGTCTTTTTTTCTGTTTGCAGTCTGTGGTCATCTTTTTATATTTACTTGTGAAACTTCAGACAGACATGCAACTTTCCCAGAGGCCTTACACTCCTCCCCAGTTAAATATTAGAAGTGCTGAGAAAGCATAGCAGCCACTGTCACTTACAGCAGGCAAATCCAGAGCCTGCCTCTTTCATTCATCCATCCACTCTATTGAATGAGTAACTAGCTCCGCCCTCACAACCTGTGCAGCTACAGATCCCCATCAGATTCTCTGTCCTTTGCATAGCCTCTTTTTTGCATGTGCTCACTTAAGGTGGATTAGCAGAGTTGCTTCTCAGTTACATTTCATAAAGTGATTTATCACAGAACAGTAGCAGTTCTAGGGGGCATTCATTATTGTTGCTCCCCTAAACTCAGTAGTATCAGCTCCTCTAAATGTACTAAATTGTAAATGTCCAGTGTTCTTCACAAAGCAAGGAGATAGATTAAATAGGGTCAAGGGGATTTAAATAAAAGAAATCTAGTAATACGGTATATAGGAGGCAATGTGGTCCCTTCAGTTGTACCCATGTGCCCTTTATATTTAGCTTTGTGGTCACCTATTGCATTCCCTGATTTTGGGGTTGATCACAATCTTTTAGAAAAACGTATCAAATGATTCATATACAAAAATCCCAATATACTTTAAAGGGAAATGAAACCCGCATTTTTTTTCTTCTTTCATGATTCAGATAGTGATTTTAAACAACTTCCCAATTTACTTCTATTATCTAATTTGTTGTGTTCTCTTGGTATCCTTTGTTAAAAATTAAACAGCAGTCAATTGGAAAGTTGTTTAAATTTGTATTCTCTATCTAAATCATGAAATCATTTTTTTGGGTTTAATGTCCCTTTAATGGTGTTTTCTGTTGATAACTATTAGATACGTTTTTATAAAGGATTATTATTGACCCCTTTATAACTAGAGCTCCTTCTAATAAAGAGCCTTGTCATTTTGTGATCTTTAACAGGAAAAAAAAAAAAAATTCCACCTATGATTTGGAAACCAACTTTGATCACCAACATTTCTTCCAGTTCTTATGGGTCAATTTATTAAGCTGCGGCGGAGAGGGACGCACATATGTGCCCCTGTCCGCCACTGTGACATTAAGCAAAACTTTTTTGAGAGTTAAAGTCCTTAAAAAAAGTTATTTAGGTTACAACATTACTTTTAAAAAACAAATATATATATATATATTATATTAATGTTGTGTTCCACTAAACCTTTTTGTTACGTTTTATTTTAGTAATTTCTCCCAAATAAAATACCCTTCAGTTTTCTTTTGTGATTAGTGATGGATAGAGAGCAACAAACCTGTAGTTCCTCAGTATTTTGTGCCTCTGAAGTTGTACATTTAAAGCTGACTGTAATTTAAGTATTTCAGGTGCCAGGTGATGGGTTCCTTGGCAGCCATGTTTGGTGATCCTGAGGTGCACGGTTTTAAAATTGAAGTGACATTGCAGTCTAATAATGAAGTACCCTAATCTATTAAGTTCATTTTCATAGCATATTATATGATTATTCTCTGAAAAGGGATTTAACACATAATCCAAATTGTGATCAGGAACTGCAGTGCATTTGCACTCCTGAGGCCTACATTTCCAGCGAACCAATCAGGAATGACATATGCGTGTAGCTCAGTGGCGTATTAAGGTTTTGTGCTGCCCTAGGCAAACAAAATTCTGCTGCCCCCCCAAGGTTCAAGGCCTTTTTTGGAAATAATATTTTTGGGTCAGAGCTTCAAAAAGTATTTGTTCATAGATAATTTTCTTTTATAATCAATTACATTGCCTTTAGTATTACACCCATTAAATATTTAGCTGCCTATCAATGTTTCAGTATTGGTAGACATTTTGTGGTAGATAACAATAATAAAGTTCCATATTAATTTTAGGGTTAATTCTTAGAAAAGACTTATGCAAAGGCTAAGCATTCTTAAATTCTACTGTGCCTTTGCCCCTACCAGTTTAACTGCAGGTTATTCCAAGTGTAAAATTTCCTTATTTTAAACAGGTGCATTAAAAAATTACTTTAGAATCAACTAGATCATGGAGGATTTTTCTTGCACAAATAATATAATTTATTAATCTAAAATATTATGTGTGCCCATTCCAAACCATGGCTTCCTATGGGTTTTCAAATTTGTGGTTATTCCAATCCTTTTAAAAGTGCTGTTATTGGTTTTGCACCTTATTAATGCCACTTACACTTAGAACTTTTCTAACAGATTTTCATAAGCCTTTTCTAATTCAACAATCTTGATATGAAAATAAATTGGGGTCAGTTTTGAGTAGCATTTTTTGGCTGTTCACATAGCTTTATTTTGCCCATGCTCAGTTCACGTGTTAATAAACATGATTGCTTCCTGATTTGTAGTCATGCTTTTAAACTATAAAATATATACACTGCTTAAATATGGGCATCAGCAAGTAGCATTTATGATTTATGTTTGGACATTAAAAATTTTAGTTGAAAATTACTCATACATATATGGAATTGGTAATATACACAGGCCAATAACTGATATGAATGACTGATAAGTAAAAAGACAAGCTTTCAAACATATTAGGTAGTTATAATCATCTCCCATGTTTTGCTTTCACTTTGACTGCATATCATCTGTTTCTGTGAAGTTCTTTAAATCCCCTCGAGAAGCCAGTAATACATCTGTGCCTTATAGTTCTTGTATTTAACTACATTTTTCTGTTATATTATTTATGTAATTTAAATAGTTTTACTAATTGAAATGATGGATTTTCTAATGCATTGGAATGGAATAGAAAATAGCACTAAGCTATTAATAAGCAAATATTCTGATATAATGGAATGAAAGTCACCATTAGGGAAACACTAAGAATAATTTTCTCTACTTAAAGGGATATTCTGATAAAAATGTAATTGCACATAGATGAATCACATCTTTGAAAAGAAGCATATTTGCAGTATACATGTATTAGCAAACATACTTCTAGTAAAATGTATCACTGTTTTAGTGCTAACATTTTTCTCTGCATGTGCATGTGAAGCATAGCTATATATTCTCAGTGCACCAGCATTTTAAATCCTACAGCTGCCCAGAGCACCAGTGGGGCTTGTATTATGTCAGCAATTAACAAATTGAGTCATTACCAGATGGTACAAGCACCTTAGGCTATCTGAGCAAGTGTTGTGTTTAAAATGCTGGTGCACGGTGCATACTTAAATACACTTTTGAAACAGGAAAAGCTTTTATTAGAAGCATTTTTGCTAATGCATGTATATTACAAAACTGCTTCTGTTCAAAATGGAAATCCATCCATGTGGATTCCAATTTTGGCTGGAATGTTCCTTTAAGCAACATCCGTACAATCCACCTTATTTGAACAAAGGGAAGAGAGACTGTGAGAGCCTGGGGAGGGGTTAGGAACTGAATGCTACTGTCTGAGTCAGAGAGATACAGAAACTGATGGGGATACAGAATTTGTTACTACACCTGCAACGCCCCCCATAAATGTTTCAAACTACAGTTTCCAGGAAAATATTAAAGCTATTGGATATTGATGACCAATAATGAATATATTTTCAACAGATCCAGGTAAGATGCCAGAAATATAACATAAACTTTCAGGGCTGTTTGAAAGATTTTCATGGTGGATTCATTTCTAACTGTTCTATACATTTGTTATTTATTGTTTAGCTGTGATTTATTTAATTATATTTACTTGCACATTACAATTGTACTATTTGTAGTATGCTTCTTAATCAAAACAAATGTTACATGTTAAATGATTTATTCTTTATAATTGTATATTGTTTTTAGTGATTATTATATTCAAAGCACTTTTTTTTGTTTGCTTAATCTTTATCTGTATATATATATATATACATATATATATATATATATATATATATATATATATATATATATATATATATATATATATATATTTCACAACTCATTATAATAATAATTAAGCTATGTATTTTCTAGGTATATAAATCAAAAATACATCTGTTAAAAAAATCTGGGGGAGTTATAGAATGCATTAAAGCACTTGGGAATGTTTTGAATAACACAGTGGGAGCAGGAACTTCAACAATGATTATAAAAAGAGATGGGGAAAGCCTGAATCAAGCACACTGAATGTCAGTGATCAACCCAATGAGAAACAAAAAAACACCAAACTTGTTTTTAACTGTTTATAGCATAAGTGTGAAACTTTATATTCTTGGGACATTGTTTATGATTCCACTCTGTGTTATTTTGTTTTCAGTGGTGTAAATATTATTTTTGTAGACTGTGTGTACTTTATAGTTCCCAGATTAAAACCTAATTTTGTGCTGTTGAAAGTGATATAGTAGTTTTATTAAAGCATGAAACTGATAGGTTGTCCCAACGACAGAATATTAAACTTCAGTTTTTATTAATCATCTGCAATGTTAGTATGACCTTAATATATGTTGGATGTTGAAGAAAGAGAGAAAATTATGGCTATGGAGCGAAATCAAAGAGGCATTAACTGAAAGCTGTTTTTTTTTTTTTTTTTCCTTTGCAAACAATCAACTCATTCTTTTTCCGCCTGATTAAGCCCAAGCTTTCTTCTGAATTTCTCTAGGCAACAGCAATGTCTGAGTTAGGATTTCAAGGGAACAGTTCAGCCAGGTTAGAATTGAAATGCCTACTTGCCAGTGTATAAAACACAGAACATTTTTAAACATTTATTATGAAATGTAAATGTGGTAGTGTAGCATTTACATATAAAATAAACACCTCAATTGGATACCATTTGTTTGTACAAATGTATAAAAGAATGGCAAGTCTGCTACCAAAACAAATTGCCAAGGAATATAAAGTATTTTTGTTATACCTAGAAATGTTGTATCTTTTGGAATATTATGATTAGATATGTAAATATTGCATATTTGTATATCATGTATATTTACATATTATTTGCTTACTTCTTGTAATGGAACACCTAATAGATTACTGCCTTGTAGCCCTGTTACCAGATTAGCTGCATAAATTATTAGCTATTACCAAAACAGTGAATCCCAGAAGGACAAAACAGTGTTGTATGTGGTTAAGCTTATTTAACACATTCTAAAGTATATGCATTTTTTGCATTTCCCATCAGTGATGATCCGTGAAGTATTTTTTATAGAACAGAAGCTAAAAACATTTGTTAGACATCTAAATTTAACCCCTTAAGGACCAGCGACGTACCCTGTATGTCGCTGGTCTTTTTTTGGGACTTGATTGTTTTATAGCGCTGTCTTTCCACCAGCATTAAGACTGCTCTATTCCACAAAGCCTGCTGGAGGGAGGGCATTAATAGTGTGTTCTTGCTAGACTTGTGCTATTATGTCCTGAAAAACCCCTTAACGACCAGTGACATACAGGGTACATTGTGGTCATTAAGGGGTTAAACATGTGTGATATTTGTCTGTTGTACTTTGAGGGACAGTAAAGTAAATATAAGCTTTCATGGTACATTAGTTATCATTTTTTTTTTGTTATCTTTGGTATCCTTTGTTGAAAAGTAAACCAGGTAGGTTCAGGAGCATGCACATTTGTTCAGCACTCTGTGATAGCAGTGTAGCAATGTTATACATTGTTGCCAACCTATGTTTACTTTTTTTTTTTTTTTTTTTTAACAGCCTTTATTAATGACCTTATAGTGCAAAGTGTGTTAAAGGGACAGTGAAGTCCAAAAAAACTTTCATGATTTAAATTGGGAATGTAATTTTAAACAACTTTCCAATTTACTTTCATCACCAATTTTGCTTTGTTTTCTTGGTATTCTTAGTTGAAAGCTAAACCTAGGAGGTTTATATGCTAATTTCTTAGACCTTGAAGAGTGCCTCTAATCTGAATGCATTTTGACCACTAGAGGGCATTAGTTCATGTGTTTCATATAGATAACATTGAGCTCATGCACGTGAAGTCACCCTGGAGTGAGCACTGATTGGCTAAAATGCAAGTCTGTCAAAAGAACTGAAATAAGGGGGCAGTTTGCAGAGGCTTAGATACAAGATAATAACAGAGGTAAAAAGTGTATTTCTATAACTGTGTTGGTTGTTCAAAACTGGGGAATGGGTAATAAAGGGATTATCTTTCTTTTTAAACAACAAAAATTCTGGTGTTGACTGTCCCTTTAATAGTGCACTGGGGCTGTAAAAGGGACATATAATGCATAGTATGTATCAGCAACACTCCATTGCAAAAGCAAAATAAATAGTTTATAAGCATTTTAAAACTGTTGTTTTATTTGCAACATTTGTATTGATTGCTGTCTCCCAGTAAACTAGGGACACACTCCTTGTAATTACAGCATTTTTCTGCCATCTTCCAAAAAATATCAGCAGAGTCTGAACTATATTAGAACAGATTAACACTTGGTTTGCTGCATTTATTTTCAGTGTTCAAACTCCACCCACTACTTTCCTTATTTGGCGGAGCCAATCCGAGCTTGAGTCTGGGGGTGACAGGGCCCTGACATTATGTTACAAAGTCTCCATTGTTTGGGGTTAGCATAAATGATAAGATAACATTATGAGAAATAGGGATATATATATAGAAAGGTTACACTAGTGTAGCCTGCCATGTGGTCTTTTTTAGTTTTCACCACTGGACAATCTATCATTTTCAGACTTAAATTACATGAGAAGTATATTGCAAAGTTATTATTTTACTATGTATAATTAAGGATTTTATATTTACTGGCCCTTTAAAAAACAAAAAACTATTTGAGTTTGTTACGTTATCACCTGTGTTGTGTCCAGTTAAGGGCAAATATAAATGAATGCCAAATTTGAAAAATAGTCATTGGTTTAAACATAAATAATGAAAGGACGCTGCATTTTTTTACTTTACATAATTACACATTTTATGGGGATTTGATTTTAAGTTTTTTGTCCATTTACCGCTTTATTTCTATTTATAACTACGTAATATTTAAAGGGACATTAAACAGTAAATACGTTAGATATTATGATGTATTTAATCAACAATTAGCCTGAGAATAACATAGAGATATATTTTAAAAATATATATTAATTGTTTAAATGTTAAAGGGACAGTCAAGTCAAAATTAAAATTAAACTTTCATGATTCATATAGGGCATACGATTTTAAACAGCTTTCCTCTTGGTATTCCTTGTTAAAAGCTTAACCTAGGTGGGCTCATAAACTGCTTTCTAAGCCATTGAAGGCTGCCTCTTATCTCAGTGCATTTTGACAGTTTTTCACAGTTAGACAGCGCTAGTTCATGTGTGCCATATAGCCAACATTGTGCTCACTCCCATGGAGGTATTTATGAGTCAGCGCTGATTGGCTAAAATGCAAGTTTGTCAAAAGAACCGATGAAAGGGGGCAGTCTGCAGAGGCTTAGATACAAGGTAATCACAGTCTCGCTCCACAAGACTCTCCACTAGTTTTGAAAGCTTCAAGAACTCCCTAAAGACTCTTCTGTTCAGGGATGCATACAACCTACACTAACCTTTGCTAATACCAGTTCCTCTCCTCCATTGCTATCCGCCATGAACCTCCTTAGAATGTAAGCCTAAGAGCCTAACTTCTTGCAGATCACCTTCACAAGAGCTGACTACTACAGTGTGACTCTAGGCAGGGCCCTTTACCTATTTGATCCCAATAATTGCTACCTTGTATACCGCCTATGTTTATAGTGCTGCGGAATCTGTTGGCGCTCTACAAATAACCGATAATAGTGCTGGTTATGCAAAAATGGGAAATGGGATATAGAAGGATTATCTATTTAAACAAACATTTTCAAGTAGACTGTCCCTTTAAATAAATAAATAAGTGTAAACTTGAGTTGTTGCCGCTTTAACATAATGGGCACAGTCACATTATAACTTGTTATCTTAGGTTAAGAAGCCCTTTCTTCTTATCTCTTCTGATGCCAGTTAGGGGCAGCTGTAAGTTAGCTGACAAAGTTACAGTCTAATGTCGCTTTAAAGACTACTATTATGTCCTCGCTATACATGGCACCCCTCTATTTTAATTTTATTTATATATTTATTAGATTTTATTATAAGTTGTATTTTTACTATTTTTTTACAATTATAGTGGCATTGGAATATTTTTAAATATGCTCAGTATGTATAACGAAATAAACATGCCACTAAAACAAATTAGCATAAAAAAATACATGTTTTAAAAGCACTCTAATATAATGTAATATAGAGGTCTCTCCAGATTCTCTATATTCACTCACCCCTGTCAATCTGTGCATCTTATTCACACATCATGTCCTATTATTTAGTGAGTCAGTTGCTTATAATAACATAGGAACTGGTGAAGCTGAAGAGGCCCGTGAACATTTCTTTAGGCTTGAAATACACAAGTCGTAGATCATGCTGACAAGTTAACATTACAGTAATCAGGTCAGTAAACACACTGAGATTTTAAATATATATTGTTTAGTTATGCTTAATTAAACAACTTTGCAATATACTTTCATTTTTTTCTTTTCTTCCCTTTTTCATGTAATTAAAGTGATGCTAAACTCTCCCCTTTTTAAAATCAGATCCGGAATGTTAGTGATATTTTAGAGGGAGTTTCATTCATCAATTGTAACTTACTTTTTAATATAGATATAAAATTAAAATATCCCGTGCTCCGCCATCCACTTCGAAAGTCAATTTTTCTGTGAGCTAAGGGTTTGAATTGTTCTCCAATCAGCGCTCTAGCTACAACAAAAGTGCCATATGGGGAGAGCCATGATTGTAGAACAGTTCAAGCCTTTAGCTCACAGAAAAATTGACTTTTGAAGTGTGCAGCGGAGCACTGGGTATTTTAATTTTATATCTATATTAAAAAGTAAGTTATAGCACAACTTCATTACAACTGATGATTGAAACTCCATCTAAAATATCATAAACATTCTGGATCTGATTTTAAAAAAAGGGGAGAGCTAACCATCACTTTAAGCTTGGAAAATTGAGGATTTTCTCATCCTCTGAACTAGAAATGCACACTATATCCTTCTCAAGGCTAACCTTGCTACATAGCTTTCCCTAATTAAGTTCCGCAGATAACAACTGTAAAACAATGCCCTTTATACAAATTTCTTAATGAAAACAGAAATTTGTTTCATTTCCACAAAACAAATACTCTAACAAATGCACCACGAAATTTAAAGAAAATGAATAAATGCTGACAAAATTCCTTAGTATTCATTCATTTCCTATAAGTCACCCTAGGGGTTAAAAATAGTGCACTTGAAAGCCTCCCTAATCCCGGCCCTTTTTCACAGAGCCCCAGGGTGTGCTAATAGGAGGGTTAGCACAGCAGATCCCACAATCGAAACAAATACCAAATAGCACGGCATAGGAAAATTCGGAAAACTACATTTTCCGAATATTCATTCTGAAAGGTTCAGACGAACCAATTTTTTTGCCTGTGCACACCTCTAATTGTAAATGTATCATTCTAAAGGCCTGATGATCTCAAGCTCTCCTCTATGGTGAGATTATCTAACAAGTCTCACAACTACTGTGAGGTCCCTAAGGATTTTTAGAAAGGCAAATTGTAGCTGATTTCTGGGTGGGAAGGAGGGACACCTGCATTACAGTATAATGCTCAAAAAAGCCTCCCAAGGATTTTGCAAGATTTCTCTCCATGACAGCGTTTTTTTTATCGCAGCACCAAAAGCGGAAAGACAGGGAGCACAGAAATGTACTCTAAAGGCTCCTATTCAGACTAACCCTTCCCTAGGTATAGCCAATAAATAGACAGATATAAACAACGTAGAATAAGGAGCGTTCAAAAAAAGAGTACTGGTGTGATAGCAGAATTTATTAATTCTCATAAAACCTTTATGTTAAAAAATTCTAAAAAAAATGCATTATAGTAACTAAAATTAAATCAGAAATTCATATACTAGAGGGACATCTCCATGAATATAAATAGACAAAATCATAATTCATAGAAATATCAATAAAATCAGTGTATGAAAACTAAGGTAAAAGAATGAAAACACATATAAACAGTGTTAAGTAAATATCTCTAAATGCTGTGTAGCAGCACCTCTTTGCTAAAAAGTTCCCAATTAGGGATACAAGTATTCTCAGTGTAGATATCGCCAATAGCAAATGTTCAATGGGTATTGATTCTCTGTCCAATCTAACGCTATGCCTTTAACAGCAAATGTTTATATCGGCAGGTATTTTCAGGGTATTTGCAGGGACAGGTATTACAGACCATCAAGATGATAAACAAAAATAACCTTCCCACTGGTGAGAGTCGATATGCTTTACTTGGACAGTTGTATTAGTAGTAAAGGACCCTCAGCCACAATCGCGGCTTACCTCGGCGTCCTCCTTTGGCAGTGATCTCTTCACTTTAACTTAGTGGGGCGGTCCTGTGACGTGTAGCGTCACTATTGGTCTATCAGTGAACGGCCGTTCAGAGTCTCTAGTTCCTCAGACCTGTATTACAGACTCCTCAGGTCAAGGTAAGTGCTAGTGCTGGCATGGCAGTGTGTCCAGTTGACGCGTTTCGCCCTTAGTGTAGGGCTTTATCAAAACATGACTCTTGTCTTCTGTTTCTGCTTTTTAAATAGCCCTCCCACATCTTCCATTGATCCATTTGGAACTCACAATTAAAGGTGGAATATCCGTTTATTTTTTATTTTTTAAGGTGGACTGAATATCCATGCAATCTATCCATTTTTAAATCTCGGTTGTAAGGTAATTTACTTACAATATATGCATAGATTGTGAGTCTAAACTTGTGTTTCCTTAGTTGCATGTTCGATTTCATAAACTAGATCTCGCTATTTCATAATATCACATAAGGAGAAGATACATATATTACAAACAATCTTAAGCCAACATATATTATCAAAATTTAGAGTGGACTTATTATGTTATCTAAATTATTACTAGCATCATCTGAGTGTTATACATCTAGATAACCTGATCAAAATAATTTCTGCAAGATCAAAAATGGAGGATATTTTTACGTTTATGGGGAGAAGAACTCAATATACTGGGCTGGACATTAATGATCAAATATCTCTTAGGTAACAAGAAAGGGAGAGACATCTATTTCCGAATTTAGACCAGAGGGGTGTAGAGTTTGAATATTGTAAATTAACTCTGCTTCCTTTCTTAGAAGTTTTTGCTCGAAGCTCCCTCTTCTCCAGTAAGAAGTAACTTTTAAAATGCCCTAAAAGTTAAATTCTTTTAGGTTATTGTTGTGTGTTACACGAAAATGATTGTATAGATGTGTGTCCAAGTTACCCTTTTCAATACAGTGTAGATGTTCACATATCCGTTCCCTTAAAGTCCTAGTAGTCTCCCCAATGTACTGTTTGTGACATGAGCACTCAATAATGTAGACTACACCCTTATCCTGACATCTAATTATCCCTTGTGTATATATTCATTCTGTCTTGATTTAATTTCTTTACACTTACTGCTGTATTTACAAGACATACATACAAAGCAGGAGATAAAAACATTCAGTAAATTCCCTTGGATGTCACTTTCTTTCAGTGGTTTAATTCCTCCTTTGTATTAGGTGCCAGTGTTTTTTCATACTGTTTTTCCGTAGATAATTATCACAGTTAAAGTCTGTCACTAGGAGAACGTTAATTTTATCAGTTGTCTTATTTGGTGGTTCTTTTTCAGTTTTTTTTATATGTTAGTAGACTATTACTATACTTTTTGTCTACCTGTTCTCTTGCTTTTTAAATAATTTCAGGGTTGTATCCCCTTATCAAAAATTTACTTTCTAAAACCTGCACTTGTTCCTCATAGTCTGAAAGTCTAGAACAGTTACGTTTAATCCTTAGACACTGTCCTTTTGGAATATTGTCTTTCCATTGACTGAGATGGCAACTATTGGAATGTATGAGGTTGTTGGCATCGACTTTTTTAAAATGTGTCTTGGTGATTAGATTATTATTTATTTTGTCTAGGAAAGTAATTTTGTTCTGTACTATAAGTATGAGTGAAACTAATACGTATGTTGTTCTCGTTCATTTCTGATAAGAATGTATCTAAATCAGTAGTGGGCCCCTTCCAAATAAAAATGATGTCATCAATATACCTTTTATAGCATACGAGATTTGCTCCCAGTCTGTGTGGGATGACAAACTCTTCCTCCCACTTCCGTAAGAAGAGGTTTGCATAGCTGGGGGCAAATCCCGTACCCCCGTATCTGTAAGAAAAATGTATTATTGAAAGAGAAGTCATTTTGATTTAGAATAAATTCTCTCTGTTCTTTCTTTAGAGTGGAGTCTCTATCCCCAGCTTATGTTGTATACTTGTATATAGGGAGGATACATCACACGTCCCCATTATGAAGCCTACCTCCCATTGCATTTGACTCAAACATTGCAATATGAGGGCAGATTTTTTACATAGTACTGTAAGAATGTATCAATGTATTGGGAGGGATTGGACGTAATTGAGCCAACGCCCGATATAATTGGTCTCCTGGGTGGGTTTACTAGATCTTTATGGACCTTCGGTAGTGAATAAAATACCGGAATTTTAGGGTACTTTGGGTTTAGGAAGTTGTATTCCCTATTTAAAATGATCCCTTTCTCTTTCGCATCATCCAAGATCCCTATTAGTCTATTTAAGAATTTCTTTGTCGGGTCTAGTTTTAATTCCTGATAAGTATCTATGTCATTTAGCAATCTATTGGCTTCATATAAATATTTTACAAGTATCCAGTACTACTACCTCGCCTCCCTTATCTGCTGGCTTGATGGTCAGCCCATTTTTTATCATCAGGCTCTAAGAAGTAAGTGGAGACATACGGGAGGAAAAGGAAGTAAAGAGACAATAAACCCCTTTTGCTTTTGTGTAAAAAGTGTGCTTTATCTCAAGCTCAGCTGAGAGGACAAAAATCAAAATCTGTAACATAAGTTTTTTAAATGCTGCAAATTGCCTAAACCAGCTATTTCATTTGTAAGTTACGGGAATTTGTTGTTTTTTTGGCCTCCTAGAGAGCTTGGTATAAAGCACAATTAATACACAAAAGCTAGAGGTGTTTTTATTGTCTTTTAATGGTCGTTGTGATTGGAGTGTAGGTTCAAAGTTCATATGCAACTTGCTATGGCGCCTACTTCTAATGTACAATGAGTGTGTATATAAAGTGTGTGTGTCATTTTATATAAAATACATATGATTCCTTTTTTATATGAAATGCAAAAATGTTCTCCTGTGATTCAGACAGAGCATACATTTTTTTAAAAAAAGTTAGCATTTTACTTCTATTATTAAATTTGCTTCCATCCCATGGTATTCTTTGTTGAAGAGATACCTAGGTTGGTGTCTGGAGCCCTACATGGCAGGAAATAGTGCTGATATTTAGTGCTCTTGCAATTGGATAACATTTTTGCAAAACTGCTACCATATAGTTCTCCACATGCACGCTCCCGAGCTTACATTCCTGCTTTTCAACAAAAGATACCAAAAGAACAAAAAAAAATATAATAGAAGTAAATTAGAAATTAAAAATGCATGGTCTATCTGAGTCATGACAGAAAAATGTTGGGTTTCCATTTTTATCAGTCTTTCATTTTAAACAGAATTATTTTGTTAGTACTGTAACTCTGAATGTAATTTCTCAATTAATTTAAGTGTATGAAGCCTTTGATGGATTATATTGTAAGGTTTCTAAAATACTTGTGAAAGTTCAAAGTGGTGTATATACAATAATGCAAGTGAACCATTAATATGTCATTTAAACTTTTATAGTAATCTTTAGAGTTTATCTCATATCCCTTTTAAATCCTAATTTACCTCTACAGATGATATGTTTTTTTTAAACACACGCAGCTGTGACTGAAATACGTGTTACAACAAAAGGCTGGGTTTGTGTTTTCTGCTAAAATCCTTTGTCCTTCATAGAAAGCATCCCCATTATGTGACTAAGCCAGCAGGGTAACCCATGTCACATGCTTGAAAATGGCTCAAATTACCTTTTGATTTGGGAGGTTAGAGATACAAGACTTTCTATGGCTTTATTTGCAACTGACAGCACCAATAGTCAAATTTACTTCTTTGATCTATCTGGTATACAAAATTATTTCTTTGCATCTTTGTAGTGTATTGAATATGGGCCCTTTCAATCAACAATATCTGCAGGTTTTCTGAGCTGATTAAGTCTGCAATAAGATATGAATAGGTAGATTTATTGAATTAATGTGATGGTAAATCCTAGCGTTTTTGAAGCAGGTTTATGCTGAGCTGAGCACCTTTGGCCACCCATGGCAAAATGCTATTTTAGCATTTCCAGGGGGCATGGGGCAAGCACAGTTTTACGCACAAGCAATAGATGTTAAAGGAGCAAATCAAGGGGATCAAATCACTACTGTTTAAGCATGATGCTGCAGCGTAAGGATTTTTATGTTACTGGCAGCCATGGGGTAAAATGACTGCTCAGTCATTAAAAATATATATATGGTTGGATCAAGAGTCAGGACGTTTTGGTAAAGGGACATAAAAGTGCAAAAAGAAAATTCTCTGTATGATTATTATTATTGCACTATTGCTTGCATATAGCTATGTGTTTATATCGTAAAAATGGGTTAAACACACAGTTAAATGTAAACTTCAGAGCAGCCATGTACTACTGTTAGCTAGCTGAACACATCTGATAAGCAAATGAAAAGAGTCATATGTGTGCAGCCACCAACCACCAGCTCGCACCCAGTACTGCATAATTCATCCTGAGACTTCCTAGTTATGCTTTTCCTTTTCAACAACGAATGCTAAGAGAGCAAAGTAAATTTGACAATAGAAGTACTTTGAAAATGGCATGTTCTGCCTCTTTAAGTTATAGCAAAACATTAAAGGCAAAAAACTTACCCAGTTACAACTGCCCCTGTAAATATGAACATAAAAATGCAGCATATAAATGTATGTTTATTTTCTTATCATTAGCATAATGCTAAATTCATTTTAAAGGGAACGTTAAACTGTTATATTGATATGACTGACTTTTTTATATCCACTGAAACAGAAAACTGTTTATTTCAGTCTTTGTTCTTTGGAATGCTAGTGATTAGAGTTGGCATTCAAGCTGCAATTTCAAAGTTTGATTAATGTTGGTAATAGAGAATCAAAAATAAAAAATAAATGCACTTTTATGACGGAAACATCTCTTAATGGGATATTAAACACTAAATAAATGCTAGATAGAATGAACATGTAGATGCGTTTTGTAAAGTTTCCTTAGTTGATTAAATATTGACAAAAAAAGTGTAGTGTGTGTCTAAAAAATAATGGGAGCTGCCATGTTGTAACGTAGGTTACCTTCTCTGCTGTGGCCAATTAGGGACAGTTATAAATAGGTTACTAGAGTGTGCAGCCAATGGCTTTGTGGAATACAACAGTGTTCTGCACTTACATTTCTAAAAGGAACTGAAAAGCTCACAATTTCAGAATGGAATTGCAAGAAAAGGGGACAAAATAAATAATTAAAGTATATTGCAGATTTTTATATATATATATATATATATATATATATATATATATATATATATATATATATATATATATATATATATATTAAATTAATTATTATTTGATATTACTATCTCAAAGTGTTTAATGTCCCTTTAAAGAAAAGCAAACATCTTATAAATGTACAGCATCAATGTCAATATAACTTTCACAGAAACCATTAATAATATAGCTGTAAACATTTGTTTGTTTCTTGATAAATAAATGAATCCCTTCCATGTACTAATGGTGACCATGAAAATGAGCAATTAGTACCCTCATAAGAATTAACTTGTTATACTTTGTTTTAATCTTCCCAATAACTGACCCACTAATCTGTATACACCCACATTCAGTAACATATTCACTTGGTCCTCACACACCAGTGATTCTTCTCAGGAAGGGAGGAAATTAACCAGTTGCTGAAAACTGGGACAAACTTTCCCTCAACTGTAGCTGTCATTTGCATGAATGATTAACAATGGTGGGTTCTGCATTTTCTGCTTGGAAAAGGTGAAGGCTCATAGCCTTATGACTTACTATAATACAAAGTAAACACTCGAAGTCCATATAAAATGTTGGTTGGTATGCACTCCCTCCTTAAGTGCTGGCTTAGCTAACAAAGCATACATTTGAGGCAGACAGAACTAGGTTTAAAAGAAAATATCTGGAGAGTTGCAATTGGGTAATCATGCTTTTTACAAGCTTGTATTAACATGAAACCCAAAATCTTTCCTAAATCAGGCAAAGCGTGCAGTTTTAAACATGTTTTCAATTTACTTATTTTGCTTCTCCTTCAACAAAAGATACAAAGACAATAAAGAAAATTTGGTAATAGAAGTAAACTGGAAAACTGTTTACCATTGTATGCTCTGTCTGATGTATGACTGAAACATTTTGTGTTTCATTTCCCTTAAAGGGACAGTCTAGTCCAAAATAAACTTTAATGATTCAGATAGGGCATGTAATTTTAAACGATTTTCCAATTTACTTTTATCACCAATTTTGCTTTGTTCTCTTGGTATTCTTAGTTGAAAGCTTAACCTAGGAGGTTCATATACTAATTTCTTAGACCTTAAAGGCCACCTCTTTTCAGAATGCATTTTAACAGTTTTTCACCACTAGAGGGTGTTAGTTCATGTGTTTCATATAGATAACACTGTGCTCATGCACGTGAAATTACCTGGGAGCGAGCACTGATTGGCTAAACTGCAAGTCAAAAGAACTGAAATAAAGGGGCAGTTTGCAGAGGCTTAGATACAAGATAATTACAGAGGTAAAAAGTATATAAATATAACTGTTGGTTATGCAAAACTGGGGAATGGGTAATAAAGGGATTATCTATCTTTTAAAACAATTAAAATTCTGGTGTAGACTGTCCCTTTAACAAATTGAACAGAAAATGCTCTAGTGACTCGCATAGTGGAGTGATTAATTTATTTCTTTGTTATAGAATGTTAGTTGAATTGTAGATATTAGATGTCTTGATTATATCCCTTCTCACCCCCTCCTTGTCATATACCTTATTCCTTTACTCCCTTGCCAACACTTCAAACCTTTTTTTCTACTTATTAAAGCTCCAGTAAACATTAACTATTAGATGTCATTTTTTTTTATGTAAAATACATATTGAAAGTTGTTTTGTTTTTTCTAAAGAAATGAAATGCTTCATTTTTTATGTATAATCTTGAAATCAAACCTGGCAATCAAATACTCTGGCCTGCCCCCCTTACTTCGCCGTTTCAAGATCTTGCCGCTCTAGGCCAGTTTTGTGTGGGGCCCAGCAGTCAAATAGTTAATAAGAGAAGCACACCTCGCAGTCTAAATTGTGCAGTGTTTGCTAATTGTAGTGTTGTGGTTACCTAATTAACTGTTTCACTGCTGGGCCGCACACAAAACTGGCCTTAGAGCAGGGATGGGAACCTTGGCCCCCCAAATGTTACCGGACTATATTACCCATGATGTTTATGCACTCTGAAGTCCAGTTGAAAATCATGGGAAATGTAGTTCTAATCCATCTGGAGGGCCAATGTCCCCATCCCTGCCTTAGAGGTAACACTATTTGTGAGGTTGTGTCACGCCCCTTTATTGCGCCTCAGCACATTCTAGCTGTCAGATAGAACTAGAGGAGCTGCGGATGCATTCAAATTCTCCACTTTGAGACCAAGCTGTCATCTAAATTGTGAAGCGCTCGGCTTTGTGATTTACATGACAGCTGGTTTTAGAGGTTTTATGGCATTCTGATGTAGAGCAAGCTAGTGGTGCTGAAACAGGAGGAAATTAAATTCTTGTGACATTTCCATGCAAAGAAGTAACAGGAAATTGTTCTGCTTTTCAAGATGTTCTAAAACAGAATGCCTACTGTGTATGCATAACTGGGTAAAGGCTCAGAGGAATACAGTAAAAGCATTGTATAATGGGCACAATACTACAAGGTACATTTTTATTGAGATATAATATTTATTATATAAATATAAGATTATATTAAGTTAATTTTTATTTAAAGTTTTAGGGAGCTCTGGATAACGCTTTTGTTTCTGTGCACTGCTCTGGCGAAACAAAATTTCATTAGCTGAACAAGTGCGCATGTGCAAGGGGATCCGGCTGTGTGAGTACTCAAGCGATGCGCATCCATAACAACTCTATGGCCCGATCGATTAATAGAGGTTAGAGTATGCGATAGGGCCTGGGAGAAGCACATTCAGCAAGGGGGCAGTCATAAGAAGAGGCACAGCCTGAGAACTAGCTCAGCGAAGGGTGTAAGTCGTGCAGGGCAGCAGATTGTAAATATATATGCATATGAATATATACAGTGGATATAAAAAGTCTGCACACCCCTGTTAAAATGTCAGGTTTCTGTGATGTAAAAAAATGAGACAAAGATAAATCATTTCAGAACTTTTTCCACCTTTAATGTGACCTATAAACTGTACAACTCAATTGAAAAACAAACTGAAATGTTTTAGGTAGAGGGAAGAAAAAATATAAAAAAATAATACTTTGTTGAAGCACCTTTTGATTTTATTACAGCACTCAGTCTTTTTGGGTATGAGTCTATCAGCATGACACATTTTGACTTGGCAAGATTTGCCCACTCTTCTTTACAAAAACACTCCAAATCTGTCAGATTGCGAGGGCATCTCCTGTGCACAGCCCTCTTCAGATCACCCCACAGATTTTCAATCGGATTCAGGTCTAGGCTCTGGCTGGGCCATTCCAAAACTTTAATCTTCTTCTGGTGAAGCCATTCCTTTGTTGATTTGGATGTATGCTTTTGGTCGTTGTCATGCTGAAAGATGAAGTTCCTCTTCATGTTCAGCTTTCTAGCAGAAGCCTGAAGGTTTTGTGCCAATATTGACTGGTATTTGGAACTGTTGATAATTCCCTCTAACTTAATTAAGGACCCAGTTCCAGCTGAAGAAAAACAGCCCCAAAGCATGATACTGCCACCACCATGCTTCACTGTGGGTATGGTGTTCTTTTGGTGATATGCAGTGTTGTTTTTGCGCCAAACATATCTTTTGGAATTATGGCCAAAAAATTCAACCTTGGTTTCATCAGACCATAACACCTTTTCCCACTTGCTTTTGGGTGACTTCAGATGTGTTTTTGTAAAATGTAGCCTGGCTTGGATGTTTTTCTTCGTAAGAAAAGGCTTTCGACTTCCAACTCTACCCCATAGCCCAGACATATGAAGAATACAGGAGATTGTTGTCACATGTACCACACAGCCAGTACTTGCCAGATATTCCTGCAGCTCCTTTAATGTTGCTGTAGGCCTCTTGGTAGCCTCCCAGACCAGTTTTCTTCTTGTCTTTTCATCAATTTTGGAGGGACGTCCTGTTCTTGGTAATGTCACTGTTGTGCCATATTTTCTCCACTTGATGGAGAATGGTATAACTAATGCCTTGGAAATTATTTTGTACCCTTCTCCTGACTGATACCTTTTAACAATGAGATCCATCTGATGCTTTGGAAGCTCTCTGTGGACCATGACTTTTGCTGTGGGATGCGACTAAGAAAATGTCAGGAAAGACCAACTAGAGCAGCTGAACTTTATTTGGGGTTAATTAGAGGCACTTTAAATGATGGCAGGTGTGTACTGACTCCTATTTAACATGATTTTGAATGTGATTGCTTAATTCTGAACACAGCTACATCCCCATTATTTTAGTTTTTTTGTTTTCTTCCCTCCACCTAAAAGATTTTAGTTTGTTTTACAATTGAGTTGTACAGTTTATAGGTCACATTAAAGATAGAAAAAGTTCTGAAATGATTTATCTGTGTCTAATTTTTTTATATCACAGAAACCTGACATTTTAACAGGGGTGTTTAGACTTTTTATATCCATTGTACATATGTATGTGTTAATATGTGTATATACACATATTAACACAAAAATATATATTTATATAAGCATATACATATACAGTATATTTACTGGGAACACACAGTTCCCGTAGACAGCATTGTAAAGGCACTTTTCAGTGCCGTTTTTTTTTCTAACACCACACACCCGCCAACTTTAGCGTCCAAAAGCTAATGTGCGCTAGTATTACAAGCTGATCGCAATGTGAATGCGAGCTTGCGTTTGCATTGCTAGGGAGCATTGCGCTCACAAGAGCGTACTTCCATAGGCTACAATGGGAGCCTCGTTCTGATGCCGTCAGAGACAGCATCAGAACCTAAGCCCAGTAAAATTTAAATATATATCGTATAAATGAAATATGTACTAGTAAACTAGATACAAAATGTATAGCAATGAAATAATCTAAAGCATCCATTACCTGATATGGTGTAGCATGCTAAAACTTTATAAGTAACACACTTTAATGCTTTTTCTGTGTTACCTGTCAAGAATACAATACTAATGTGTACAATATTAACTTTTACCATTTACTTGTAAAATGAGATATGGATAATGCTTGAACATTTCTGTGTTCAACTTGTAAACTAGACTTTAAATGTTTAACTCATGCAAAAGGTTTAAATACATAGGTGAAGCCCTATTCAAGAGCAGCAAGCATTGCAGCACCCGAGCAGGGCACAGCTGGCACTTGGCAGCTACATTGGACTGCCACTCCTGATTGGTAACCCACCATGTACTGCTTGTGAGTTGCAATGCTTATGGCTCCTGAGCATGACTTTATCTGGGTGTTTAACCTCTTTAGGGGTGTTAAACAGAACACATAGTAAATTTGAGACTAGTAATGCATGTCCCTTTTTAACACCAGAAATATCTACTTTGTAGATAAGAAACATCAGTGAGGTACAAGTAATTATCATTAAAATGAGAGAACAAGAGGTTATAGATTAATTTTTGGCCCAGTGTCAGAATTTAAGATTTTCAGAAAAATGCATAAAATCCCAGAAACCCTGAGTTTTAAGCTCTTGGTTAATGGAAATTCTCAACCCAAACTCTGCACCTACTCCATAATAACCTTGCGGATACAAATATTTAATTTGTGTTTCTTGATTTTATTAAAGGGGCATTAAATTGGTTGGCACAAGTAGCTCTGCAGAATTTATTTTGCTCTACAAATAAATAATAATAATAATTACAATCACATTTTTACTACTCAACATGCTGCTGTTTTCCTCCTGTTCCAACGACTCTTTTCAATGTTGTTCTCTTCTTTCTAACCCTTTAAATGTTCCAGTTGGTAGAGCTCTAATACTGGGCTCCACCATTTTAGAGCTTATGTATTCTCATACCCTGTAACAGTGACATTGCCGCTTTATGACACCTTTAGTGTATACTTTGGTTTAGCTTTGCACAATATAGAGTGGGAGCTTTACATATTTAAACTATTTATTACACACTTTAATAGTCAGTAAAAATATTAAATATAAAAAAATAACCCTTAGCGGCCATGTTCGGATGCAGTAAGCAAGAAAAATCTAATATTATATTCCATACTTGGATATCATTTTGTGTGGTAGCAATGAGACAGGTAAAGTCAATGGGGTAGATTTATCAAGCATTGGATGTTGCAATCTACCCCAGTAGTTTCAGGTTCCTCTGAAACTGAAGTTAAAGGGACATTAAACCCACATTTTTTCTTTCATGATTTAGAAAGAGAATGCAATTTTAAACATCTTTCTAATTTACTTCTATTATCTAATTTGTTTTATTCTCTTGATATTCTTTGCTGAAAAGCATATCTAGATATGCTCAGTAGCTGCTGATTGGTTGCTACACATAGAAGTCTTGTGTGATTGGCTCACCAATGTGCATTGCTTTTTCTTTAACTAAGGATATCTAAAAAATGAAGCAAGATAAATAATAGAAGTAAATTGGATTGTTGTTTAAATTTGTATTCTCTTTCTGAATCCTGAAAGAAAAAAATTGGGTTTAGTGTCCCTTTAAGAAGCAGCGGTCTTAAGACCGCTGCTCCTTAACTCGTCCGCCACCTCTGAGGTGGCGGACAGCAATCATCCTGATTGGATACGGTATGATTGTTACCCCCTGTTAGCGGCCGATTGGCCGTGAATGTGCAGGGGGCAGCATTGCACAAGCATTTCATGAGAAATGCTTGTGCAATGATAAATATCGACAGCGTATGCTGTCAGCATTTATCGATGTGCAGCGAACATGATACGCTACAACGGATCATGTCTGTCCGCACAATGATAAATCAGCCCCAATACCTCTCTATATAGAAAACCTATTATGTAATATAACATTTTGCGCATGTGCGGCTAGATTTGGAGTTTTGTCGGTAACGACCCGAAAAGCTAACGCCGGCTTTTTTCTGGCCGCACCATAAAAATAACTCTGGTATTGAGAGTCCACATAAAGGCTGCGTTAGGCTCCAAAAAAGGAGCGTAGAGCATATTTAACGCAGCTTCAACTCTCGATACCAGAGTTGCTTACGCAAGCGGCCAGCCTCAAAAACGTGCTCATGCACGATTCCCCCATAGGAAACAATGGGGCTGTTTGAGCTGAAAAAAAAACTAACACCTGCAAAAAAGCCGCGTTCAGCTCCTAACGCAGCCCCATTGTTTGCTATGCGGAAACACTTCCTACGTCTGCACCTAACACTCTAACATGTACCCCGAGTCTAAACACCCCTAACCTTACACTTATTAACCCCTAATCTGTCGCCCCCGCTATCGCTGACCCCTGCATATTATTATTAACCCCTAATCTGCCGCTCCGTAAACTGCCGCTACTTACATTATCCCTATGTACCCCTAATCTGCTGCCCTAACATCGCCGACCCCTATATTATATTTATTAACCCCTAATCTGCCCCCCACAACGTCGCCTCCACCTGCCTACACTTATTAACCCCTAATCTGCCGAGCGGACCTGAGCGCTACTATAATAAAGTTATTAACCCCTAATCCGCCTCACTAACCCTATAATAAATACTATTAACCCCTAATCTGCCCTCCCTAACATCGCCGACACCTAACTTCAATTATTAACCCCTAATCTGCCGACTGGAGCTCACCGCTATTCTAATAAATGTATTAACCCCTAAAGCTAAGTCTAACCCTAACACTAACACCCCCTTAAATTAAATATAATTTAAATCTAACGAAATTAATTAACTCTTATTAAATAAATTATTCCTATTTAAAGCTAAATACTTACCTGTAAAATAAATCCTAATATAGCTACAATATAAATTATAATTACATTGTAGCTATTTTAGGATTAATATTTATTTTACAGGCAACTTTGTAATTATTTTAACCATGTACAATAGCTATTAAATAGTTAAGAACTATTTAATAGTTACCTAGTTAAAATAACAACAAAATTACCTGTAATATAAATCCTAACCTAAGTTACAATTAAACCTAACACTATACTATCATTAAATTAATTAAATAAAATACCTACAATTACCTACAATTAAACCTAACACTACACTATCAATAAATTAATTAAATACAATATGTACAAATAACTACAATGAAATAAACTAACTAAAGTACAAAAAATAAAAAAGAACTAAGTTACAAAAAATAAAAAAAATATTTACAAACATAAGAAAAATATTACAACAATTTTAAACTAATTACACCTCACTCTAAGCCCTCTAATAAAATAACAAAGACCCCCAAAATAAAAAATGCCCTACCCTATTCTAAATTACTAAAGTTCAAAGCTCTTTTACCTTACCAGCCCTGAACAGGGCCCTTTGCGGGGCATGCCCCAAGAAGTTCAGATCTTTTTCCTGTAAAAAAAACATACAATACCCCCCCCAACATTACAACCCACCACCCACATACCCCTAATCTAACCCAAACCCCCCTTAAATAAACCTAACACTAAGCCCCTGAAGATCATCCTACCTTGTCTTCACCTCACCAGGTATCACCGATCCGTCCTGGCTCCAAAATCTTCATCCAACCCAAGCGGGGGCTAGACATCCATCATCCGGTGGCTGAAGAGGTCCAGAAGAGGCTCCAAACTCTTTATCCTATCCGGGAAGAAGAGTAGATCCGGACCGGCAACCATCATCTTCCAAGCGGCATCTTCTATCTTTATCCGATGAGGACCGGCTCCATCCTGAAGACCTCCGACGCGGACCCATCTTCATCCGGCGACGTCCAACTGAAGAATGACGGTTCCTTTAAGGGACGTCATCCAAGATGGCGTCCCTCGAATTCCGATTGGCTGATAGGATTCTATCAGCCAACCGGAATTAAGGTAGGAATATTCTGATTGGCTGATGGAATCAGCCAATCAGAATCAAGATCAATCCGATTGGCTGATCCAATCAGCCAATCAGATTGAGCTCACATTCTATTGGCTGTTCCGATCAGCCAATAGAATCCTATCATAGAATCCTATCAGCCAATCGGAATTCGAGGGACGCCATCTTGGATGACGTCCCTTAAAGGAACCGTCATTCTTCAGTTGGACATCGCCGGATGAAGATGGGTCCGCGTCGGAGGTCTTCAGGATGGAGCCGGTCCTCATCGGATGAAGATAGAAGATGCCGCTTGGAAGATGATGGTTGCCGGTCCGGATCTACTCTTCTTCCCGGATAGGATGAAGACTTTGGAGCCTCTTCTGGACCTCTTCAGCCACCGGATGATGGATGTCTAGCCCCCGCTTGGGTTGGATGAAGATTTTGGAGCCAGGACGGATCGGTGATACCTGGTGAGGTGAAGACAAGGTAGGATGATCTTCAGGGGCTTAGTGTTAGGTTTATTTAAGGGGGGATTGGGTTAGATTAGGGGTATGTGGGTGGTGGGTTGTAATGTTGGGGGGGGTATTGTATGTTTTTTTTTACAGGAAAAGCTGAACTTCTTGGGGCATGCCCCGCAAAGGGCCCTGTTCAGGGCTGGTAAGGTAAAAGAGCTTTGAACTTTAGTAATTTAGAATAGGGTAGGGCATTTTTTATTTTGGGGGTCTTTGTTATTTTATTAGGGGGCTTAGAGTAGGTGTAATTAGTTTAAAATTGTTGTAATATTTTTCTTATGTTTGTAAATATTTTTTTATTTTTTGTAACTTAGTTCTTTTTTATTTTTTGTACTTTAGTTAGTTTATTTCATTGTAGTTATTTGTACATATTGTATTTAATTAATTTATTGATAGTAGTGTTAGGTTTAATTGTAGGTAATTGTAGGTATTTTATTTAATTTATTTATTGCTAGTGTAGTGTTAGGTTTAATTGTAACTTAGGTTAGGATTTATTTTACAGGTAAATTTGTAATTATTTTAACTAGGTAGCTATTAAATAGTTCTTAACTATTTAATAGCTATTGTACCTGGTTAAAATAATTACAAAGTTGCCTGTAAAATAAATATTAATTCTAAAATAGCTACAATGTAATAATATTTATATTGTAGCTATATTAGGGTTTATTTTACAGGTAAGTATTTAGCTTTAAATAGGAATAATTTATTTAATAAGAGTTAATTAATTTCGTTAGATTTAAATTATATTTAACTTAGGGGGGTGTTAGTGTTAGGGTTAGACTTAGCTTTAGGGGTTAATACATTTATTAGAATAGCGGTGAGCTCCGGTCGGCAGATTAGGGGTTAATGTTTGAAGTTAGGTGTCGGCGATGTTAGGGAGGGCAGATTAGGGGTTAATACTATTTATTATAGGGTTAGTGAGGCGGATTAGGGGTTAATAACTTTATTATAATAGCGGTGCGGTCCGCTCGGCAGATTAGGGGTTAATAAGTGTAGGCAGGTGGAGGCGACGTTGAGGGCGGCAGATTAGGGGTTAATAAATATAATATAGGGGTCGGCGGTGTTAGGGGCAGCAGATTAGGGGTACATAGCTATAATGTAGGTGGCGGCGCTTTGCGGTCGGCAGATTAGGGGTTAATTATTGTAGGTAGCTGGCGGCGACGTTGTGGGGGCAGGTTAGGGGTTAATAAATATAATACAGGGGTTGGCGGTGTAAGGGGCAGCAGATTAGGGGTACATAGGGATAACTTAGCTGGCGGCGCTTTGCGGTCGGCAGATTAGGGGTTAAAAAAAAAATCAAGTGTTGGCGATGTGGGGGGACCTCGGTTTAGGGGTACATAGGTAGTTTATGGGTGTTAGTGTATTTTAGAGTATAATAGTTAAGAGCTTTATGAACCGGCGTTAGCCCAGAAAGCTCTTAACTACTGACTTTTTTCTGCGGCTGGAGTTTTGTCGTTAGATTTCTAGCGCTCACTTCAGACACGACTCTAAATACCGGAGTTAGGAAGATCCCATTGAAAAGATAGGATACGCAATTGACGTAAGGGGATCTGCGGTATGGAAAAGTCGCGGCTGAAAAGTGAGCGTTAGACCCTTTTTTGAGTTACTCCAAATACCGGAGGTAGCCTAAAACCAGCGTTAGGAGCCTCTAACGCTGGTTTTCACGGCTACCGCCAAACTCCAAATCTAGGCCTAAGAGTTGCCACCTAAAACACAGGTTTTGGGTTGGCAAAACGTCAATTTATGCGTATTAAACGCAACTGTTCAGATGATTCAGATTTCCTCTGCGAGAGTGAGAAATTTAAACAAACTCTTTTATTAAGGGGTTATTCACTAAAATCTGTTAATAGGGCATTTCTAGAGGTGTCTAATATGGAATGGAGTCAACATATTGATGATAGGGCGATAAGTGTCAAAAGGAAATTTGATGCTCTTAAACCTATCTTTTCTACCACCTTTAGCCCAAAGTTCAATGATATATGTAAAATTATTTCGAAACATCTTCCTATTTTAATTGCTAAGGATAGTTTAAAAGAATCTAGAAGGGGCTGCACAATTGCTAACATACTTGCACCGATATACTTGGACTTGGACAGATAGCCAGCATGTTAAGGCACTGTGGCTGAGCTCTGTAGCAACCCAAGGGTTGCAGGTTCCATCCCTGGCGAGGTCCACTCAGCCTTTCATCCTTTCGAGGTCGATAAAATGAACAGCGCCTTGAGACCCTTACGGGTGATTAGCCGTGCTTTACAAGTACCCAATCCATACATACATACATACATAGTTGGTTAACAACTAAAGGCCATTTTAAATGCAATTATAGCAAATGCTCCTTTTTTCAATTAAAGAATACTCAGAGAATTTATCAACATCATTGTTGTACTAATAACTTTTGTGATCTATGTAGTGGAATGCACTCAATGTGATTTACAGTACATACACCTAGATTACAAGTTTTGCGTTCCTGTTTTAACGCTGAGAAAATGGTAATTTCAGCGTTAAAACAGCACGCAGCCATTACGAGTCTTGTCGGTATAGCTGTACCGCAAGGCTTTTAAGCCTGTAACGCAGCGTCAGTCCCGCACTCGAAAAAATTACGTTTTTTCATGGGATTCCCATAGCACTGACATTACGAGTTTTGCGGTGAGGCTAAAAAGCTTGCGTTACACCCTATAACGACAAGTTCCGTGCAGCCATCTGAGAGCAGTAGTTATGAGTTTTACGCAACAAAACTGTTACATAAAACTCATAACTAAAGTGTTACAAAGTACACTAACACCCATAAACTACCTATTAACCCCTAAACTGAGGCCCTCCCACATCGCAAATACTATATTAAAGTTATTAACCCCTAATCTGCTGCTCCCGACATTGCCGCCACTAATATAATGTATTAACTCCTATTCTGCCACTCCCCGACATTGTCGCCACTATACTAAAGTTATTAACCCCTATTCCCCTGCACCCCAACATTACCTACACTATAATAAATATATTAACCCCTATTCCGCCCCTCCTCGACACCTTCCGCCACTAAATAAAGTTATTAACCCCTAAGCCTAAACCTCTGGTTCACGTCTAATAAATAAAAAATAAACTTTATTAAAAAAATACTTCAAAATGGGTTTAATTAAAAACACTATGCTTTCAATAGCAGATCCTGATATAATACTTCCACCGTTGGGTCATATGACAAATTTATTAGAGACTGGACCGGTTAAAACTTAATTGATCTTGATCTCCACAGCTTAGTCTGATACTAGTATCTGTATTACCACCATACTATTTTTTCACATTCAGAAGATATCTGTATTTCCAGAATTATTATAGAAAATATATCAAACTGATAACATATCTCTACTTGCAAGTATCTGAAAAGTAATCGACTCTTAAAATCTGTACTATCTCTTTAAATGGAGTCCTTGCATAATAATAGCATCTATTATTTGATTCTTAATCACTGCAGTGATAGTTATTCGATACAGGAGCTTTACTTTGGTTATATTATGTTACACACAGTCTTATATGATCCACAAAGTATATCTACTAAGCCAAAGTACCTGTATTCCATTCATTGTAATATTTCTACATGTATTTATAGTAAGTTATCAGCTATGTCAACTGAAGTTGGCTATTTTAAAGATTATACTATTAGTATAGATAATTATATTGATCCACCAATTGTTTAAAGGGACAGTCAACACAAAAATGTTTATTGTTTTAAAAGATAGACAATCCCTTTATTACCCTTTACCCAGTTTTGAATAACCAACTCATATTTATATACTTTTTACCTCAGTGATTACCTTGTATCTCAGCATCTTCTGACAGCCCTCTGATCACATGGCATTTTTTATTTATTACCTATTGACTTGCATTTTAGCCAATTAGTGCTGTGTTGTGCTAACTCTTAAATAACTCCCCGAGAGTGAGCACAATGTTATCTATATGGCTCGCATGAACTAGCACTCCCCTGTTGTGAAAAGCAAATAAAAAAGAATTCAAATAAGAGGCAGCCTTCAAGGGCTTAGAAATTAGCATATGAGCCTACCTAGGTTTAGCTTTCAACTAAGAATACCAAGAGAACAAAGCACATTTAATTATAAAAGTAAATTGGAAAGTAGTTTAAAATTACATGCCCGATCTGAATCATGAAAGTTTAATTTGACTAGACTGTCCCTTTAAATATTGATCCGCTCTCCGTTTATCCCATTACAAATATTTGACTATCCTGGTTATGATTAATAAACACCAGGTGATATTACTATACAAATGTGATGTGTACACATTAAAATATTAAATAGTGATAAGAAGAGATACATATGTTAATCTTTCCTCTATAATTATGCATATAAATATCCATATTAGATCTTCTTCAGAAGTTACAGTGACTCAATACATTATAGTTTATTTATCTCATGGCGGTATTTTCAATTAGTATACCGCGCCATGTTTGATCGAGTAGTTGTTTGCTGTGGAGATATAACTTTCAGTATATTATAGCTGTTGGCAGTGTCAAGCTCGCAAATAGTGCAGATATATAAAATATTTTAGTTTGCTATTGTAGCATATTTTAAAATAAGGACTTCCACAAGTCCTCTCCCATTTTGTTTCGCCAGACACCTGGCTTTCGTAAAAGGCGAGGCACCCTGTCATCGGTGGCTATTTATGACATAAGCCACACCTCCATGTTTAAATTCAATTAATCCAATCCTGTGAATATCTTCTGCATACTTCTTCTGTAGGCATTATTATATATATATCTACATTATATTATAGTTTTATGGTGTTTGCTTGTATTAAGGAACTTCATATGGATAATATTTGCACATATAAATATACCGATTTTCGTTCAAATTCAGTATTGTATTTAGGAGTAAGATCTGTTGTACATTTTTATTTTATTTTAAAAGGGAGGCACCAAAAGATGGTTAGTAGTCATGTCCTCAGTTGCATTAGTATTAATCTATTTCATGTATGTGTTTTTTATTAATTCAGTATGGGGTTTAGATATAAGATCTATTATACACTATTATTTTGAAGGGAAAGCCTCAAAAGGTTGTTTATATTAATGTCCTCAGTTGGACTGATATCTATTCAATTCTTATTTTAATGCTAAAATACTCATCAAAACTGCAACTGCTCTTTTAAATCATGCTTGTGTGAGAATATGATGTGTTGTTTTAAAAACTGTTGTGGAAAGTGGCTAGATATAATAATAATATAATAATAATGTGCATAGGGTGACATAATAGCTTGTGATACCAATATGACTCCCAAAGAGTGAGAGAATTCCTAGTGATGCAAATGATAATATATTATGAGTAAACAAGTACCTTGCTTATTGTTATTATAGTTTTGGTTATATGAAACTTGTATAGGAACCTGAAAAATAATTTTTGGTAGTGAGATTAGAATCATATTAAAGTGTATTGAATCATGAGCTGTCCTATGAAAGCTAAAGTAGTGTGATTCAAAAATAAATGTTCATAATTAGATATGCAATGCAATCACTATTTCCTTCTTTTTATTACTATATCTGCAAGCTCTGCAAGTTAGACAGGGGAAAAAACTATCACTGCATTACCTATCAACTCCTTATCATTATTTATTCCATTACTTTTCTTCATTTTAAACTCACTTGGTGCTAACATCATCTTAAAATTTTCAGACTTTTTACAAACCACTTTAGGATATGGAGGCAACTTGTCACCTAAAATAGGGTAATTTTTCAAAAGGTGCCAATGCTTTCTTAATATTTTACTAATTGTCTTATGGTCATCACTGTATTGAGTAATAAATGGGACATTACACCCACTAGTATCTTGTACCTTTTTTGTCTATACTGTAAAAGTGACTCCCTCTCTGTGTTTCTTGCTCTAACTACTGCATTATTTATGTTTTCTTCTGTATATCCCCATTCTCTGAACTTTTGCTCCAACATAACAATCTGTTCCGTAAAGTCAATTCTCTTTGTGCACTTTTTCTTTATTCTAAGACACTGTCCTACTGGTATATTTTATTTCCACTTTTTATAGTGGCAAGTCCTGTTAATATAGTTAAGTCCTGTTAATATAGTTGTTCACTTTTTTTTCACTCTCTCAATCTTATAGATATGTGAAAAAAATATTATTTTCATTTAGGCCATATGGCTGTACTAAATTGATTAAATAGATCCAACTACTTTCCTCCCTTAGTAAGGCTAATTCCAGATCTCCACCTCTGATACCTAATGTTACTTTAGCTATTCCAAAGCATTGGAATTCAGGGGCCCGATCCGATATGCAGCGTCGCCCGCAAAAGCCGGCGACGCCAAATTTTGCGCTGGTTTGGTATCCTATATACGGCGTAACATAGAAGTTACACTCGTATAATTCAGTCTTGATAAAGGCCAGGAGTACATGGCCGAACATGGCCGAAACGCGTCGACTGATTTGAGTAAGCCTAATACTGATATATTAACTGAACAGTTTGTATATATTATAGTATTGTTTGTTTTCTTTACAGTTTTTTTCACAGATTAATTTGTTTTATATTGCATCAACACTGAGCCACTGTTCCATTGCACAGAAATCACTACATCACATTGGACACTTTGGATTACTTTTGATAATACTCATTTTGCTACAACATTTTTTTTTTTTTGGAGGAGGATTTTCACTTTTTGTATTTTTTTGTATTTTTTATTTATTGAATATATTTTTTTTGTAGCACCAAGCGATCACATTTTTTCACATTTTTTCAAGCACTGGACATTTTTTGGATATTGGACACAGATTAAGACACTTTCTTTTGTCACAAAAATTTTTATGATTGGATAAAGACCATCTATATACAGCCTTAAGAGTATTTATCACAATCTGGACTGCACCAAGGTGCACCTTCTACAATAGGACACTAGGCCTATTAGGTTACCCCTTTATCATCCGTTCCTTGAGTGTATAAGCTTAATTTTATTTCTATTTTTATTTTTATTTTTTGTTATTGTAACATGGATCCATGATTTGTTATTATTGTATATGTCTTATGAGAAGTTCACTGTTATTTTAAACAACTGTGTGGAATAAACTATATAATTATAATTTTAACCATCATCTTAACCATCGTTTTTAAACGCTACTTTTAACATTGGTGCTTCCTTCCCCATCCTCAGCCTATCTGGCGCTCACCTCCACTTTCTAACTCGTATAATTCACCCTTCGGCCGTAGTTTTTTGGCCCATAGAGTGATATACCAAACCCGAGCAGTTTGGTATCCAATATACAGCGTAAGAACTTACATGGCGAGAATGGAGAAATCTTACTCCATTTTCACCTCGCCACAAAATGCAGGCATAGTAAGCCTTACGCTGAGTATTGGAGCCCCGTAACTCCCTAAACTACCTGCAAAATAAAACCTAACACCTAACGCATGCGCAATGTCTATCTACCAGTCAACCGCAATCCCCTGCCGCAATCCCTAATAAAGTGTTTAACCCCTAAACCGCCGCTCCCGGACCCCGCCGCCACCTATATTATATGTATTACCCCCTAATCTGACCCCCCTACACCGCCGCCAGCTACATTAAATTTATTACCCCCTAATCTGAGCCCCCTACACCGCCGCCACCTATATTATATGTATTACCCCCTAATGTGAGCCCCCTACACCGCCGCCACCTATATTAAATTTATTAACCCCTAATCTAATCCCCCTACACCGCCACCACCTATATTAAATATATTAACCACTAAACCTAAGTCTAACCCTAACACCCCCTAACTTCATTATTATTGAAATAAATCTAAATATTATTAATATTATTAACTAAATTATTCCTATTTAAAACTAAATACGTACCTAGAAAATAAACCCTAAGATAGCTACAATATAATTAATAATTACATTGTAGCTATTTTTGGGTTTATATTTATTTTACAGGTAACTTTGTATTTATTTTAACTAGGTACAATAGCTATTAAATAGTTAATAAATATTTAATAGCTACCTAGTTAAAATAATTACCAAAATACCTGTAAAATAAATCCTAAGTTATCATTACACCTAACTCTACCCTATCAATAAATTAATTAAATAAACTACAATTATCTCAACTAAAATACAATTAAATAAACTAAACTATATTACAAAAAAGAACAAACACTAAATTACAAAAAATAAAAAAAGATTACAAGAATTTTAAGCTAATTACACCTAATCTAAGCCCCCTAATAAAATAAAAAAGCCCCCCAAAAATAATAAAATTTCCCTACCCTAAACTAAATTAAAAAAGTAATCAGCTCTATTACCAGCCCTTAAAAGGGCATTTTGCGGGGCATTGCCCAAAAGTAATCAGCTCTTTTACCTGTAAAAAAAAGAACAACCCCCCCATTACAACCCACCACCCACACACCCCTACTCTAAAACCCACCCGATCCCCCCTTAAAAAACCTAAGTCTAACCCCCAAGTGGTCCTTACCTGTCCTGAAGACCGGTGGAGAAGGTCCTGTTCAGGGCGGTGAAGTCTTCTTCCAAGTGGCGACATCTTCTTCCAGGAACCAGCCGGCGCGGAGCGGAGGAGTTGAAGACCGATGACTGCGGAGCTGAAGACCGTCCACTCTGGAACTGAAGACCGGCAATGCTGGAACTGAAGATCGGCGACGCTGGAACTGAAGACCGGAGCCATGGAGCATGGAGGATCCTCTTCATACGATCTCCGCCGTACACTGAATAGGAATTAAAGGTACGCGATTAAAAATGGCATCCCTTGAATTCCTATTGGCTGATTTGAGCCTTCAAATTCAAATCAGTCAATCGGATGAGAGCTACTTTAATTCCATTGGCTGATTTGAATAGCCAATAGAATTACAGTAGCTCTTATTCTATTGGCTATTCAAATCAGCCAATAGAATTAAAGTTGCTCTCATCCGATTGGCTGATTTGACTGATTTGAATTTGAAGGCTCAAATCAGCCAATAGGAATTCAAGGGATGTCATTTTTAATCGCGTACCTTGAATTCCTATTCAGTATACGGCGGACATCATATGAAGAGGATCCTCCACTCTCCATGGCTCCGGTCTTCAGTTCCAGCGTCGCCGATCTTCAGTTCCAGCATAGCCGGTATTCAGTTCCAGAGTAGACGGTCTTCAGCTCCGCGGTCATCGGTCTTCAACTCCACCGCTCCGCACTGGCTGGTTCCTGGAAGAAGAAGATGTCGCCGCTTGGAAGAAGACTTCACCGCCTGGAACAGGACCTTCTCCGCCGGTCTTCAGGACAGGTAAGGACCACTTGGGGGTTAGACTTAGGTTTTTTTAAGGGGGGATCAGGTGGGTTTTAGAGTAGGGGTGTGTCGGTGGTGGGTTGTAATGGGGGGTGTTCTTTTTTTTACAGGTAAAAGAGCTGATTACTTTGGGGCAATGCCCCGCAAAAGGCCCTTTTAAGGGCTGGTAATAGAGCTGATTAGTTTTTTAATTTAGTTTAGGGTAGGGAAATTTTATTATTTTGGGGGGCTTTTTTATTTTATTAGGGGGCTTAGATTAGGTGTAATTAGCTTAAAATTCTTGTCATCTTTTTTATTTTTTTGTAATTTAGTGTTTGTTTGTTTTTGCAATATAGTTCAGTTTATTTAATTGTATTTTATATTAGATAATTGTAGTTAATTTATTAAATGAATTTATTGATAGTGTAGTGTTAGGTGTATTTGTAACTTAGGTTAGGATTTATTTTACAGGTATTTTGGTAATTATTTTAACTAGGTAGCTATTAAATAGTTATTAACTATTTAATAGCTATTGTACCTAGTTAAAATAAATACAAAATTACCTGTAAAATAAATATAAACCCTAAAATAGCTACAATGATTTATTTCAATAATAATTAAGTTAGGGGGTGTTAGGGTTAGACTTAGGTTTAGTAGTTAATATATTTAATATAGGTGGCGGCGGTGTAGGGGGATTAGATTAGGGGTTAATAAATTTAATTTAGGTGGCGGCGGTGTAGGGGGATCATATTAGGGGTTAATATATTTAAAATAGGTGGCGGCAGTGTAGGGGGATCATATTAGGGGGTAATATATTTAAAATAGGTGGCGGCGCTGTGTAGGGGGCTCAGATTAGGGGTTAATATAGTTAATGTAGGTGGCGGCGGCGTAGGGGGCTCACATTAGGGGTTAATATAGTTAATGTAGGTGGCGGCGGGGTAGGGGGCTCACATTAGGGGGTAATACATATAATATAGGTGGCAGCGGTGTAGGGGGCTCAGATTAGGGGGTAATAAATTTAATATAGGTGGCAGCGGTGTAGGGGGCTCAGATTAGGGGGTAATAAATTTAATATAGGTGGCTGCGGTGTAGGGGGCTCAGATTAGGGAGTAATACATTTAATGTAGCTGGCGGTGGGGTCCGGGAGCGGCGGTTTAGGGGTTAATATATTTATTATTAGGAGTGAGAGGGGGGATTGCGGATAGAGGGGTATACGTGTCGGGATGATGTTTGGGAGGCGTGTTAGACAGTTACGGGACATTTAATACTTTAGTTAGTTTTTTTTAGGCGGCGACAGTTTCTAAAGTGCCGTAAGTCACTGGCGACTCCAGAAATTTGTACTTACGCTTATTTCTGGACATAGCTAGTTTGTCCGACTTACGGCACTTTAGCAACTGTCAGTGCCGTATATGTGATAGGTCGATTTGCGAGGTGAAACTATGGGTGGCGCAGGTTTCCACGCTTGCACCGAAACCTGCGCCGTATATCGGATCGCGCCCCAGTTCTACCCTGATGATATTTCAAGAAATGGGTTGCCACACTTGTTAAATGTTTCTGTTTTTTGTAATCTTTACTGGCATTCCTTATATTACTCAAATTCTCTAGCATTCACACATAATTTCCTTGAGGTCATTTCAATATAGACTAGATTACATTTACATCTTATTGCATATATGACCCACTCTGTATTACAATTAATGTGATGTTGAATCTTATGTATCTTTCCAAATCTGTCAGTTACTGTTTTAGTTGTTAGCATATGTTTGCATACTGATTAGTTTCTGAATCAGAAATTACCCTTCACCAATGGGTTTATAGATGTTTTCTTTTTTACAAAGTGACGGGTTTAGCAAATCTTTCAGACTTCTAGTTCGTCTGTATCCTACTTGGATTTTATCACCTATTATCTTCCTTAAATCTGGATCAACTTTCAGGATATCTAGATGTCTATGAAGGATCTTCTCAGTGCAGTAGAATTACATAATTAAAGGGATACTAAACCCAATTTTTTTTCTTTCATGATTTAGATAGAGCATGCAATTTCAAGCAACTTTGTAATTTACTGCTATTGTCAATTTTTCTTTGTTCTCTTGGTATCTTTATTTAAAAAGCAGGAATGTAAGCTTAGAAGCCGGCCCATTTTTGGTTCAGCACCCTTGGTAGTGCTTGCTGATTGGTGGGTACATTTAGCCACCAATCAGCTAGCGCTACCCAGGGTCCTGAACCAAAAATGGTCCGGTTTCTAAGCTTACATTCCTGTTTTTTTAAATAAAGATTCCAAGAGAACGAAGAAAAAAATGACAATAGGAGTAAATTAGAACGTTGCTTAAAATTGCATGCTCTATCTGATTCATGAAAGAAAAAAATTGTTTTTTTTATCCCTTTTTAACAATTACATAATACAAAGACAATGCAATATAGCACTTACTCTGAATTTCAAATAAGCAATAGATTTTGTTCTGACATATTTATTTTTTCTCAGATTTTTCAGCCCCCTGTATCATGTGACAGACATCAGCCAATCACAGACTAATATACATATACCCTGTGAGCTTGTGCACATGCTCAGTAGGATCTTATTTCCGAGAAAGTGTGTATATAAAAAGCCGGTGCAAAATTTGATAATGGAAGTAAATTGGAAAGTGTCTTAAAACTGCATGTTCTGTCTGAATTATACAAGTTTATTTTTACTTGACTGTCCAATAAAGCTATGAAAACTGGAGAGCTGCAGGAACAGGATGAAATGCAGTTGTATGTCCCTTTAACATTTTAAAGGTATTATCATTAATATGTGCTAAATATGTACATATATTGAATACTATTGGGTAGATTTAGCAAGCAGCAAATGCTGCAATCTACCCTCAAAACTTCCGGCTCGCTGGAAACTTAAGTTAAGAAGCAGCGGACTGCATTCATCCCGATACAATTGGGATGATTGACACCCCCTGCTAGCGGCCGATTGGCCGCGAATGTGCAAAGGGGCATCATTGCGCAAGCATTTCACCAGAAATGCTTGAGCAATACGCTGTTGGCATTTAGCCATGTCGGGTGGACATGTCCGAATTATGTCCGCCCGCCACTTGATAATTCGGCCCCTATGTATCTATACTGTGTTAATATATATGTTTTCTACTAAGCAATATTGTGATAAGATAAACAGCTAAGACATTGACTATTGATTAATTATTTGTGTATGGAATCATGAACCTTTTCCATCCGTTACACTTATGTATCTTAAGTAGGAGGACCCAATATCTGAAACCACCTCAGTCTTGTTAGTTTCCATAAGTTGATCATTGATCCCAAGGTTGGTTCAATAGAGTTGTATTCTATATTTGTACTGTATGGGGGCATATATGTCAATAGGAGCTAACAATCATTCTCTAATACCTATTATAACTGCCTAGTTAGATACTAGTGCCTTACTGGGCTGCCTGCGGCCGGGGCAGTAGAGCTCTCATAATTTATAATACTTAGCGGCAGTTTACATTATAATGCTATTACATATATGTAACTCTGTCTGTAGTTGCTGTTTAGTTCTGACGGATACGTTGGTAGCTCCAAATATATTTTGTACACTTACCTATGTTAGTTTATGCCTTCTACTACCTTAATATCTGTAGATTTGTTTTTAAGCTCCATTAGTGAATTTGTAACTGGCATCTATTTTCTCTAAAAATTGTTGTCATTCCTCCATTGATTTGAAGTTATTGTCTTTGAGAAGGTCCAAAAGTGGTCTCACAATGGATAGGAGGATTTATTAAGCATTTAGCAAAATGAGGTTTATGTTGCACTGCATTTGACATTCGTCATGTAAGTTTCCATGTTTTTGTTTTGATTTACCCCACTGTCATGTCAAGACATTGTGACTATTCTGACTTGTTGAACTAAATGTTAATTTCAATTGTACTTTCATAACCTCACTAAAAGAATATTTTTTAAAAAAAATAGGAATAATATAAAGTAATGTATCTTCTGCAAAAATGAAAAGTGCACACTAACACAAAACACACAACATTGTTGCCAAAAAGCCATTAAAGGGACAGTGTAGTGCTTTAAAGTGTAGGGTGTGACAATACCTAAGCTCCAAGATTGCAGATCTCGGTAGGTATATTTGGAACTTTGCAAACTGGATAAGGAGTTTAAATAGGATAACGGCTTTGAAGAGATCTGCAGACACAGGAGGAATAATAGCATGGTGAGCAGTAAAAGGTATTGTTTAAGCCTATGGACGGCTTTGTTTTTGAATACTCTGAATTATCAAACATACAAGATAAGGACCTTAAAGTGAGTGAAGAACAGAGCCAATCTTGCCTGTCAGGAACGTAACCTCCTATCGGTTTTTAGAGATTCCAAATTTCAACGATTTGTATAGATGGTGATAGGAATAGAAGAACCCTCAAGAAAGTGTCTCCACCTTTCTAAAGTGAACTTGATACTTAACAGTTCTCTGTCTCCTAAATCATAGTTACGTTCCACAAGGGTAAAATTCCTAAAATAAAAAGCAACTGTATGGAAATTTGCTAACTGAGCTTGTTACTTACTACTCAATAGGCTATTGTCCATTCCATTGAAAAGCTTCCTGTTCCTTAGTGGGTCCAGTGATAGGAGAACAGACTTGGCAGAAGTACCTTATAAACCTTCAGTAACAGTTAGCAAACCCTATAAACCGTTGAGTAGCTTTTTTGTTTGTTGATACAGGCCATTCAAGAATTGCTTTGACCTTAGGATTCTGATCCTCTTAAGTTAAAATACAAATCGCAAAAATTCAGCAATTGTATCAAACTGGCATTTCTCAGGCATATAGTTTGAGCAGTAGAATAGTCAATTAAGTTCTGCAGGGCTTCAGAGTAATTTATAGAGCAGTGTGTGATGTCGGAATGACGTAAGTTGAAACCATTTGATTGGGCGGTGAAACTTGACGCAAGCACTAACCCACCAGAAGATCCTTTAAGTGTTAGCATATTCTCATGTGCACAAGTGTAGATTAGTGAACCCTCATATGCAGGCAGAGAGGGAGAAGCTAAGCTTAGAATGGCCAATACTGCTTCTGGTGTTAGAGCAACCAAACCTGGCCTAGAGAATAGTGCACCCAGACTTGCCAGTGTAAGAGCGATCATAGCTATTCCTGAGTTTAGCACAGTAGAACCTGTCCTCGGTGGTAGAGCTGCTAGACTCGTTAGTGTATTTTTGCAGCGCCCACAAAGTGAAGGCTAGTTAATAATAGAGCTTAAAGGTATCTACAGTGTTCTTGAGATAATCACTGATATTCTGGGGAAAATCAAGAAAGCATTAGTCTAAGGAAATAACTTAACCTCGGAAACATAGAATGGTATAAGGGGCAGTCAAATAGCAATAAATTTGTTAGAGGGAGCAGACCATTTTATGTTGTTGGAATCTACCATTGTAACCCCTATATCTTTGGCTTTACTTTTGCATTCCAAAAGCCATAGGTTACCAGACAAAGGAACCCAGTATTTAGAGTTCTCATATTAGCATGGCAGAGGGTTTGTCAATATGAGATATAAACTTTTCTAGCACTAAATATATGTCTTTGCAAGCTAATCCAAGCTTTATAGCTATGATAACCCAACACCTTTTTCAATATAAAAGAAAATATAAATAACTAGTATTAAAGGACCATTAAATACAGTAGAATTGCATAATCAACAAATGTATAATAAAAACACAATACAAAACAACTTGAGGACTGATATTCAAAAGCTCGCCGCTAAGGTGAGATGATCTAAGACAACTCGTCAGAACAGAGACGTCCCTAAAAAACGTTAGAAACACAAATTATAATTTAAAAGATATTTATCTCACTATGCAGGGTTTTGTATGTAAAGGAGAGACACCTACATTACAATATAAGGTCTAACAAATGCCAGCAAGCTTTTGAATACCTGGCCCTTACTCTGGATTTCAGATGAGGAGAAGATTTTTTCTGACAAATTTCAGTTAGTTCAATGTTCCTTCCCCCTGCATCCTATGATAGCCATCAACAATCACGTAATGTATATACGTATAGATTGTAAACTCTTGCAGATGCTCAGTTGGAGTTGGTGCCTCAGAAAGTGGGCATATAAAAAGATTGTTCACATTTTCATAATGGAAGTTAATGAGGTTTGTTTATTGGGTTTGTTTTGATTGTTAATTGTTTTGCCTGAAAAAACTGAAATTGTGAATACAACCTTACAATAGTATATTGTGAAAGCTTATAATTACAGCTGTTTGTATTATTACCAATAAGAGGTATTTTACGCACAAACACACAGACACACACACATATATATATATATATATATATATATATATATATATATATATATATATATATATATATAAAAATATATATATAAACTATATGGCAAAAATGATGTGGTCACCCCTACTTATTATTGAGATGTTTCAGCTACATCCATTGTGGTAGACCATATAAACGCACCAAGTGGGGTTGCTGAGTGCTGAAGCATGTAGAGAGTAAAGATGTCTATCATCTGTTGCATCACTCACTACAGGGTTCCACCCTGCCTCTGGAAGTAACATCAGCACAAGAACTGTGCATTGGGAGCTTCATGAAATGTGTTTCTATGGCCAAGCAGCTGTACACAATCCTCACATCAACACGTGCAATGACAAGTGTTGTCTGGAGTGGTGTAAAGCACACTGCCACTGGACTATGGAGCAGTGGAACTGTGTTCTCTAGAGTGAAGGTTCATGCTTTACTATCTTGCAGTCTGACCAATGAATCTGGGTGTGATGGATGCCAGGAGAAGCCTACCTACTGTAAAGTTTGGTGGTGGAGATATAATGGTCTGGGGCTGTTTTTCATGGTTTGGCCTAAGCTCTTGCAAAGGGCAATCTTAATGATACAGGTTACACTTTAGACATTTTAGACAATTGGGTGTTTCCAACTTTGCTTCAACAGTTTGGGGAAGCCCATGCCTGATCCAGGATGACTGGTACCCAGTGCATACAATGAGGTCCATGAAGACATGGTTTGATGACTTTCATGCGGAGGAACTCAAGTGGCCTATACTGAGCCCTTACCATTTAACAGCTTTGGGATGAACTTGATTATTTTTTTTTCTTAAAACGCATAATTTCTTGAACAAAAACCCTTGTTCTTCAATTATTAGAAAATGTTCTTTTAGATATATATATATATATATATATATATATATACTGTATTTGCAATGATTTGGTGTTTTTTGTATATGTATTAAAAGCACAAGCATTAACAAGTACAGTAACATGATCTTTTTGTTCTTATTCAGTATAAATTCCACCAAAATCTGTCATGTAAATATGCACAAAACCAAGCTATACAATAAAGTCTAATGATAGGACATTAGTTTTTAGAATTACATTTAATTTTGTGTGTATGGTTAGTAATTTGTATTTTGCAGCCGCTTACATTATACATGAATCTTATTGTTTTCCTTTAATGCAGACACATTTCAGGATGTTAATTTAGCAGTACAATAAATGCAGATTAAAGTTTCCAAGATGAAGTGAATGAACTCTGGCCACTTATTTTTACCAGCAAGATAAATAAATACTTGTAGGCTGATCTAATTTCAGCGTTGTCATCGCATTCCTTTTCTATTCACATTATCTCATCCATAATTGTTTTGACATTTTTTGACATGTTCATGACAAAATCTTAATATCCACTATAGAGAACATCTGAGGATTTTTAACTGGTTTGTTCTTTATTTTTCAAGCAAGTTTAAACTACAGTGTAGTTCCATATGTATAATTGTATTTATACCCCAAACCTGTAGAATAAACACATATAGTAACACTCACTACAATAATCAGAGTATCCTGAATAAAATCTTCCTGAGCTCTTTTACATATGTCTCCAAAATATCATTTGATTAAGATAATGCCAGTCTTAAAGTGTTAGAGAAAGGGCATTTTTTATAGTAGTATAGTGAGCCAATATTAACCCCTTCGCTGCTGGGAATTTCAGATAAAAACTTGCCCAAACTACCGGAGAATTTTTAGCATTTTTGCAATCTCTCTGATTAAACAAAATTTAGAGATTTTGATTTACCTAAGAAATCTATATATATATTTAAAGTAGACAACCCAAGTTATTGATCTAGAACCTGTTTTGGTATATTTGATGCCACTAATTGACTGTCAGATACGATCATATAAAAAACAATAATAACTTTTACTAGAAGTATTTTTGCTGATGAAAGTATATGCAAAAATTCTTATATTTCAAACTAAAATTCACCCATGCACTTTTAATTTTTGACCTTTTTATCCCTTTAAAGTTTCAGATATATATATATATATATACAAAACACGGAAGGGGACTGCACTCTCAGACCAGACCGGGTACACATCCCATGACTCTGCAACATGCTCAGCCCTGGGTGCTCACTGGCACTCACAGGAAGCTGTGCTGCTCCCAGAGTCACAGATAGTTAACCTCAGACAGGTCTGGGTGCAAGAACCATAGGGGAAATTACAAAACAAATTAATACAACACACAGAGAAAACCCAACACTCACTTACAAGCTCTCAGCTAAGATTAAAAGCAAAAATGGAAGGGTTAGTTTAGCCAAATAGGACAAGCCCAGGTACCACGTCAAGGTCCCTTCCAAAAACCTGGGACCCTAAAACAGCCACACAATGCAAGCTCTCAATCCAACAAACTGGGAACAACCTCCCAACATTTCAAAATTCAAAAGTGGGACACCCCCCCGGCAAAAAAATTGAAATGTGGTGGGCGGGGCTTAAAAAATCATAAGACCAAAGTAATAAAAATAAAATTCTAAATAAACTCATATATTTTAATACACAGGCAGCAAATCAAACACAAGCTCAAACCACTGGTATGGCTATGTGAGCTCTGTATTTAATTAGCCTTTGCAAAGACATTGCTAAATATTTTTATCTTAATTGCACATTAAATAATACATTCTTTAAAACTACTCTCTGCATTCCCCATTAATATTCTAGATTCTGGCCTTTAAAGTCAGCAAAAATGCACAGTAGCACACTACATAGTATACACTTACACATGCAGATAAACACACACACTACATAGCATACACTTACACATGCAGATACACACACACACTACATAGCATACACTTATACATGCAGATACACACACACACACTACATAGCATACACTTACACATGCAGATACACACAAACACTACATAGCATACACTTATACATGCAGATACACACACTACATAGCATACACTTATACCTGCAGATACACAGACACTACATAGCTTACACTTATACATGCAGATACACACACACTACATAGCATACACTTATACATACAGATATACACACAAACTACATAGCATACACTTATACATGCAGATACACACACACACACTACATAGCATACCCTTATACATGCAGATACACACACACACTACATAGCATACACTTACACATGCAGATGCACACACACTACATAGCATACACTTATACATGCAGATACACACACACACTACATAGCATACACTTATGCCTGCAGATACACAGACACTACAACTACATAGCATACACTTATACATGCAGATACACACACACTACATAGCATACACTTATACATGCAGATACACACACACACACACTACATAGTATACCCTTATACATGCAGATACACACACACACTACATAGCATACACTTACACATGCAGATACACACACACACTACATAGCATACACTTATACATGCAGATACACACACACACTACATAGCATACACTTATACATGCAGATACACACACACACTACATAGCATACACTTACACATGCAGATACACACACACACTACATAGCATACACTTATACATGCAGATACACACACACACTACATAGCATACACGTACACATGCAGATACACACCACATAGTATACACTTACACATGCAGATACACACACACACTACATAGCATACACTTATACATGCAGATACATACACACTACATAGCATACACGTACACATGCAGATACACACACACACTACATAGCATACACTTACACATGCAGATACACACACACACACTACATAGCATACACTTACACATGCAGATACACACACACTACATAGCATACACTTATACATGCAGATACATACACACTACATAGCATACACTTATACATGCAGATACACACACACTACATAGTATACACTTACACATGCAGATACATACACACTACATAGCATACACTTATACATGCAGATACATACACACTACATAGCATACACTTACACATGCAGATACACACACACTACATAGCATACACTTATACATGCAGCATACACTTATACATGCAGATACACAGACACTACATAGTATACACTTATACATGCAGACACACACACACTACATAGTATACACTTATACATGCAGATACACAGACACTACATAGTATACACTTATACATGCAGACACACACACACTACATAGCATACACTTATACATGCAGATACACACTTATACATGCAGCTACACATACACACACTACATAACTTACATTTATACATGCAGACACACACACACTACATAGCATACACTTATACATGCAGATAAACACTTATACATGCAGCTACACATACACACACTACATAGCTTACATTTATACATGCAGCTACACATACACACACTACATAGCATACACTTATACATGCAGATACACACACACTACATAGCATACACTTATACATGCAGATACACACACACTACATAGCTTACACTTATACATGCAGATACACACACACACTACATAGCTTACATTTATACATGCAGACACACACACACTACATAGCATAAACTTATACATACAGATACACACACACAGTTATGGATACAGATAGACACACACACTACATCATATATGGGTATCTGTAATTCATTGTATGGGGTCCTGGGGTTGGCAAGCACATTAGCTGGCAGTCTGCGGCTGCCACTGTTCGTTACCCTGGTATTAGCACTGCTCATTGTATAAAAATGAAGGCATGCTAGTATTATCACCAGGGGTTAGACATCATCACTACCAGAGGTAGGTTAGAGAGGTCACCATTACCCGTGGTCAGAGTGTATACAGCCTTCTTACTCCTGCTTAACCCACACACCATTCCTTTTCCACAGGGAATATAACAGGTATCTAACCCTGTGAGAGCAAAGCCAGCTGCTTCTGAGTATGGGCCCAACAGAATTTAAAAAAAATATTTTTTTTTTTTTTATTAAAATGCCTGGGGCAAATCGGGACAGATGGCTAGCAACTCGGGACAGAGGGACAGACCCCTAAAATCGGGACTGTCCCGCGAAAATCGGGACAGTTGGGGGGTAGTGTAATGATGAAAACAATAAATATGATCATATACATATATATCTATGTGTGTGTGTGTGTGTGTGTGTGTGTGATTATATTCATAAATTGCATTAAAGATGTTTAGTTTGATCTGGAAGTTAAAAGAAAGCACATGTCTTTGTATAACTGGGTCTTAAAGAAATACTAAACCCACATGTTTTCTTTCATGATTCAGATAGAGCATGCAATTTTAAGCAACTTTCGAATTTACTCCTTTTATCACATATTCTTTGTTCTCTTGATATCTTTATTTGAAAAAGCAGGAATTTAAGCTAAGGAGCCAGCCCATTTGTGGTTCAACATCTGGGTTGTGCTGCTGATTGGTGACTAAATGTAGCCAACAATCAGCAGCGCTATCCAGGGTGCTGAACCAAAAATAGGGCTGGCTCCTTAGCTTAAATTCCTGCTTTTTCAAATAAAGATATCTGGAGAACTAAAAAAAATTGATAATAGGAGTAAATTAGAAAGTTGGTTAAAAGTGCATCCTCTGTCTGAATCATGAAATAATCCCTTTAAGGATGCCTATTGTTTTTTGTTGAAGGACAGTGAGAATACAGAAAGACATACAGAAAGAGAAGTAATCTACCAGGAGCGAACATCAGCTCACTATAGGGTAGCCACCTCAGCCATGTTTTCCTGGACACTTATGAGTTATTCATGCTGCAGGGTGTGGAGGTAGGAACATGAGTTTCAACCCTAGACAGCACACAAATAGTGACACTGAACAGCACTATTCATGTTCCTCTCTGCACACCCTGTAGCATGTATAACTCATAAGTGTTCAGGAAAACATGGCTGAGGTGGCAACCCTAGTTCAGAAGCTTGTTCAGTGGAAAGTTATCACCCAGGGATTACATTTTTGTATTTCTACTCGTGGCACTATAAGAAATGTGTATTTATAACTATAGCTCAAATATATAAATATTTTAAATTTGACATTGAGGTAGATCTTATGAAAATATAAATCTGATCATTATTTCCAGAAGTACAGTATACGTTTGGTGCATAGGCCTGTTAAAAAAAATGAATAGCATTGATTTTGACGTGCACATTGGTTATCTTCAGGCCACTGAGTCTTTTTCAACACTATAGTAGAATCATGTGAAGTAGCTTGCATGTGTTTTTGTACGATTTTAAAATATGTCTGTTTGTACTTCAGTGTTATAAGTTTTCTGGCACGTTCAGTTTGAACATGTTAAAGGGCCAAAATACCCAAATGTTTTTAAACACTTGAAAGTGATGCAGCATAGCTGTAAAAAGCTGACTAGAAAATATCTCCTGAACATCTCTATGTAAAAAAGAAAGATATTTTACCTCAAAAGTTCCTCAGTAGCCACCTCCCGTTGTAAACGATTTCTAAGCAGCATTTTAGTGTGTCTGTACTGGGACATCTGAAAGGATGAGCCTCATGCACTCTCATATTATTTCACCAATCAGGTAAAGGAAGCTTACTATGAAATCTCATGAGAGTTAAGTCAAATCTCATGAGATCACAGTAAGAGTTCATGACCTCAGCACTGCTGATGCTGATTGGCTGCTGTTCATTTCTTCATTTTTTTTTTATTTTTACCTGCAGCTGGGAGCAGCTGAGTATAACTTTTTACACAGAACTTACTCTGCTGAGCTGAGGAGATTGTGAGGTAAAATATCTTCCTTTTTTATATAGAGTTGCTCAGGTGATATTTTCCTGTCAGCTTTTTACAGTTATACTGCATCAGTTTCCAGTGATTTAGCATGAGTATTATGTCCCTTTAAACATTGCTCAAACACTTTTTAAACCAGGAAATTGTTATAGATCAAATTGGATGGATTGGAATAATTTTTACCTGTGCATCAATTGTGGCACTGCTAGCTTTTTTTACTTTTGGTTTGCTCAAATTACCGCAGTGCCCCACAGTGCCCCCTTGTTTCTAGGTTCCCTGTGGCATTATTCCAATAGTTTTTGTTTTTAATTTAAAGGGACAGTTTAGTTAAACTTTAACTTTAATGATTCAGATAGGGCTTCCAATTTGAAACAACTTTCTGATTCACTTTTATCATCAAATTTGCTTTGTTCTCTTGATATTCTTAGTTGAAAGCTAAACCTTGGTAGGCTCATATGCTAATTTCTATGCCCTTGACCGCTGCCCCTTATCTCAATGTATTTGACAATGTTTCATGCTAGAGGGCGTTAGTTCTTGTGTGCCATATAGATAATATTGTGCTCACGCCCGTGGAGTTATCAGAGGGCACTGATTGGCTAAAATGTAAGTCTGTCAAAAGAGCTGAAATAAGGGGGCAGTCTGTAGAGTTTTAGATACAAGGTAATCACAGAGTTAAAAATTATATTAATTTAACCGCGTTGGTTATGCAAAACTGGGTAATGGGTAATAAATCTATCTTTTTAAACAATAACAATTCTGGAATAGACTGCCCCTTTAAGGACTGTTTACTATATTTCCCATGGTTAGTGTATATAACTCTTTTGTGTGATTATTATTTTTTTCAATAATAGTTAATTTATAGATTTATGTGCACCATTAACCCTTCATCACCCATTAAGTTTTAATCCATGTAGACATTTAAAAATAAAAGAAACAAAAATATGCATGTATAAACTTTTAATAATATGCATTGTTCAAAGTTTTTTTCTGAAATCCGTTGGGGATTTTAACCACCTATTATTTTTTTTCTAATTGTTTGAACAGGCACAGAAAAATGCCCCCCCCCCCCTCCAGTATAACAAGACTTTGTTTGGGGGAAGAGCTAACACAGGTTTTTACATTTTTAGACTTCCACCATGTTTTAAATTTTGATTATTAAAAAAGTATTTTTAAACTCTCCAAATGCATACCATCTATGGATTATAGATTCTGTGTGGTGGATCTCTGTTCACCTTTTGGTTTAGCCCATACATAGTGGGCGTGTGCTAATTACACAGCCAATCAGAGCAGGGAAAGCAAGTTTAAGCGGTGCATCTTCCTGTGTTTGTTTACATTTTTAATCTCCATTAAAGAAGCGCTTACATTTCAGGTTATTGTATAGTTGATGAATATATAATAACATCTTATACTCTAACGGTTATATGTATTTAATTCTCATCATTGTTATGTTATGCTGTTCAGGATTACAGTTAGTTTTGTTAGTTTTTATTTATGTAAATATTTATTTGTTTCATTCTTTTTTATTCTATCTAAGTATGTATACATTCTAAAATGTCCTTAAAGGGACAGTCAAGTCCAAAAAACCTTTCATGTTTCAAATAGGGCATGTCATCTTAAGCAACTTTCCAATTTACTTTTATCACCAATTTTGCTTTGTTCTCTTGATATTCTTAGTTGAAAGCTAAACCTAGGAGGTTCATATGCTAATTTCTTAGACCTTGAAGGCCACCTCTAATCTGAATACATTTTGATAGTTTTTCACCACTAGAGGGCATTAGTTCACATGTTTCATATAGATAACATTGAGCTCATGCACGTGAATTTACCATGGAGACAGCTCTGATTGGCTAAAATGCAAGTCTGTCAAAAGAACTGAAATAAGGGGGCAAGTCTGCTGAGGCTTAGATACAAGGTAATTACAGAGGTAAAACATGTATATATAATTATAACTGCGTTGGTTATGCAAAACTGGGGAATTGGTAATTAAGGGATTATCTATCTTTTAAAACAACAATAATTATGGTGTTGACTGTCCCTTTAAGACAACCACTGTCTTTAATTATTAAATTTATTATAGTTTTTGATTTATCTTTTTTTTTGTAAATCATATGTTCATAATTATGCATTTATATGATGGTGTTTAGTATGCGTACTGTGTATTTTGTATAACTGTATTAATCAAACACATTCTTAATTTATGAAAACTTTTTAAATATTTAGTTTTGTATTTTCCTTGCTTTCTTGTTTAGCTGTTTTTTTAGGGACAGTCTACACAAAAATTGTTATTGTTTAAAAAGATAGACAATGCCTTTACTACCCATTCCCCAGCTTTGCACAACTAACATTGTTATATTAATGTACTTTATAACATTTAAACCTCTTAATGTCGGCCTGTTTCAAAGGCTGTATTGACAACCTCTTAATCACATGCTATTGTATTTGCTTTTCACAGCTGGAGACTGATAGTTCATGTGGGCCATATAGATAACAATGTGTTCATGCCCGGGAAGTTATTTAAGAGTTAGCACAACACAGTACTAAATGGAACTCAATAGATTTTAAATAGTCACAGTCACGTGATCAGGGGGCTGTCAGAAGTTGCTTAGTTACCATGTAAACACAGAGGTAAAAAGTATACAGTATTACTATAAATGTGTTGGTTGTGCAAAACTGGGGAATGGGTAATAAAGGGATTATCTATCTTTTAAAACAATCAAAATTCTATTGTAGACTTTCGCTGTAAAGGAAATGTTCTTATAAAAATACAGGTAGCCCTCAGTTTACGCCGGGGTTAGGTTCCAGAAGGAATGGTTGTAAATCGAAACCGTTGTAAATTGAAACCCAGTTTATAATGTAAGTCAATGGGAAGTGAGGGAGTTAGGTTCCAGGCCCCTCTCAAAATTGTCATAAGTAACACCTAATACATTATTTTTAAAGCTTTGAAATGAAGACTTTAAATGCTAAACAGCATTATAAACCTAATAAAATAATCACACAACACAGAATATATAATTAAACTAAGTTAACTGAACAAATACATTTGCTAAACAGCATTATAAACTTAATAAAATAATCACACAACACAGACTTCACTTGCATTTTTCTACAAACAGTTCTTTCTATGCATTCCAATCTGGACTGATTTATAGACAGGAAGATCTTGTTCCTTTGAAATCTGCTCGATAGCTCAGGTCTGGTTAAACTGATTAATTTCAGCTTGCTTGGCTTTGCTGCAACACAAGCGGACAGCTCCACCTACTGGCTATTTTAATAAATGCACTGCTTCTCAATGCTTTTCAATAGCAGTCACATGACTGGAAAAAAAGGTTGTTATTCTGAAACGGTGTAAATTAAACCGTTGTAAACCGAGGGCCACCTGTACTCCATTTTTAAAGGGATACTAAACCCAAATTTTTTCTTTCATGATTCAGATAGAGCATGTAATTGTAAGAAACTTCTAATTTACTCCTATTATCAATTTTTCTGCGTTCTCTTGCTATCTTTATTTAAAAAGCAAGAATGCAAGCTTAGGAGCCGGCCCATTTCAGGCTCAGCACATTGGATAGCACATGCTTATTGTGTCTACATTTAGCCACCAATAAACAAGTGTAACCCAGGTTCTGAAACAAAAATGGGCCGGCTCCTAAGCTTTACATTCCTGATTTTTAAATAACGATAGCAAGAGAAGGAAAAAAATTGATAATAGGAGTAAATTAGAAAGTTGCTTACAATTGCATGCTCTATCTGAATCATTAAAAGAATAAATTTGGTCAAAATGGAAAAACATAACCAAAAGAATATTGTACTAAACTGATACAACAAAGAAAATATATTAGCTCAATATAGTAAGTCTGATTGATTTTTTTTCCCCTAGAATAAATTGTTACTAGTAGAAATATATATACAGAATTATTTCAATTAAATGTACTTTTTTTTTTTAATACTCTATATATTAATTACATTTTATGGACTCCGGAAGTCGCTATATGATATATTATTAACAATACTTTTAATCTATTCTGAGATCACGTAATTGGTAAGCAAACAGAATATTACCACCCACACAACGTTAATGAAACATTCTATCTGAAGTATATTTTTGACAGGAAAACTCCTTTTTTCAACTATTCATTATTCTAATAAGATATTGTCTTGTTTTATTTTTCCGTTCTATTTTAAGATAGGAAATTAATCTTTTAGCATGCAAATTTAGACAGTATTTAAAGTTCATTTTAACTTCTGAAATCAGATATTCTGCTCTATAATTTTATTGTTGCCTCCCATACTATTTCAGTTTGTTTTGGAATTTTCTAATAAAAGATAAAATAATTTCTGTAGCCTAAGAGCCTTGAAGTATTAAAATAGAATTTTTTATAATAGGATCTTAAAATAACAGGATAAACTTAGAGATACAGAGCTGCAGATCAGGAAACAATAATTATGGTCTGACAGATACTTTGTGGCAGTTGAGTTCAGTCTCTGTTGCTACTTACTGTAATGGAGAAATATCCTGTACTATATCAATCTAATCTCACCCACAATATAGTTTGACTTAAACCCCAGGCAATTATTTCACAAACATGAGGAATAAAAACTACAGAATACAAACTGCCGAAAACCAGACTCCAAGTTTCATTTAGCAAGAGATATTATTTTGGCTGTTCACAATGACATCTAATTCACTTGACTTGCCTACTCTATTCCTTTATAGGCCCCACCTGTCTCTCCTCCGTTAGTCTTTTGCTTCTTTAGTTTAGCCAAGGATCAATGGACTATGAGCTCGATGATATAATCTTCGCCAGCTCAAACCTTCTTTTTCTCGCTGACACTCGCAGGGCTGCCCCGGTGCAATGATCGTAAAAATGGGGCAGTCTCTGCGAGTTGCGAGATGGCTCCTATTAAAAGTATTGGAGCTCGCTGGATAGGGAAACTTCGCTTCTTATTGCGAAGTTAGCAGGGAGCAGGAGGAGCACTTTCAAATTAAAATCCTGCAGCCAATATAACTCACATTACGCTGCTTTCTGCTTATAGCATCTTACATTCGCCTATATTTTAGTATGCATTTGTTTTTCTATTGGTGTTATAAGTGTTCGTATTGTTTTGACAAAAGCTCGCCACCTTTTAGTTGGTGAGAAAAAACTGTGATATCTGCAGTGCGAAACTCTTTATAGAATTACGCTGGGATTAGTGAGACATTGTCATATACGCCCATGGAACACCCATGTTCAGCCCATTTTACGAAAAAACAACAATTACGCTTTGCATTTTGTATTTATAAATTCAAATTTCTGTGTGATTTTTGCACAACCAGTGTACTACAATTACGATTTACACTGTGCACATTTAATATGATTTATTCCTGTGTAAATTACATACTAATTTTACTTTTTTTGTTAAAATACGATTTTTGGTGAAGAATTTTGTTACGATTTTTGATGCACCTTAACAATACAATTTTTCCCTGCTTATTTTTGTGTGAATGGTTCAAATATTTGTTTTGTATAATGTTTAAAATAGGAATTTTGTTGTGCACATTTCATATGAAAATGCAGTATACACCCCTTAGCGAGACACCCTGTTTTCAGGGTAAAAAATGGCTTTAGATCATTCCACCAGGGAAACAGAAGGACTGGCGAGCATTCATTAATAATCTCGCCAGCATAGAGAGCTTTCAATCATTGAGCCCTATGAAACTGATAGTAGTCCGTAAAGAAGCAGGGTGGATAAGGCCAACAACGCCATACGATCATTTGGTCGTTATGTCTTATTCACATAACCAGACTAGCTTAACACACACATATACTGTAGTATATATTTATATATATATATATATATATATACATATATATATATATATATATATATATAGATACAGTATATACACACATATAAACACATAAACACATATGTATACATATAGACATATATATATATATATATATATATATATATATATATATATATATATATATATATATATATATATATATATATATATATATATATATATATATATATATATATATGTATATGTGCATTGGAGCCCTTTGAAGTTAAGTAGATGAAAACATGAAAAAAACATATTTTTGCAATATTCATTTTTAATAAAGGCTTTAACTATGTATTTACTGTTCATTTTTTCTATTGGGTTCGGAGTCTTTACTGTAAATATTTCACATTCCTATGTTCTGCACATAGCAGAATATATGTTCTATGTATTTCTAAATATATATTCCTATATATATATATATATATATATATATATATATATATATATATACTATATATATATATATATATATATATATACAGTATATATATATATATATATATATATATATATATATATATATATATATATATATATATACCTATATATTAAATATTTATATTTAGATGTTGGGTTCGCACAAATGGGAATATGCAATCGGGTTTGTGCAAGAGTGGGGTGTTTTTCTCTCTCCATTAACTTCTATGGGAGAATACGTGAATGCGCACTCGATATTCTAACTTTGGATTTTTGTGCTAGTCGGGTTAGTGAAAACAGTTTACTTTCAACTAATATGAGTGCAACCAGACGAGCGCAATAAGCATATTTCTAGGGCAATTAACACATATTACAAGTTGAAAGTAAAATGTTTTCACTTGCGTGCTAACCCGACACGCACAAAAGGCAAATATAGAATATAACGCCCGCGTTAGCGTATTCCCCCATAAACTTTAATGGAAGACAAAAAGTGGGACAAAAACACCCAACAAGTCTCCCAAAGGGAATTTTTGAAAACAGACAATCCGAGCATAGCGCATTATTATCATCTTCCAAAAATCCATAAGGACAAAAATAACCCCCCCGGACGTCCCATCATAGCAGGAATTGGTAATTTGACCTATAACTTATCTTTCTATATTGACAAATTTCTACAGAAATTTGTTACCACACTTCCATCCTATATCAGAGACAGCACACACCTTTTACAATTATTACACAACCTCACTCTTACCAATGACAAGAATTTATGGATCACATGTGATGTCAGTTCATTGTACTCAAATATCACACACAACTTAGGATTGATGGCAGTTTCATATTTTTTAGAACAGGACCCTTTCTTACCCGAGGACCAAAGAATATATATTTTAGAATGCATTAAATATATTTTACAACATAATCATTTTTTGTATTTAGATCGTTATTATTTACAGACTAGGGGAACGGCCATGGGTACCAGGTTCGCCCCGAGTTTCGCGAATCTCTTCATGGGATATTTTGAGGAGATTTATATACATCAAGCGAACCTCGGGGGGAGCCTGGTATTCTATGGCCGTTACATAGATGATCTCATTCTGATATGGAATGGTAGTTCAGAAGCAGCAGAATCATTTATAACACACCTCAACAACAATAATATGGGGATTACATTCACAGCTAATATTCAAGCAGAATCAATAGAATACCTAGATCTGATACTCAGTTGGGGTCCAAATTCGACCATCATATCGAAAACATTCTTTAAGGATGTAGATAGCAACAGCTATTTAGAATATCACAGCAATCACCATAGAAGTTGGATTAATAACGTACCGTACAGTCAGTTCAGACGCATTAGGAGAAATTGTTCAGATTATAACATCTTTCTGGAACAAAGCCAGATCATTTACAACAGATTTATAGAAAGAAATTACCCGGTTCATATCTTAGATAATGCATTAACAAGAACAAAAAAACTAAACAGAAACGAGATTTTATCCAATAACAGTAAAAGCAAAGAAGCAACCAACAGTGCAATAAATCAAGATAAGACCATGTTCATTACACAATATAACAGCCACTTTCAAAAAATAAATCAGATAATATACAAACATTGGCACGTCATTCAAAGAGATCCTGTTCTAAAAAACATCGTACAAGATAGACCAAAGATAGTTTACAGGAGAGCACCCACTTTGAGAAGTAAACTAGCACCAAGCAAAATAGTCAAACATACCCAACAACGACTTAAAAATAACATACAAACCAAAAACGGGATATTTGGTCTGCAAGGAACATACAAATGCGGGAAAACCAGTTGCAACTCTTGTCAGTATATCAAACATGGTAGCAAATCTTTTAGATCCCACACCACAGGTGATACATATCCCATTCAGGGATTTTATAACTGCAACTCGTCTTATGTGGTATACTTATTGGAGTGCATATGCGGCCTACAATATGTAGGCCGCACCTGCAGAAAAGTCAAAACTAGGTGGGGTGAACATTTGCGTAATTGCAAAAACTGCAAGAAAACGAAAATCAAACATAGTGTGCCAAACCATTGTCTGAATAAACACCAAGGCAATCCATACATTTACAAATACACACCTATAGATTTCATTCCCAGGTCTGCAGATTACAACAGAACGAACAAACTCAGACAACGAGAAACTTTCTGGATCTTTAAGTTAAAAACACTTTTTCCTGATGGTCTAAACGCGAATTTGGACCTGGCAGCATTCAATTAACTATCAAACCTTTGACCCATGATACATATATTCTAACAATTATGCAGAGTGTGTCTATTATTAGGGCACTCCAAGTAAATTTACATCAGTTTATTATATTAGTTTTTTACATACATACACAATGGAATGTGCTCACATTCAATACATTCCTGCTCACACTAAATACATTCTTTCATCACCTTCAAACATATTCTATAGATCGATGTAACAGTTCCAATACAAGTTTTATCTTCTCAAACAATATGTAGAAACACAGTTACATTAGGCGTATCAGATTAATATAATCCTGCTTATAACATTAATATCATGTAAACAATAAACTGATAAAAGTGACTACACCAGACTTTAAACATACTAGGTCAACTTTTATACACTCTATATCTCAGAATACATCATATCGATTCTAATATCCTTAGATGACTTTTGAGCCAAATTTATACTATATTGGATGGCTTCCACAAATTCTCACAATAGGAAATTCGAGAGGATGACCTTGTTTCATGCACAACATTTTGCATGAAACAAGATCATCAAATTATTGATACCAATATTCCAACAATTGTATCTTTAATTTCCACTTTTTAAATAATAAATAATAATAAAGAATAAGTACACATATTTAATAGACTTTCATTCACCCTTTCATTCACAATACTCAGACACTACGAGATACAAATGATTCAGGCAAAGAAAAGTTTGTTTGAATTATTTATCGTAGAAGTATAATATCAGATACATATACAGAAATACTAGCTATTGACACTAATATTCACTTGCTACTATTAAATATGCACGCTTAAAAACCTCTGTGTATTGTGATTCACAGCCGTAGGTTTATAGAAGTTCAGACATTATGAGACGAAAATCTGTCAAACAAAGAAAAGTTTTCGCTTGAATTATGTATCACAGAAGTGTAATACCAGACACGCATATCGAAACGCTAGAGATTTACATTAATATTTACATGCCTTTTTGAAACAGGCATGCATAATAACCTCTGTGCATTGACATCCACAGCTGTAGGCCTTGCTATATCCAAGTACATATTACACTATACCAATTCGTCAGTCCCTCATATCAACCCGAGTAATAGTTAGGATAGGTTTTTATACACTGGTTGCTATTTGTTGCAAGCATTCTGTATATTGCAACAAATTGCAATTATATCCTATTTTTACAGCTTATCTTGTGAAATCTGAGCACAATTTTGACGTATGTATTACAATTTCATAGGACACAAATTGTATCATTTTACTTTCTTAATAACACTGCTGGTTCATGCACAACACATAACATTTTTTTCACTACATGTTTTCATGCATATTCTTTTACAGTTCAAACTGGAATAACTCTAACACACCCCATAGTCTATTTAAATACAAGACCTGTGAACTATTTCATTTTCTTTTTTCTTTTATCACACGGCATCACACAAAGTACGAATATAACCATACATGATTCATACAGCATTTAGATCTGCAAATTAAACATTTTATTTTATATATTTTTATGCAGGTATTCTTTTAGAACATTGAAATTTAATGCAGTAGATAAAGTTATGTGACTCAAGGGGTTTTATTTGGATATTGGTTGTGAATTTTAAGTACACAGACATTTGAGTCTAATCAACATGAATGAGATTCAGAATATTCACTCATATCCCATTGGTCCTTTTTTGTAAACCATGACAACTTCCGTTTTTAATTGTATATTAGGTAAATACTTTCAAAAATGTGTATCCATTGTTTGTATGCCTGAGGAAAAGACCGGTTTATGGTCTAGAAACGTGTAGCAGTTTTTTATGGATTAAAATTCATTGATTTTTAACATACGGAAGTTGTCCATTTGTTTTTACTTTGGTTCTCCCTTTGAGCCTTACTGGATAAGGTAGCAAAGTATCTGCTCTACCGCAGTGTCTCAAGTTTCAGCCGCACAGACGCCAATCAAAGAAACGCTGAATAGCACCTGTGCACAGCTTGCCGGATACCACCCAGTGTGCTAGCCACTGAAAGTGTTAGCCTGCATGTCAGCACCGGTTACAATACGGTGCCATTACCTCTGGTAAGCCTTTACATTATTCTTCCATTTTGGCTATTTAATCTACAATATCACGCTATGTGGCGCCCTCTTTGTTATTTCTAATTTACAGACACCTTTCACCTGAAGTCCAGAGGAGCTTTGCCGCCAGCACATTTTGACTGTATCAAAAGACACAGCACCGTTTTCTTCATTTTGGACTGATACGGTTTGTCCATAGACAATACTCACTCACACTTGTTATTATCAACATATCAACTTGTCAGCGCACCCCACTTACGGTTCCCTTAGGGGCTCCTTTGTATGAAATATTAATATTTCACATTCCAATGTTCTTCACATAGAAGAATATGTTCTATGTGTTCATAAATACATATATCTATATCTATCTATCTATCTATCTACATATATATTTATATATATATATATGATGTTTTTTTGGTAATATATCTATACAAATATAGGAATATTTGTTAATAAATACTTAGAACATATTCCCTTATGTGAAGAACTTTGGAGTGTTAAACATTTACAGTAAATACACAGTTAAACTCTTTATTAAAAATGTATATTGCATAAATATGATTTTTAATATTTTCAGCTTCTTGACTGCAAAGGGCTCCAATGCAGTTATACACACACACACACACACACACACACATATATATATATATATATATATATATATATATATATATATATATATATATATATATATATAATATATACTGTGTATATATATATATATATATATATATATATATATATATACACATATCCATATTTAGACATGTATATGTATGTATCTCTTTATCTAAGCCCTTTGCACCTAAGACCTCATATCTTTGAGCCCTTATAACTTTTTTATTGTAATTTTTAAAAAAATAATATTTATTAGATGATGTTATTACGAGTGTAACTGTACTTTTAAATGTATTTTGTGCAACTTTTTAGTTGAGCATAACAGTTAACCAGAGCTCTGAAGTTGTGCTGTCCCGATGCGCGCAAAGAGCTGCTATAAACCGCTTATTGTTCACGCACAACAGTTAGAGCGCCATTTGTAATCTAGCCCTATATTGGCAAGAAGTAAAGAATCTCAGAGAAGAATAAACAACTGAACTATATATAAGTTAAGCACATCTTGCTTTTTGTTTAGTATGCAAATGGCCATTGGGGATTTGTCTTCTTATAGGTAGTGGGGGCAAGCAGACTTCTATCCACTGCCCACTGTACCAAGAGGGATATAACAGCATATATAATTAAAAAGCTCATACAGGCCAGAATTTGCCTCTGATTTTAGCTGCACAAATCTCTCACTAAGAGAGGAACTTTCAGGCAATCCAGCACTGCCCTTTTGAATAAGACTGCGCTGATATAGTACAGGAAAAGCCTTCTTCGTGAAAGGCAGAAGTAGAATAAATGAGACCACGCTCTTTGTAGGCACCATACCATAGAACAAGCTACTGAGATAAGTTTGTTCCTGGCTGAGTGCCTTTCATGTCGTTAGGGTGATAAATTAAAACCTGTGAGAAAACTATATTTTAAAGGACAGAAATGATTGGTAGACCAACGTATCACTTTATCTTCTATGTGGTGAATAGTATGCTATGGTTAATAAATATTGAGAGACTGTTAAAACTGGGGTTAAGGAGTGGGTTAATTGCTGATATGAAATTAACAATGGAGCAAGTGAAATGAATCCAGATATTCTTCTCCTAGCAGCTAAAACTTTGCTCCATAAGTCATGTGGTTGACCCTGTGGCCCACTAATAGACATAGGTCCCAGCATTAGGCAATTTATGGGCAGGACTGTGTTAAGAGGGCAGGGCCTGGGATGTTCTAAATCAGTGGCTTAGGGGGGGGGGGGGGCAGGTGCAGAATCTAGGTTTATCAGGGAGTTCAAGATTAAATCTTGCATCTGCTATAATATCACAGCCAGTGTCACAACTATGTTGTGAAGCTGTGTTGAAAGGCTACAGTGCCATCATGGGAAAACTGTCTTAATCTATCTGGCATCCAAACAATAACTTTAGGCTTATGCATAATGCTAACCCCAGACCTAACTCTATGTGCAACCCTAGAAATAGCCCTATTCATAAACCTAACACTAGACCTATATTTAACAGTAACCCTAATACTAGGCCTAACCCTAACTGTAACCCTAACCCTAGACTAAGCCCTAATACTAGGCCTAACCATAATCCCAGGACTAATCCTAACTGTAACCCTAAGCCCATAACCCTAAACCCAGACTAAACTGTAACCCTATACCTAACCAATACCCAAGCTTTACCCTAACACTAGGCCTAACCTATCCATACCTTACCCTAGCCATAACCCTAACCTCAGACCTAACGCTAACTGTAACACTAGACCTAAGAATAATCCTAACACTAGACCTAACCATAACCGTAAACTCAGACCCAACTGTACCCATAACCCCAGACATAACACTTAAAGCCTGATATTCAAAAGATTGCCGCTCAGGGGAGATGATCTAAGTCTTATTTATTAACCATAGCATACTATTCACCACATAGAAGATAAACTGATACGTTGGTCTAGCAGACATCTCTTCAGCATGGAGAGGTCCCTCAAAATGTTTACATTTTAGTTTGAAACATGTTTATCTCACTATTCAGGGTTTTTGATGTGAAAGAGAGACACCCACATCACAATATAAGGTCTAAAAAAAATCCCAAAGATTTTGAATGATTTCTCTCCATGCTGGAAAACTTTTTGTATATCAGGCCCTTAGTGTCACTCTCACCTGACCTGATCATAATTGAGGAATGTAAATGTATTATCAATATAATTCAGATTTTACCCAAATAATGTAAATAGGCAGGGTTTGAGTATTCTGTGGCAAGGTTTAGGCACTCCCAGTTTTATCATAGAGAAATTAAACATAAATTAAAAAAACATCAAGGTGAACAATGGAACTTGCCTTTCAATTTGAGTTTAGGAGGTACTGATAAAATTCTCAATATCTGTACATAAACTCTTTTCTATTTAAAAGGAAACTATTTCTATTAAAGGGACAGTCTAGTATAAACTAAACTTTCATTATTCAGATAGGACTTTTAATTTTAATCAACTTTCCAATTTACTTTTATCATCAAATTTGCTTTTTTCTCTTGGTATTCTTAGTTTAAACTAAACATAGGTAGGCTCATATGCTAATTTCTAAGTCTTTGAGGGCTGCCTCTTATCACATGCTTCTTAAATCTCCCTTCAACACAAAGAGACAGAAAGTACACGTGGGCCATATAGATAACACTGTGTTCAGGCACAGGGGGTTATGTAAGATCTAGCACAACACAATGCTAAATTTAAGACAATAGATAATAAACAGTCACAGTCATGTGATCAGGGGGCTGGAAGAAGGTTCCTAGATACAAGGTAATCACAGAGGTAAAAAGTATATTAATATAACTGTGTTGGTTATGTAAAACCGGGGAATGGGTAATAAAGGGATTATCTATCTTTTAAAACAATAACAATTCTATGGTAGACTGTCCCTTTAACTTGTCCGCCACTTTTTAGGTGGCGGATTGAAATCATCCTGATCTGATATGATTGGGATGATTGACAGCTGCCAGTGAGCAGGGGGCGTCATTGCACAAGCATTTCACTATAAATGCTTGTTCAATGTTAAATTAGCAAGGTCAAGCAGACAGGAATTCACTACAGCGAATCATGTCCGCTCGACTAATAATAAATCTACCCGTTTACATCAAATATATTTCCAAGACTTTGTCTATTTTTCAGTGTTTCACCAGACAGAAAAAAGTACAAACATATTCAAAACATTCAGGTGGTTCAAAGGGAAGAAAAATCACTGCAGAAGTACAGACCTATATTGGACCTAAAATGGTCAACAATTTTATGTACATAAGGAATAAAGGAAGTATGAGACTGGATCACGAATCTAACTAATCAGTCACTCAGACAATCAGTTCCTGGTTTCTATAAAAATTGAAGACGTTTCATTTTTATGTTGGGATAATTACACAATAGAACACTAAGGGCCAGATTACAAGTGGAGAATTATTTAATGCTCCCTTTCAAGCATTAACGGCGCTAGAAGTAATTTTTTTGCACAAGTCAGGTTGCGCTCGTATTATGAGTTGAAAATAAACAGTTTTAGCTCGGTCGCTAACCTGACGAGCACAAAAAGCCGAACTTAGAATGTTCCACGTGTGATAACCTATTCCCCCACAGCAGTCAATAGAGCACAAAAATATGTAAACACGCAACTTACACACAAACCTGATTGCATATTCTCAAGTGCACTAACCCGACATGAAATATGAATATTTCACATTCCAATGTTCTTTACATAGAAGAATACGTTCTATTTATTCATAAATATATACAGTATCCCCTAAAAGTGAGTACACCCCTCACATTTTTGTAAATATTTTATTATATCTTTTTTTTTTTTTTTTTACAATTTTTATTGGTCGTGAGTCAATATTACAAACAAACAGGGTTTGCCCATATACCAGAATAATACAAACATAAAGCATATATTAACAGAACAAGGATATTACATACATCTACATATATGTGGTCCCCTGTATTAGCGAAAAGAGATTAAGTTGGATGAGCATTAGGGCTATCCCAATAGCTTAGGGGGTAGTATCTAGAGTTGTGGCTTTCTGTCAGTTGTTATTGGAGTCTACCAAGAGGGGTAAATATGAAGAAGTAAAATCGTCAAACGAGTTCCGCTACTGTTTGTTGAACTGGACTGGGCAAAAGCAAATGGGACTTCTTTTTTATTTTTTTTCGTAAATTAGATGAAAACAGATAAGAATGAAAATTCTCCCCCTAGTGTCTGAAGGGTCACTCTTGGACCTAGGTAATCTAATGAGAGTAAAATCTGGGGAGGGAGCTTATAGGTTGGTCATTCTTGGGCCAAAGTGAAAAGAGGGAAAAAAGGAGTACAGCGGGCAAGAGCCGCTCTTATTAGAAAAGAGGGGAAGGGAAGGGAAGGGGGGGGCGGAGCTATCTGAGGTAGCCAAATTAGTATTCAGGGTGAACTGTTGAGGGCATTCTGTTACGAGAGGAAGGGACAGTTCTCAGTGGGGGTATATATCACAATAACATTGGTAGATTTTTATATCATATAGAATGGGGGAGCTTTCTAGCTTAAATATGGGGTCAATTTCCCTGCTGCTTTAACCAACTCCAACAGCATGAGAAGAGCAGCAGTAGGGCCCTGCAGAATAATCATAATGCATCAAATCCTATATATAACATAGAGGAACATAAGTTAACAAAGCCAACAATGCAGAGATTAATGAGCTTCTCCTCCATTTAGCAAACCAATTTGCATAGGCCAAATGTGTATAAACCAGTTTAAACTATCTGTTTTCCTGAGAGATAAAAATAGGAATAAAATGGCTAGCTAATATAGGGAATAGAGCCTGAAGGTACCCGGGCGCTGTTTTCCAGATGGTAAACATTATAAAGAATGTTCCAATGTCTGAGGATATGGTCAGTTAACATAGGTCTGTTACATTATCGAGTATTTATTAAAGAGTGTCTTAATAAGCATAAATTAAACACACAAATTTGATATAGAACATGAAACATCTATAATATACAGAGAAGTGCCCGTGTTACATGAGACCATAATAATAATATCAAAAATGGAGTACATAGCGTACACAGTCCTCTGTATTTAAAAGAGCATATGGGCGAACAGAATATGTACGTTACCAGATATATATACATACTTAGCCTAAACTACATTCTTACAATAATGTACATGAACTATACCAGACCAATTATAGTATAAAGTCCAGCCTAGAAATGGGGAGCCAGATAACACTGCTTAGTTGTCTCTTTTCACTTGTGGAGGTGGCTACTCACAGCAGTATAGCACTCCTTATCAAAATCCATGACTGCAATACTTCCACTGAAAATAACAATATAGCAATACAGACCCTTGCATGAGGTAAACCTACTAATGTACATACATCGATTATGGGAATATTGAGTAGAAAATGTTCTCTTTTATGTCCACTGAATTCACAACACACAGATATGAGAGTCGGGCCAAGGAAACAATAGTGCTGTTGATTTAAATTTATCCCACACCCATTTACTAGGCTGGAAAAGAGTGTAGCTGAAGATATCTAACTATAAAAACTAATGCTAAATAACTGGTGTTACGATAAAAATATTAAACTGGCTAAAGGAATTAGGTTACATACTTCAGACTCTAAAGCCGTCATCTAAGATATTAACCCCTTAGTAGCTAGAGGCTAGGTATGAACTCACAAATTAACTAAAGTCTCCATGGTGGAAGTCTGGCTGCCACCTGTTGTGACTTGCGGGGAAGTGGGCCAGACGCTATACAAAGTTCGTTAGGTAATCACCCGACTCCAGCTCTCAGGGCCAAAGGACATTGTAAAAGGTCCAGGGAAAACATGAGATTCGAGAGCCATCAAGAGTCACCAAAGTGTAGGTAGGACCGATGCAACCTAGGTCCGTCGCTGATATGTTGCTGACCATCAAGTTCCCGCATAAAGAGCTTTAGGGGAGAGCGCTGCGGCTTATGGAAGAGGGCGCCGATCTGCAATGTGTCCCCTGCATCCTGGGTCTTCACTACTGGCATAGCGGAATCTGTAGGTTGAGTGAGTTGTTTCTAGATCAATGTGCAGTCGACATAGGGACAGTGGAGCTCAAATTGTGGGCTGCCTTTAAGATGTACTTCCAAATCCTTCCTAGGACCCACAGGCACAAGAGCACAGTACATTTCAGTAGGGTCTTCAATAAAATTTGAAGCCGCATCTCCCACACGCATAGTCTCAGCGCCCGGCTGCCCAGAAGTGTCCAAGGCATGTAGGCTGTCACGATAGATCTCTAAACCTTCTTTAAGTGGTCCCTGCATAGGGGAGGCAATGGAGCTTATCTCCCACGTTAGGATATTATGGTACAAGTCCAGTATGTTGATTAGTGTGTGTAGGGCATTCACAATCTGTGCTTCCATATTAATCCTAGCAGACACTGTACAGGAGTTATGTCAATCGAGTATTGTGTCTCTTAATAGGCTTAATCCGGTGCTGTTCAGTTAGCCAACTAGCTCTGGTAAGCCTCAGGGAGTTGTAGGAGGACCACGGCACTATATTCACAAACTGCATCAGGATAAAGCTATCAGTTCTGTCCACCTCGGCATTTGCTCGGAACTCCACGTGGGTTGAAACATGGCAGCTCCTCTAGCCAATATAATGAGAACTGCAAATGGATATAAAAGTGCACATTGAGCTGCCCCCTCAGTTCTTCTCCCCCTCCACGGGTCCTTCAATAGGGGTCCTGAAGGTGTTAGCCACTAGTTTGAAGAATCTTGGGCAGTACTGAGCGGTCAAGTATATAAATATGTATATTTTATGAGCAGAGCTCTCTCTGTGTGCGACCGCTCAGACGCCCGGCTTGCTCCGCCTTATTATATCTTTTTATGTGACAACACTGAAGTAATAACACTTTGCTACAATGTAAAGTAGTGAGTGTACAGCCTGTATAACAGTGTAAATTTGCTGTCTCCTCAAAATAACTCAACACACAGCCAATAATGTCTAAAACGTTAGCAACAAAAGTGAGTACACCCCTAAGTGGAAATGTCCAAATTGGGCCCAATTAGCCATTTTCCCTCCCCGGTGCCATGTGACTCGTTAGTGTTACAAGGTCTCAGGTGTGAATGGGGAGCAGGTGTGTTAAATTTAAACTCTCTCATACTGGTCACTGGAAGTTCAACATGGCACCTCATGGCAAAGAACTCTCTGAGGATCTGAAAAAAAGAATTGTTACTCTACATAAAGATGGCCTAGGCTATAAGAAGATTGCCAAGACCCTGAAACTGAGCTGCAGCATGGTGGGCAAGACCATACAGCAGTTTCACAGGACAGGTTCCACTCAGAAAAGGCCTCGACATGGTCGACCAAAGAAGTTGAGTGCACGTGCTCAGCACCATATCCAAAGGTTGTCTTTGGGAAATAGACGTATGAGTGCTGCCAGCATTGCTGCAGAGGTTGAAGGGGTGGGGGGGGTCAGCCTGTCAGTGCTCAGACCATATGCCACACACAATCAAATTGGTCTGCATAGCTGTTGTCCCAGAAGAAAGCCTCTTCTAAAGATGATGCACAAGAAAGCATGTAAACAGTTTGCTAAAGACAAGCAGACTAAGGACATGGATTACTGGAACCATGTCCCATGGTCCGATGAGACCAAGATAAACTTATTTGGTTCAGATAGTGTCAAGTGTGTGTGGCGGCAACCAGGTTAGGAGTACAAAGACAAGTGTGTCTTACTTACAGTCAAGCATGGTGGTGAGAGTGTCATGGTCTGGGCCTGCATGAGTGCTGCCGGCACTGGGGAGCTACAGTTTATTGAGGGAACCATGAATGCCATCATGTACCGTGACATACCGAAGCAGAGCATGATCCCCTCCCTTCGGAGACTGGGCCGCAGGGCAGTATTCCAACATGATAACGACCCCAAACACACCTCCAAGATGACCACTGCCTTACTAAAGAAGCTAAGGGTAAAGGTGATGGACTGACCAAGCATGTCTCCACACTTAAACCCTAATGAGCATCTGTGGGGCAACCTCAAACGGAAGGTGGGGGAGCGCAAGGTCTCTAACATCCACCAGCTCTGTGATATCGTCATGGAGGAGTGGAAGAGGACTCCAGTGGCAACCTGTGAAGCTCTGGTGAACTCCATGCTCAAGAGGGATAAGGCAGTGCTGGAAAATAATAGTGGCCACACAAAATATTGACACTTTGGGCCCAATTTGGACATTTCCAATGGTTTAGACATTAATGGCTGTGTGTTGAGTTATTTTGAGGGGCCAGCAAAATTACACTGTAATACAGGCTGTACATTCACTACTTTACATTGTATCAAAGTGTAATTTCTTCAGTGTTGTCACATGAAAAATATTAACAAAAATGTGAGGGGTGTACTCACTTGTGTGGGATACTATATATATATATATATATATATATATATATATATATATATATATATATATATATATATATATATATATATAAATCAGCAAAGTAAGGGAGTCACTCACAGGGTCTTGTAGTTAAGAACAAAGTCTTTATTGACGTTTCGGGGTCAAAATAGGCATACAAAAACAGACAAGTACTTACCCCCTATATACCCATACTAATCATCTAACACCCGTCAGCTGATCACGGCCATGACCGGAGTCACGTGACAACGTTGCCGTGGCAACCGGATGCCAACCGCAAACAGCTGAAAGTCATGGGCAGTATGATCCACCCCACTGTGAAATTCTAGATGACTTACGACAGAGAATCGGTGGATTTCTTAGACATAAGAATCATGAGACAGGGGGAAACATTAATCACAACCCTTTTCAGCAAGCCCACAGACAAGAACTCTCTTCTATATGCCTCAAGCTGCCACCCTCCAAGCCTAAAGAGAGCACTACTGACTTCCCAATTCAAAAGGGTGACAAGGAACAATACCTGTAACTGATTACTAATTGAACTTGCATTGTATTTTGCATTTAGTGAGTAGCACATCTGTTGTTAATTAATTAATTAGACACACCCGCTATCCTATGTTAATAGATTCTGCATTATGTCTTTAACGTGGCCCAAGTTAATACGTAGCAGCTGTGTTTCTGTTTTTATTACACCAGCTGTTTGCGGTTGGCGTCCGGTTGCTACGGCAACATTGTCACGTGACTCCGGTCACAGCCGTGATCAGCTGACGGGTGTTAGATGATTAGTATGGGTATATAGGGGGTAAGTACTTGTCTGTTTTTGTATGCCTATTTTGAAAACGGGGGCAACCCCGAAACGTCAATAAAGACTTTGTTCTTAACTACAAAACCCTGTGAGTGACTCCCTTACTTTGCTGATTTGTATTATACTTGGAGTGCACCCGGGGCACCACGGGCCGGTTTTGGGCCTTTACAATTTACCAGGAGTGCTTCTTCCATCTTCCTTTGCTATATATATATATATATATATATATATATATATATATATATATATATATATATATATATATATATATATATATATATATAGTATGATTTATATATATATGCTTTAAAAATGGGTGCTTTAAAATCAACATGTGATATAAGGCTGGCTTGTATAAAGAGCTCTGGGAACGTTTCACCAGAATGGCGTGATATGTTGTAATGGTCTGTGAATTATATTATAGTGTTACTCAGGAGAACTCTTGAAGTTGCCTCCTACTTAATCATTATTAATTACAAAGACAATACTCAGATATATTAGGTCTGTGAAATTTGTGGATTGCAATCTACTAAGTTACTTATGACATATATAGAAATTTCTGGGTAACTATAGGAAAAACGGATCTTATCTATTAATCCAAACAGGTGTGAATATTATGTAGATCCGTTTATTAAATTCAACTGTTCACCAAAACGGTGTAATATATTGTGATAGTCTATGGACTGCAGTAGAGTTTTGCACCTCTGAGTAAGTTGCTATATGTTACAAAACCACAGGAGACACCAAATTATATTACGTATTTCTACTAATTCAGGAGGAATTAGGTAGAAACCTCCTTGTGCTTTAATAGGAGATTCTCCTTATGTGATTATTTTAAGTAACCATTGGTTATAAAGATATGTGAGGCGTAACTAGAGAAACAAAAATGATACTGTAGTAGTCTCCCTATGGTAGTAATCATTCACTATTGTGGGAACTGTATAACGATTCTCTTCTGACAGGACATAGAGAAATTTCAACAGTGCTATAGAGTCAATTCGAAAAAAAAATTGATAAATGGTAATGGATACCTTAGATACTCATATGCACTGTTTATGTTTGTAAACATCTATGAAAATATACTATCATTGTCTCTGAGTTATATTGTTATATTTCTTAGCCCTCTAGTTGTAGTTACATACTGCTGTGACAACTATGTAGCAATTTCATCATATTCATTAAAGAAAGTTACAACCCGAGTTAGTAATGGGATCAGAGGCATATACTCATAGTGTCAAAAAACAATCTAATGGTAAGTAGCAGTAATCCATCAACAGTATATAGACGGAACCAGTGAAACTGTCAGTCACTGTCCGCTAGTTATAATTCTTGCACAGCCTAATCTAACAAAAAACATTGAAGTGTGACACTAAATAATACATAGTTAAACACTTTATTAAATATTAATATTACATAAATATACTTTTTCATGTTTTCAGCTACTTGTCTGCAAAGGGCTCAAAATTACTTATTTATATGTGTGTGTGTATATATATATATATATATATATATATATATATATATATATATACATATGTATTTTTGTGTTTATATGTGTATATATGTAAATACATAAATACATATGTACACGTATATATATATATATATATATATATACACACATATAATAATACATCTTTAGACATGAATATGCAAGTTTTCTATGTTAAAGGGATAGAAAGGTCAAAAATTTATTGTGTGTATCTGCATTTCAATTTGAAATAGAAGCATTTTTGCAATACACTTTCATTAGCAAAAATGCTTGTACTAAAATGTATAACTGTATTTCAGCAGCATACACACATATCCTGTGAGGGCACGTGCATCAATATTCAGACAAAACACCTCAGAGAGCTAGCAGTGGTTTGTATGACACAAATTACATCTTCAGAAACAATACACACCACTGCCAGCTCTCTGAGAAGGTGTTTTGTCTGAATATTGATGCACGTGCCCTTACAGAATATGTGTGTATGCCGCTGAAAAAGAGTGATAACTTTCACTAGAAGCAGTTTTATTAATGGAAGTATATTGCAAAAATACTTCTATTTCAAATTGAAATGCACCCATGCACATATAAAATGTTACTTTTCTATCCCTTTAAAGCCCTTTGCAGTTATTTTTTTTATAACACCTGAGACCTCGTATCTTTGAGCCCTTATAAAATTTTTGTATAATTTTTTTTAAATCTTTTTTATTAGCTGTGTTATTATGATTGTAAATGTACATTTTTAATTGTATTTTTGATGTGTTTTGTGACACTTTTTTGTCGAGCGTAACAGTTACAATTAATCTAAGATCTGGCATTGTGCTATCCCGACCTGCATTGAAATCAATTGCACTCAAGCTATTTCTGGTGTACGCATACAGCTGCGATAAACTTCTTTTTGCTTGCACGCAACAATTAGCGCTCCGCTCGTAATCTAGCCCTAAGAGTCTTGTAAAGAGTGTGTAGTTGCCCATGGTAGTTAGATAATAATTATTTTAGATTATAACCATTCCCAGATGGATTAAGAAATAATTAAAGGTACGTAGAAGTCAAAATCGCATTTCCATTGACATAGAGAATGTTCTCATTTATTTTTGTTATCAAATTTCTTTTCATTCTCTTGGTTGGTCTACTTGGTTAAAACTAGTGTATTTCCATAAATACAAAATTAAAGGGATACTAAACCCAAACTTAGAGCATGCAATTTTAAGCAGCTTTCTAATTTACTCCTATTAGCAATTTGTCATTGTTCTCTTGCTATCTTTATTAAAAAAAAGCAGGAATGTAAAACTTAGGAGCCAGACCATTTTTGGTTAAGAACCTGGGTTATGCTTGCTTATTGGTGGCTACATTTAGCAAGCACTATTCAGGGTGCTGTACCTAAAATGGGCCGACTCCTAAGCTTTAAATTCCTGCTTTTTAAATAAAGATAGCAAGAGAACGAAGAAAAATTGATAATAGGAGTAAATTAGAAAGTTGCTTAAAATTGCATGCTCTGCCTGAATCACGAAAGAAAAAAAAAATGTGGGTTTAGTATCACTTTAAGTAGGCTCAGCAGTCAGCATGTCTTTAGAACTGTTTGCAGCATTGCATGTAGCTATGCTATAAGGCAACCAGTAGGGGGAGCTTTAGCTGCAATACAAAGTGCTGAGTGACTTCAAGGAACATACATAGCGCTGCCTTTATTTGCTACCACTGTACACATTGTTTGGGTGTCTCATTTCCAAAGATAGATTTTCACAAAATGTTCTTTATTATTATTATTATTATAAGTATTTTTTTATTTTTTTTTTACTTCTTTTAATTAAATTTAATTAAAGTTTTTTTTTTATGAGGATTCATTTGGAATCTAATCTCCCAGGGCCATGTCTCATGACAGCATTCATCTCTACTATTTATATAAAGAGTAAGAGAGAGAGAGAAATTAGAGAAAAATTAAGACACTGAGTGCAGCCTTTTTCTGGATTCAGTTTGGATCTATAGCTATTTTACTAAATTACTATAAACCAAAAAGTGCCCGTGCAGTTGTTTGTTTATTTTTATTTGTTTTGTCGACATGAAACATTTGGCACACTGCCAACCTGCAGAAATCTTATTTTTAATTCAAACAAAATCAACCACTAATGAACACTTTGGCCCCGATATTCAAAGCATCGACAGACCAACGAGAAACTGCCTTTCTGGCCTCGGTCTATCGATATCTTCAAGAAAAGGTGATGGACCTACAAAGTGCCAGTGAGTGGCTATGTGTCTCCCATAGGATATAATGGGGAGCAATACATAAGCTAAACATTGCTGACATTGCCACGTGTTGGCACTCTCTGTGGGGGTGGGGGGTGTATTTGAAGTGTTCCTACACAGCTCATAACCTGTACTTCAGAGATTGGAATATATCGCACTGCTGGTACAGGTTACTCCCCCTGCAACTCCAAGCTAACTCCCACAGAATGTCTACACCTACGTCATGCTCGAACTATACTCCTCTGAACGCCCAGCTAACTCCCTAATACCACCTACACCTACGTAATATCTTCCCTATACTCCCCCTGGAACATCTATTGAGCAAGAGTTCATAGTGTATACGTATAGAAGTCTGTGATTGGCTAATGGCTGTCACACGATACAGGAGGCCAGTAAATTGAAGTAAATTTTGAAATTTGTCAGAAAAAAATCTACTGCTAAGTAAGTGCTATTGCATTGTCTGTTTAGAATGCATCTGGTGATTATGCATTTCTACTGTATTTAATGGTCCTTTAAAAGGACAGTCTACACCAGAATTTTTATTGTTTTAAAAGATAGATAATCCCTTTATTACCCATTCCCCAGTTTTGCATAACCAACACAGTTATATTTATATACTTTTTATCTCTGTGCTTATCTTGTATCTAAGCCTCTGCAAACTGCCCCTTTATTTCAGTTCTTTTGACAGACTTGCAGTTTAGCCAATCAGTGCTGGCTCCCAGATAACTTCACGTGCATGAGCACAGTGTTATCTATATAACATGAACTAACACCCTCTAGTGGTGAAAAACTGTTACAATGCATTCTGAAAAGAGGCAGCCTTCAGGGTCTAAGAAATTAGCATATGAACCTCCTAGGTTAAGCTTTCAACTAAGAATACCAAGAGAACAAAGCAAAATTGGTGATAAAAGTAAATTGGAAAATTGTTTAAAATTACATGCCCTATCTGAATCATGAAAGTTTATTTTGGACTAGACTGTCCCTTTAAATACAAATAACAACTTTCCAATTTACTTTTATCACCAATTTTGCTTTGTTCTCTTGGTATTCTTAGTTGAAAGCTTAACCTAGGAGGTTCATATGCTAATTTCTTAGACCCTTAGAGCAGCATTGCCCTACTGGGAGTTTTCTAAACATATCGGGTGAACCAATAAGAAGACAGATATATGCAGATACCAATCAGCAGCTAGCTCCCAGTAGTGATTGCTACTGTAAAATAAAAGCTAACCTTTCTTACACTAAAACCTAACCTTACACTACAATTAAATAAATTACATTAATTAAATACAATTAACTAAATTACAAAATAAAACAAACACTAAATTACACAAAATAAAAAAGAAATGATCAAATATTTAAACTAATTACACCTAATCTAATAGCCCTATCAAAATAAAAAAGCCCCCCCAACATAAAAAAAACCCTAGCCTAAACTAAACTGCCAATAGCCCTTAAAAGGGGCCTTTTGCGGGGCATTGCTCCAAAGAAATCAGCTCTTTTACCTGTAAAAAATAATACAAACAACCCCCCAACAGTAAAACCCACCACCCACACAACCAAACCCCCCAAATAAATTCCTAACTAAAAAAAACTAAGCTCCCCATTGCCCTGAAAAGGGCATTTGTATGGGCATTGCCCTCAAAAGGGCATTTAGCTCTTTTACGTTGCCCAAAGTCCCTAATCTAAAAATAAAACCCACCCAATAAACCCTTAAAAAACCTAACACTAACCCTCGAAGATCCACAATCACCCAATAGGATTGAGCTTGCATTCTATTGGCTGATTGAAACAGCCAATAGAATGCAAGTTATTAACTATTTACTAACTACCTAGTTAAAATAAATACAAATTTACTTGTAAAATAAAACCTAACCTGTCTTACACTAAAACCTAACCTTACACTACAATTAAATAAATTACATTAATTAAATACAATTAACTAAATTACAAAATAAAACAAACACTAAATTACACAAAATAAAAAAGAAAATATCAAATATTTAAACTAATTACACCTAATCTACTAGCCCTATCAAAATAAAAATCCCCCCAACATAAAAAAAACCCTAGCCTAAACTCCATTGCCAATAGCCCTTAAAAGGGGCCTTTTGCGGGGCATTGCTCCAAAGAAATCAGCTCTTTTACCTGTAAAAAATAATACAAACAACCCCGCAACAGTAAAACACACCACCCACACAACCAAACCCCCCAAATAAATTCCTAACTAAAAAAACCTAAGCTCCCCATTGCCCTGAAAAGGGCATTTGTATGGGCATTGCGCTCAAAAGGGCATTTAGCTCTTTTTCCGTCGAAAACCCTAAGCTAAAAATATAACCCACCAAATAACCCCTTAAAAAACCTAACACTAACCCCCGAAGATCCACTTACAGTTTTTGAAGACCCGACATCCATCCTCAATGAAGCGGCAGAATTCCTCATCAAAGCCGGTAGAAGTCTTCATCCAAGCGGGCCGAAGTCTTCATCCAAGCCGGCAGAAGTCTTCATCCAGACGGCATTTTCTATCTTCATCCATCCGGAGCGGAGCAGCTCCATCTTCAAGACATCCGGCGTGGAGCATCCTCTTCAATTGACGGCTCTTCCAGAATGAAGGTTCCTTTAAGGGACGTCATCCAAGATGGCGTCCCTTGAATTCCGATTGGCTGATAGAATTCAGCCAATAGAAATTAAAGGTGACAAATTCCTATTGGCTGATGCAATCAGCCAATAGGATTGAGCTTCAATCCTATTGGCTGATCCAATCAGCCAATAGGATTGAGCTCGCATTCTATTGGCTGTTCCAATCAGCCAATAGAATGCAAGCTCAATCCTATTGACTGATTGTGGATCTTCGAGGGTTAGTGTTAGGTTTTTTAAGGGTTTATTGGGTGGGTTTTATTTTTAGATTAGGGACTTTGGGCAACGTAAAAGAGCTAAATGCCCTTTTAAGGGCAATGCCCATACAAATGCCCTTTTCAGGGCAATGGGGAGCTTAGGTTTTTTTAGTTAGGAATTTATTTGGGGGGTTTGGTTGTGTGGGTGGTGGGTTTTACTGTTGGGGGGTTGTTTGTATTATTTTTTACAGGTAAAAGAGCTGATTTCTTTGGGGCAATTAAGGACTATTGGCAGTTTAGTTTAGGCAAGGGTTTTTTATTTTGGGGTGGCTTTTTTATTTTGATAGGGCTATTAGATTAGGTGTAATTAGTTTAAATATTTGATAATTTCTTTTTTATTTTGTGTAATTTAGTGTGTTTTTTTAAATTTAGTTAATTGTATTTAATTAATGTAATTTATTTAATTTTAGTGTAATGTTAGGTTTTAGTGTAAGACAGGTTAGGTTTTATTTTACAGGTAAATTTGTATTTATTTTAACTAGGTAGTTAGTAAATAGTTAATAACTATTTACTAACTATTCTACCTAGTTAAAATAAATACAAACTTACCTGTGAAATAAAAATAAAACCTAAGCTAGCTAGCTATTAGTTATATTGTAGCTAGCTTAGGGTTTATTTTATAGTTAAGTATTTAGTTTTAAATAGGAATTATTTAGTTAATGATAGTAATTTTTATTTAGATTTATTTTAATTATATTAACGTTAGTGGTTGTTAGGGTTAGACTTAGGGTTAGGTTTAGGGGTTAATAACTTTAGTATAGGGGGCGCGACATTGGGGGCGGCAGATTAGGGGTTAATAACTGTAATGTAGGTGGCGGCGACATTGGGGGCGGCAGATTAGGGGTTAATAAGTGTAGGTAGGTGGTGGCGATGTTAGGGGCAGCAGATTAGGGGTTAATAAGTATAATGAAGGTGGCGGCGACATTGGGGTCAGCAGAGTAGGGGTTAATAACTGTAATGTAGGTGGCGGCGATGTCAGGGGCGGCAGATTAGGGGTTAATAAGTATAATGTAGGTGTCGACGATGTTGGGGGCGACAGATTAGGGGTTAATAAGTGTAGGTAGGTGGCGGCGATGTCGGGGGCGGCAGATTAGGGGTTAATAAGTGTAATGTAGGTGTCAGCGATGTTGAGGGCGGCAGATTAGGGGTGTTTAGACTCGGGGTTTATGTTAGGGTGTTAGGTGTAAACATAAATTTTCTTTCCCCATAGAAATCAATGGGGCAGCGTTACGGAGCTTTACGCTCCTTTATTGCAGGTGTTAGGCTTTTCTTTAGCCGGCACTTCCCATTGATGTCTATGGGGAAATAGTGCACAAGCACATAAAACCAGCTCAAAGCAGCGCAGATATGGAGCTCAATTTTGCTCAACGCTCACATATTGCCTGCTAACGCCGGGTTTATGAAAACCTGTAATAGCAGCGCTATAGGGAGGTGAGTGGTGACAATAACTTGCAAGTTAGCAACGAGCAGCTCTTACCGCAAAACTCATAATCTAGCCGTTTGTGTTTTTGTATCCATTGTTGAAAAGCATTCCTAGGTAGGATCAGGAGCAGCAATGGACTACTAAATGTAGCCACCAATCAGCAAACACTGCCCAGGGTGCTGAACTATAAATGGGCTGTCTCCTAAGCTTTTATTCCTGCTTTTCAAATAAAGATACCAAGATTAAAAAAAAGAAAAATTGATAATAGAAGTAAATTAGAAAGTTGCTTAAAATTACACCCTCTATCTGAATCATGAAAGAAAGAAAATTTGGATTTCATATCCCTTTAATTACACAATAATCCAGTATTAAGAACATAGGTGTGAAGTAACAGAAATTTACAATGCCAAATGTGCCCCAGTGTAAAAAAAACTATTGAAAAACACTGTTCTAGAATATGTAATCTTATATATGAAACTGGTCATCTTTTTAGTTTATTTATTTAGGACCAGTTTACAAGAGGATCACTAATTTTTAAAGAATCAGCCATTACAAGTGGCCGGTTATTGCTACCGTGAGCTTGCGCTAGCAATTAGCTTTTATAACATTAAACAGAGGTCAGATCTCTGGTTAATTTTATAAATGCGCCCTGAATGCCCCCAAAATACAGTGTAGTGTATTTTATTAAAAAATAAAAATTGTAGCATTTTTATTTTTTATTAAAATAACTGCACTAGGCAGTATTTTGGGGCTAAAGTTGGTGGGAGTGGGCTGTTAGAAATTTTACATTGCGGTCCATGGGAACTGTGTGTTCCCAGTAAATATATATATATATATATGCTTATATACATATACAGTATATCTATGTGTTAATATGTGAATATACACATATTAACACATAAATATATTTGTATATAAGCATATACAGTATTATATATTTATATTTGCTTCCAACGCTGCGCAACTTACCCCCTTCGCTGCGCATTGGTGCCTGTGGAAGAACACTCTTGTGAGTGCAATTGCTTCCCAGCAATGCCAACGCACAATCACGTTCTGCCATTTTGTAATACCTCGGAACTTGTAATGTGGCCCTTATTGTGTATTTAACTACATTATAAGATTTTTCTCATAATAATTTGGCTTCCTGACATAAACACTAAAGTCTTGTTAGCCGGATTCGTAATTTTGGACCCGCGAAGATGGCTTGCGACAGGCGGAGGAAGTGCTGGAGCGGCTGCCAGGATTAAAAGGTAAGTTTTTGAAGAAAACAGTGAAATGTCAGTTTTGATTAATTAAAGTGCCCTTGTTTTTAATAGGATTATTAAAAACCGGGCACTAATTCATCAAAATGGACCTTCACTTTAACATGAAGACAATTTCACAAATGTGCCTATAAATCTATCCAAAGTAAATTGTATTATTGTTCGACAGGTATGTTCTTTCAAGTTAAATAACTGAGAATGCATCTGTCTACTGATGTTAAAATAATTGTGTGAGAAACAGAAAATCATAAGAAAAACACTTCAACAAAATGACATTTTAACCAGAAGCATTAATGATTAAAGGTTGCTGCACTGTACCAGATGTTTAAGACACACACCATCTATTTAAGCATTTAGATATCACCTGCTCCCATTGAAACCACGGCTGACATCTGTTTCACAATGTATAACGAACACACTAGATCAAATTTCATTAGTACCTCATTCTATAATTCTGTAATTATAGTTCAATGCTGGAAACAAGAGGCTGGAAACTTGGTATATATAAGTAAATAGATGCCATTTTTTTGTATGTTTACGCTCCCCCCCCTATATTTAACTCTTTGTAACCTGCAGTATTTTGCATGTCAAAGACCAAAGTCTAATTTTGATTGGTTCATGGAATAACAAAGCACATGCACTATGAATTAAGCTGTTCACTTTTTAGACAGTCTAAATTTGTGTATACATCAAAGCCCAGAACTGTGTGACATATATATATATATATATATATATATATATATATATATATATATATATATATATATATATACTGAGTATATATATATATATATATATATACACACATCAAGATGTAGACTATATGTATTGGTATACTTCATTGAAAAGCATATCTAGGTAGGCTCAGTGGTGTGTGCATGTGTTGAGCACTTTATGTAGAAGATTGTTACAAGCACTTTTGCAAGCCATGTTGCCATATAGTGATAAGCACATAATCATGATTCTGAAACTACCTAGTGTACTCTTCAACAAAGGATACCCAATAAAAGAGGTTTTATTTGATAATGGAATTAAATTGCAAAGTTGTCGTTGTTTTATTTCATGCTCTGTCTAAAAGTTTAATTATGATTTCCAGGCCTCGCTAATGATAAATCCAAAACATTATTTAACAGAGCAATCTAGTTAAAAATACAATAACCTATAAGAAACATGTATTGCTGTTTTTTCAGGAGTTATTGAAGACATTCATAGAAGTAAAAGATATAAAACAGGACAGTTACTTGAAAGGACATTAAACAGTCTATTTTTTTTTTTAAATTATATTAGTTATTTTAGCTTCTGTATAGAAATGGACACCACTCAGTTAAAACCTCTGTTTCTTTTTTATCTAATCTCTTTTTCTAAGGTGTTGAGGCCGTATAAAAAACTCACTAATTTGTGCAAACCAGTGTTCCTTCTAAGGCCTGATTTTGTGAGCGGCCTTATAGGGAACATTTGTGCAAACAAAGGCTGTGAAAAAAATAGCAATGTTAAAGGGACTTTAAACCTTATGTGATAGCGTCTTTATTAGCTCAAGGGATATGCGATAAGAAGAATAGATTTTTAAATCGAGGATAGCTAAGTTACAACACGATGACACCAATTACTTTATAGAAGCACAGGTAAATTGGAAAGCCTAGAATTTTCCGAATTAAATTACAGGAAAAGGGGACAAAATAAATCACGAAAGCATACTGCAAATTTTTGTTTATTACACATAATTAAAGATTTTATTTAAAAAGCTTAAATGATTCAGATAGCGCATGCAATTTTAACCCATTCTTAAAATCTATTATCTAAATTGCTTTATTCTCTTAATATTCTTTGTTGTAAAGCATACCTAGGTAAGCTTAGGAGTAGCAGTGCACTACTGAGAGCTAGCTTTTGACTGAGAGCTAGCTTCTGATTGGTGGCTGCACATGTGCCTCTTTTCATTGGCTCACAGGATGTCTTCAGCTAGCTCCCAGTAGTGCAGTGCTACTACTTCAATAAAGGATACCAATGCAAGGAAGCAAGTTTGATATTCCTGTAAAATAGTGGCCATGCTAATTGCCATGTACTCAACTCAGAAACTATAGCTGCAAATACTTTTTTTACATAACTATTTATATAATGTTATATTCAAACACACTTAGAAACCATTTCAAGTAGGGCAGTTATTTCTATATTTATTCTTTATTACCTACATTGACCTAAACCTTAAAAATATAGATCATGCTGGCAAAATACCTACAGGGTGGCAATCATATCTTTACCTTAAGAACTAATTATATAAATCTGGTGAATGTTACAATTGGAATTATAGCTATAACACGATCATAAAACTGTCACATTTAGCTCTATTTAATTTATATTGCTCAATTTAATTTATAAGTAATTATAATTTATAGCTCTATTTAATTTATATTGATGCAAATTAAATAAAGGCCTTTAGGATACAACATCCTAAAGATCATATTTTCTTATCCCATTGTCTCAATGGTTTCGACAAGCATCATCTTTAAAACTGAAAAGGAATTATATGGTTAATACCTTTTACAGGTGTCAAGAGTCAAGAATGTCTTACAGCTGGGAATTTGCCCATGGGGCATTGGTGTAGACGTGTCTGCAAGTGTTTTACTATAGTTTAAATGCTATTCTGCCATCTGACAAAGTTAAAAGTCTTCTTGATCTAACACTTTTTCTTTTTTTTGGCTTTTTTTGAATAATGTTATTGGTATCATTTTATTTAAAATATAAAGTAGGCGGTTTGGTCTTATTTACGCCAATAAACTCTGTAGTAGCCTTTTTCAACTTCCAATTGACTTATCCACATAACTTTTCTGTAGTTTGAGGATGTTGCAGGTCATGTTCCCTGTTTCACTAATTTCTGAGATGACGCTGATATCCAACATTTATCTTCATTCTTGATTTTGCAAAGAAAGTCCCATCGGTTTCTGTTACAGTGAAATAATTAAACCCCTTTCAAGGAAAATATATGGTTGGTCTTTAAAGGGACACTGAACCCAAATTTTTTCTTTCGTGATTCAGATTCAGAGCATGCAATTTTAAGCAACTTTTTAAGTTACTCCTATTATCAAATGTTCTTCCTTCTCTTGGTATCTTTATTTGAAATGCAAGAATCTAAGTTTAGATGCCGGCCCATGTTTGGTGAATAACCTGGGTTATTCTTGCTGATTGGTGGATAAATTCATCCACCAATAAAAAAGTGCTGTCCAGAGGTCTGAAACAAAAAAGAAGCTTAGATGCCTTCTTTTTCAAATAAAGATAGCAAGTGAACGAAGAAAAATTGATAATAGGAGTAAATGAGAAAGTTGCTTTAAATTGCGTGCTTTGTCTGAATCACAAAATAAAAAAATTTGGGTTCAGTGTCCCTTTAACATTTTATAAATCACTTATTTTGCAAATAAAAAAAATTATAAGTATTTTTTCATAGTTGCTTGATAATATTTTACTCATATCAGTGATTTGCAACATATTTAAGACACTGGTTTTAATTTATTTTTTGTAATGAATGTGCAAGTTAAAAAGAATAATTAATTTGCACTCTCTCTGTATGCACACAGGCAAAAGTGTACGTGTCCTCATATTTGAAGTTTGATTGACACAAAGAAACGGCGCACTGATGACAATGATGATTTATATAGACTGAAAATTCATAAAAACAAAAAAAAAAGGGAAACTGATTTAAAATACATTTAAAAAAAAAAAAATAGCGTGTATTCTTCCCTTCAAGAAAAAGAGGCAAAAAATAATAAGATCTAAAATAAGATTTTAAAAAAATCTTCCCAATAATTATCTAAAGCTTGGTTACCCTTATTTTGTGATTTGAAATAGCTAATTTAGCCTGTGGTATCCCCACCTATACTGAAAGTAAATCTGATTTTTTTAATTCATGATTCAGAAAGAGCATGTAGTTTTGAACAGCTTTCTTCTCTTGATATCCTTTGTTGGAAAGCATATCTAAATATGCTCAGTCGCTGCTGTTTGGTGGCTGCCTAAAGAATGAAGCAAATTAGATAATAGAAGTAAATTGGAATGTTGTTTAAAATTGTATTAGTTAAAATAAAAAACCCTATTCTTAAAAATAATTAAAAAAAAACACCCCAAAAAGTCCTAACTAACTTCAAAGTGTTACTCACAGTTGATGGGGAATCCGGCTCCTCTTTATCCGACATTGGGCTCTCTTCATGCGCTGGGGGGGGTCCATTTTTGCACAGGTTGACTTCTGTTGACTTCTGTTGACTTCTGTGACATCTTCCACCGCCTCCGCCCCACAATATTCATCAACTCTGGGGCCCTCATCATCCTATCTCCAGGGGCCCATCTTCGCGGCCTCTTCCTCCTCCTCCGCAATCTTCAAGTCTTTGGTTCTCTTCTGGGAGCCCTGCTCTTCATGTGGTCGCCGCGGCACACTGAAATCCCGGATAAGAGGAACCCCAATATATAAGGGTACTACTTAATTCTAAATTTTAAATCAGTCAATCTGTACTGGCTGATTTAAATCAGCCAATAGCAAGAACTTTTTTACATTTAAAGGGACATGAAACCTAATTTTTTTCTTTCATGATTCAGATAGACAATACAATTTTAAATAACTTTCCTATTTACTTCTATTATTTAATTTGCATCCTTCTCTTGTTATCCTTTGCTGAAAGGTTTATCTTGGCAAGCTCAGAATTAGCAGAGAACGTAGGTTATAGATGCTGATTGGTGGCTGCATATATATACCAATTGTAATTGACTCACCCATGTGTTCAGTTGTAAACCAGTAGTACATTGCTGCTTTTTTAACAAATGATACCAAGAGAATGAAACAAATTAGATAATTGAAGTAAACTAGAGATGTGTTTAAAATTGTATTCTCTATCTGAATCATGAAAGAATTTTTTTGAATTTCATGTCCCTTTAACCCCTTAATGACCACAGCACTTTTCCATTTTCTGTCCGTTTGGGACCAAGGCTATTTTTACATTTCTGCTGTGTTTGTGTTTAGCTGTAATTTTCTTCTTACTCATTTACTGTACCCACACATATTATTTACAATTTTTCTCGCCATTAAATGGAGTTTATAAAGATACCATTATTTTCATCATATCTTATAATTTACTATATTTTTTTTATAAAATATAAGGAAAAAATGGAAAAAAACACACTTTTTCTAACTTTGACCCCCAAAATCTGTTACACATCTACAACCACCAAAAAACACCCATGCTAAATAGTTTCTAAATTTTATCCTGAGTTTAGTTATACCCAATGTTTACATGTTCTTTGCTTTTTTTGCAAGTTATAGGGCAATAAATACAAGTAGCACTTTGCTATTTCCAAACCACTTTTTTTTTCAAAATTAGCGCTAGTTACATTGGGACACTGATATCTTTCAGGAACCCCTGAATATCCCTTGACATGTATATATATATATATATATATATATATTTTTAGAAGACATCCAAAAGTATTGATCTAGGCCCATTTTGGTATATTTCATGCCGCCAAATAAAAAAAAATTGTTCACTTTTTCACAAATTTTTTCACAAACTTTAGGTTTCTCACTGAAATTATTTACAAACAACTTGTGCAATTATGGCACAAATGGTTGTAAATGCTTCTCTGGGATCCCCTTTGTTCAGAAATAGCAGACATATATGGCTTTGGCGTTGCTTTTTGGTAATTAGAAGGCCGCTAAATGCCACTGCGCACCATACGTGTATTATGCCCACCAGTGAAGGAGTTTATTAGGGAGCATGTAGGGAGCTTGTAGGGTTAATTTTAGCTTTAGTGTAGTAGACAACCCCAAGTATTGATCTAGGCCCAATTTGGTATATTTCATGCCACCATTTCACCACCAAATGCGACCAAATTAAAAAATACTATACATTTTTCACAATTTTAGGTTTCTCACTGAAATTATTTACAAACAGCTTGTGCAATTATGGCACAAATGGTTGTAAATGCTTCTCTGGGATCCCCTTTGTTCAGAAATAGCAGACAAATATGGCTTTGGCATTGCTTTTTGGTAATTAGAAGGCCGCTAAATGCCGCTGCGCACAACACGTGTAATATGCCCAGCAGTGAAGGGGTTAATTAGGGAGCTTGTAGGGAGCTTGTAGGGTTAATTTTAGCATTAGTGTAGTGTAGTAGACAACCTAAAGTATTGATCTTTTGGTATATTTCATGCCACCATTTCACCGCCAAATGCGATCAAATAAAAAAATTGTTCACTTTTTCACAAACTTTAGGTTTCTCACTGAAATTATTTACAAACGGCTTGTGCAATTATGGCATAAATGGTTGTAAATGCTTCTCTTGGATCCCCTTTGTTCAGAAATAGCAGACATATATGGCTTTGGCATTGCTTTTTGGTAATAATAAGGCCGTTAAATGCTGCTGCGCATCACACGTGTATTATGGCGAGCAGTGAAAAGGTTAATTAGGTAGCTTGTAAGGAGCTTGCGGGGTTAATTTTAGCTTTAGTGTAGAGATCAGCCTCCCACCTGACACATCACACCCCCTGATCCCTCCCAAACAGCTCTCTTCCCTCCCCACCCCACAATTTTCCCCGCTATCTTAAGTACTGGCAGAAAGTCTGCCGGTACTAAAATAAAAGCTATCTTTTTTTTAATTCTTTTTTTAAACATATTTACATATGCTTCTGTGTAGGATGCCCCCCAACCTCCCTGATCCCCCCAAACAGCTCTCTAACCCTACCCCTATAACTTATAAGGAGCCACCTTGGGTACTGGCAGCTGCCTGCCAGTACCCAGTTTACAGAAAAGATTTTTTTTTCTGTAGTGTAGCTTCTCCCCCAAAGACCAACCCCCCACCCCCTCCCAGATCCCTTAGATCTTTTTTATTTTTATTTCCCTCCCCCCTCTCTCCCACTTTTCTTACAAATATTTTCTGTAGTGTAGCGGTTCCCACCCACTCCCGCCCGTGTACGCGCCCAGCCCCTGGTGCACATGCGCATGTCCGTACATGCCCCCAGCTACCCCGCCCACAATCCCGCCCCCTCTGCATCATAGAAGCCATCGATGGCCGCCCACCCGCCTCCCATGTCGGCTCCCACCCACCGATTGCAGCTCTCGATGTTCGTGCATAGAGGGCCACAGAGTGGCTCTCTCTTCATCGGAGGAGTAAGAAAGGTTATTGCAGGATGCCTCGATATTGAGGCATCACTGCAATAACTGGAAAGCGGCTGGAAGCAACCTCCGAGGTCAAGAAAGACATACAGTATCTGACTTGGGAGACCGAGGTCAAGAAAGACATACAGTATCTGACTTGGGATACAGAATCCTATACTTAGAAGAAGACACAGAACAAGTGAATAAAGACCTGGACTCCCATAACTCCCTTGAGACTCAGGACAAAATCATACAGCAAATGCAACTACATCTTGAGGACTTAGACAACCGGGGATGGCGCAATAATGCTAGAATACGTTCCAGAAGCAATTCTACAGAACCAAATTGCTCCCTATCTACAATTATTCAAATTTCTCCTGCAATCAGATGAATCCCCAATCCTCCCCTTGGAAAGAGCCCACAGGGCCCTCAGGCCGAAACCTCCTGAGACCAAGCCTCCGAGAGACATCATCTTAAAGTTCCAAATCTTCAATGATAAGGAAAGAATCATGGAGGCTTCAAGAAAAGCTAAAACTATCATATTTGAAGGCAACACTGTTCAAATTTACGCAGATCTCAGCCCAATCACGCTGACACAAAGAAAGGAGACAACATTTCTGACCATCCACCTTCAAAATCTCAGGATACCGTATAGATGGGGCTTCCCCTTCTGCATAAAAGTCATCAAAGTATCTCAAGTATATGTCTACAGAACACCAGATGACCTTGACGCCTTCTGCAATCAATTAGGGTTTACCTCCTCCACGTCTGCCTGCTCTCAATTTGCCTCCTCCGTCAATAGATCACTCTCCCTTAAACCACCCAAAACCGGACAGCTATCCACACAATTTCTCAAAGCTCACATTTCAGTAATCCCCAAATCAGGAAGACCACCGACTGATCTCGGGAGCTACCGCCCCATCTCACTCTTCAACAGTGATCTAAAAATATATGCAAAAATTATCGCTAAACGAATCAATACAATAGTACCTACCCTCATACATGTAGATCAAGCGGGCTTTGTCCCACTAAGAGAAGCAAGAGACAACACCATTAGGGTCATTCACCTAACTGAATACGCAACCACACGTAATATCCCCCTTGCTTTGGTGTCAACGGATGCAAAAAAAATAATTAGACTTTCCTAAAGCAGACTCTACATCAATTTGGATTTGGAGAACTAACGATAAAAATAATCTTCCACCTATATAATAAGCCATCAGCTACCCCGCCCACAATCCCGCCCCCTCTGCATCATAGAAGCCATCAATGGCCGCCCACCCGCCTCCCATGTCGGCTCCCACCCACCGATTGCAGCTCTCGATGTTCGTGCATAGAGGGCCACAGAGTGGCTCTCTCTGCATCGGAGGAGTAAGAAAGGTTATTGCAGGATGCCTCAATATTGAGGCATCACTGCAATAACTGGAAAGCGGCTGGAAGCGACCTCCGAGGTCAAGAAAGACATACAGTATCTGACTTGGGAGACCGAGGTCAAGAAAGACATACAGTATCTGACTTGGGATACAGAATCCTATACTTAGAAGAAGACACATAACAAGTGAATAAAGACCTGGACTCCCATAACTCCCTTGAAACTCAGGACAAAATCATACAGCAAATGCAACTACATCTTGAGGACTTAGACAACCGGGGACAGCGCAATAATGCTAGAATACGTTCCAGAAGCAATTCTACAGAACCAAATTGCTCCCTATCTACGATTATTCAAATTTCTCCTGCAATCAGATGAATCCCCAATCCTCCCCTTGGAAAGAGCCCACAGGGCCCTCAGGCCGAAACCTCCTGAGACCAAGCCTCCGAGAGACATCATCTTAAAGTTCCAAATCTTCAATGATAAGGAAAGAATCATGGAGGCTTCAAGAAAAGCTAAAACTATCATATTTGAAGGCAATACTGTTCAAATTTACGCAGATCTCAGCCCAATCACGCTGACACAAAGAAAGGAGACAACATTTCTGACCATCCACCTTCAAAATCTCAGGATACCGTATAGATGGGGCTTCCCCTTCTGCATAAAAGTCATCAAAGTATCTCAAGTATATGTCTACAGAACACCAGATGACCTTGACGCCTTCTGCAATCAATTAGGGTTTACCTCCTCCACGTCTGCCTGCTCTCAATTTGCCTCCTCCGTCAAGAGATCACTCTCCCTTAAACCACCCAAAACCGCACAGCTATCCACACAATTTCTCAAAGCTCACATTTCAGTAATCCCCAAATCAGGAAGACCACCGACTGATCTCGGGAGCTACCACCCCATCTCACTCTTCAACAGTGATCTAAAAATATATGCCAAAATTATCGCTAAACGAATCAATACAATAGTACCTACCCTCATACATGTAGATCAAGCGGGCTTTGTCCCACTAAGAGAAGCAAGAGACAACACCATTAGGGTCATTCACCTAACTGAATACGCAACCACACATAATATCCCCCTTGCTTTGGTGTCAACGGATGCAAAAAAATTAATTAGACTTTCCTAAAGCAGACTCTACATCAATTTGGATTTGGAGAACTAACGATAAAAATAATCTTCCACCTATATAATAAGCCATCAGCTAAAGTGAGAGTTAAAGGGGTGCTTTCTAAAAGCTTTCATATCACGAATTTCACTAGGCAGGGTTGCCCCCTTTCCCCCTCCCTGTTCATATTGACCATGGAAGCCGTAGCCACACACATAAGACACATCAATACTAGCAAAGGTATCACGATAGTTCCAAATGAATACAAAATTGCCATGTTTGCAGACAACGTCCTAATTACATTATCTTCCCCTATATTGTCCCTACTGGCACTTATACAAGAATTTGCAACATTTAGTAAAGTATTGAACTTCCTCATAAACTATGAAAAATCGGAAATATTGAACATTTCTTTATCTTAACGGGAACTCTTCCCTTAAAACAATTTGTCCATTCAAAACACAAACCTCCTGCCTAAAGTACCTCTGCGTTAAATTGACCCTTCACATCTCCCAACTATTTGACTTGAATTATAAACCTTTACTACAAACTACACAACAAACCCTCACCGCATGGGACAGCATACCCTTGTCGTGGTGGGGTAGAATCCAAGCAGTAAAAATTACCATCTTGCCCAGAATTTTATATATTTTACAGGCTATGCCGATATCCCTCCCTATCACATACACCCAGCAGCTTCAAAGGTGCATAAACTCCTTCATATGGGGTCGAATCCGCCCTAGAATTAACGCAGCAACTATGTATAGACCAACTAGAGATGGTGGCCTAGGGTTCCCAAAGATTGAAATACTATAAAGCAATAGTTCTTCAGATAATATATGACTGGCACACCAAGGTAGAAGCTAAATCATGGGTCTCCTTAGACTCACAGATCCTGAGAGCACCTTCCCCTGGCTCCCTTTGTTAGACCCCAAAAACTCTTAGGCCCCTTCCATGTCATAATTCGGCACTATATACACACATGATGCTGAAAAATAATAGGGGGCGTCCTTAATGTGTGCACTGATAATTCATGCACAATGATGGCAATGAGTATGGTAGCACTAATATATCAATATACACAGTGGTAAATCAAAAATCAAAATTGCATATATTCTACAAAAGAAAAGAGTCCTTGAGTAACTTGTAGATGGTAATAATGTAGGTAAATAAGTAGGCACAATCAACGCAGCTGTCTGTAGATGATCAATGTCGTGACCCAGAATCAGTAATCTGCAGTGAAAAGAGGAAGACAGAAGCGCCACATGGCCCAATATTGTAGGAAATATTTTGATATGATGGAGATGTAATGGTTGCACTCACATGAGATAAGACACCCCTAGTGGTGTTGAATGAGCGATCTGGGGTCAAAAGCAGTCACCCAGAAGACTGACCTCCGGTGGATGTGTGGTAATCTGTAAAGGATGATGCAAAGCACAAGAGGGTGCATATATGGCCTAGCATTGCTGGTACAAAAAGGTGATGTAACAGTGAAGAAATACACTCACATTGGGTGGAGCACCTCCCTTGGTGCTACAGGGGCAAACTGGGATCAATATGGTCACCCAGTAGACTTAATCACCGGCATTCAGGAACTCTCAGTAGTCCAACAGCGGAAAACGATAGAAAAAAGGCAGGCAGCAAGTGGTAAGTAACAAAACTTACTTTATTTAAAAGGTTAAAAGATAGCAGCACATTTCTCAGCCCAGAATGGCTGTTTCATCAGGCTTTGTAAAAAAAATAAAGAGATACAAATATTTCCTACAATATTGGGCCATGTGGCACTTCTGTCTTCCTCTTTTCACTGTATATAGACACATGTTTAATAAATGGGACCATATAATAGCTAATTCGACAGGAATTTCCACCAGAACTTCCCCATTAACACCGATCTCTCCAAATATGGAGTTCCTAGGGGGCTATGAGCCCATGGGTAAACAGGGTGATATACTAGAAATACTTTTTGTTCTCTTCTTGATGGTGGTAAGCTAAAATCCCAAAACAACCTACATAACATTTTGAACGGAGCTTTCACCTCTTGGCTCAAATAGAGCTAAACTTTAAAGTTCTCCTGAGGTGGTATCTGACACCAGCCAGAATGTCAAAAATCTATCCCACTTCCTCATGAATGTGCTGGAGAGGCAGCGGGCTGAAAGGCACAATGTTGCACATGTGGTGGGACTGTCCAAAACTATCATCTTTTTGGAGCAAAATAGAACTCACTTTCAAGGGACTATTGGGTGACAACTTCACTCTCACGCCAGAGATAGCACTACTCAATAAGAATCCCCCGAGTAGATGCAAAATATGCAACACTCTTTTGCAAATAGGCCTAAATAGTGCTAAGTTGCTGATTTCCACTTATTGGAAATCCTCCCAACTCCCGTCCAAAACCCTATGGACTCATAAAATGAATAAAGTTCTACCACTGGAGCAGTATGGTTACTACAGAACCAACAGGCTCTCTTTCTATGCAGATATTATCTTCTATTGGGAGTCACTCTCTAATAGTAACACACTCCCTCCTACTTAATTTTTGGGTTAACTGTGCTTGGACCCCGACAGCCTGTGGAAGAGTGAGGTTCTATTTGAACCTAGGCCTGACAACTGAACCTGTGACTTATTTCATATCGTTTTATTTTATTCCATTTTACTTTATTTTATATTGTTTTGTTATACTGGTTTTGTCTCCTTATCTTATTACTCTTTTGTTCAATTTGATTTAGATCATAAAGCCTATAACTATCACAGGAACTCATATCCTTTATACTGTTGGAAATGCTGACTTTATAAAAGGTCTCTTAGACCTACAACTTTGGTTTATTGTATCCAACATTGTTATATAATGCAATGACCTGTTTTATGTTTTGTTTACGAAAAATCTCTAATAAAAAACATTTAAAAAAAAAAAATGTTAATTTTTCATTGTTCTCTCCAAGTATTGGTGATTGGTTTATGGGAAGATATGAGATAAAGAAGTATATATATGTACACAATGTGATAAAGTAATGAGATCTGATTATACCTACATGCTCAATCCATTTTATTAGGTTGTGGCTTCAAAACACAAAATCGGCTAATTCATATACACAAATAAGCCTTAAAAAAGCAACTCTCATACATTTTATACTCTGCATCTGATAAAAAAAAGTTATTGGAAACACATTAAGGGAGAAACAATTTTATAGTGTACTGTCCATTTAAAGCGAACAGCCCATGAATGGTTGGTGAGCTGGGGTTAAGTTTTCCAATCTAGAAGGACGCCTTACTTGTTACTGGCATTTAGGTGGGATTATCCATGGACCAGTGTCTAATGACTCTCTAACTGCAATATTTCTTTGCTTATTAAACTGTACAGTGCTACATTCTAACCTTTGCATGAGACACTGTGACGGTGTATACACTGTAACACCCAGTTATACAGCTGTGCTATCTATCTCACTACCCAATATGCATGCAAAGAAATATAAACTCGTTAATTAACCAACTCTAGAGTTGTTAGGGAGTTATTGATTTATATTGCATTTTGTCTGTTGATGGTGTCATATCTTGATTTATAACCATCTTTACACAGGGATGTTAGTGGTTTAATAAAAAATTCTGCTGATTTAAATTTGGAATTGCTGTGTTGTGCCTTTCATTGATCAACTACCTGTAGGTTATTTTTTTATTTGGATAATCGGTTTGTGCTTTTTATTTCTTTATTTAATTAATTGTGAACCCCCATGCACTAGATGACTCAATAGCATTTTTGGAGTTCTCTGATACCCATCCTCAAATTAACTCCTTTGCAACAGCTGGTATAACTTTCTTTTTTTTATATATATATATATATATATATATATATATATATATATATATATATATATCAGTGGCGTAGCGTGGGGGGGGCCACAGGGGCGGTTGCCCCGGGCGCAAAATTCTGAGGGGCGCAAAATGCTTGGCTCTCAGCCTCCCCAGTCCCCACCATCTCAAGACAGTAGACAATCACAGTCCCACTCCCAGCGGCGCTACAGGGAGGCTAAAAAAATCTGACAGGCGCCTGCGCCCAGCCGTTCTGTCTCTCAAGTGAACTGTCTACTACTCTGAAGTCAAGACGTGCTGTGTAATGATTTAATTATCATAATTTTATGAGTGTAATCCTATCCAACCGTTACCTGCTGCTAGACTAGTGTTTACGCCACTAGTTAGCACGGTCCACTCCCACTCCCAGCGCACATGTCAGGAGGGAGGAAGAAGTCAGAGCAGCAGAGCCAGAGTGGAGTCAGACTGACTAGCACGTTGCGCCCGCAATGATAAGGTAAGTAGTGTCAACAAAAATTACCAAACTCATCACCGGGTCCGTATCAGAACCAGACCACCAGTGCCACTGCCAGACAGAATTATAATTAAATTATTATAGCCCCTGTTTTTGCCTGGGCCCTGGGGAATAGGGATTGGAAATGGCAACACACGCAAAATGCAGCTTAGCCTCTATCGTTACCCAGGTGACGTCGCAGGGCCAGCCAGCCAGCCAGCCAAGTTCCAAAGGACCCAGAGTCACTCTGAGCCAGCCAGCCAAATTCCAACTTCCAAAGGACCCAGAGTCTGAGCCAGCCAGCATGCCAGAGTGTGAGAGTGATCTATGCTGCTTTAAAGTGAAAGCTGGTTATTTTATTTCAAATTCATTTTTAACTTGGGTAAAATAAAACTTACAAGATGTAGATGATCTACATCTTGTATGTTTTACCCAGGTTAAAAATGAATTTAAAAATAATAATAACTGGCTTTCACTTTAAAGCAGCATAGATCACTCTCACACTCTGGCATGCTGGCTCAGATGTATTTTAAAAATGAAATCCCATGTTTAAATATTAAACCATAAAAAATGTAATTGTTAAGTTTTATATAATGTACTTACTTAAAGGGACATTAAACACTTTGAGATGGTCATATAAAATGATAAATTGTATATATAAAACAACTCTGCAATATACTTTCATTATTTATTTTGTCCTCTTTGCCTGTAATTCCATTCTGAAATTGTGAGCTTTTCAGTTCCTGTTAGAAATGGAAGTGCAGAACACTGTTAAATCCAGCACAACCATTGGCTGCACACTCTAGTGACCTATGTATAACTGACCCTAATTGGCCACAGCAGAGAAGGTAACACAAGTTACAACATGGCAGCTCCCAGTGTTTTTATAGACACTAAAACTTTACACTTATTTTGTCACTTTTTAAACAACTAATGAAACTTTAAAAAATACATCTACATGTTAGTCATGGACTAATCTTTTCTTTGAATGTATCATTCTATCTAGCATGTATTTAGTGTTTAATGTCCCTTTAATGTATATAATAAAGTAATGGCTGCCTGCAACCATATTGAATCCTAATTTTTAAGGATGAATGTAGAGTTTAGAATTCTATATATATATATATATATATATATATATATATATATATATATATATATATATATATATATATATATATATATATATAGTATATATTTTTGTTGTTAAAATAAAGCTTTGTTTGTTTTAAAACAAAAACCTGTCTCCTAAGTTGTTGAGCTGTCTCCTAGATTCAATGCAAATTTGCCAATCCCTACTGTACTGGTGGAAGAGACTCAGTCAGTGCTAATGGATTAGGGGGGCGCAATTCTTGCCTTGCCCTGGGCGCTGAGAAGCCACGCTACGCCACTGATATATATATATATATATATATATATATATATACATATATATATATACATATATATATATATATACTATATATATATATATATATATATATACATATATATATATATATATATATATATATACTGTATATATTTAAATATATATATATATTTATATATATATATGAGGGCTTTTCCTAGAAGAGTAAGAAATTTCAGCGGACGAGTAAAAAATGTGACTTTTTTCTATTAAATTGAGTAATATAAACTAGTAATATTTTCCCTCTGGGCTAGTAATTTTTAGCCCCTGACTAGTAAACTACAGTGATTTTTTCACTGTGTGTGTGTATTTGTATGTACTGTATATGTATGTATGTATATATATATATTAATATATATTTAAAATGAATTATAAATTGTTGTACAAATGTGCTGAACAATTGTGCTCAAAACTATATAAACATTGCAATAAATGTTTTGTAGTGATTAGGGAAAAAGACAACTAAAATGAAAATTCAGTTAGAAATGACAGTGATAGAGAGGTCTTTGCGTTTGCGAACATGCATGTTTATCAAGATTCAGTGGCTACTAATGTCCGTGCCTTGTAAACAGATGACCTTCACTGATTAAGTGTAAGAAAATGTGCGCACTTTTGTGTTGTGTCATGTTAAACTCGAAAGAAGTGAGCCTTTGGGGCACTATTAAGTTGTGGTGCTAAGCACGAGAACTAATTAGTCACTCTTTCACCTTTTATTTTGGCAGCAATATTTTTAGCTAAAGCCTGTATTTGTCATATGATTGATTAATGTATTTCCAGATCAAGTATATAAGTGAAAACAATTAAACATATGACTCTAATTGATTTCTGCTATTCAGAATCACATTTATTAGCAAGAGAATTGTGTGAAATACAGGAACCTATTTTGTTGCTGGGAAAAATACAGGCTTGCAGTTCTGCACACCCCAGGCAGCCAGATTTGCTAGAATATGTTGAAGTGAAATTAGAGGCGCCCTCGTCTACTGGCAGCTATTAAATTGCCAGTGTTGGTGTGCTATGTGATACAATAAAGTGTTATATGTAAAACTTGTCACTAATTGTTTTTATAATAACAATACAATGTATGATGTAACAAGTGAAATAACAACCTACATATATAAATATAAATTGTTAGACTCAAATGCTTTTATCAAAGTATACTACAATGATATGACTATCCCTCTGTCAATATAAGTTAGATAGTCCACACTCTCAGAGGTATTAAAATCTCCAGGCAGCAGACTCATTCCAGATAGATGTTGGCAATCACAGGTTCTGTTCAAAAAGAGAAAAAAGAAGAAGAGGCGCCAAATGGTGTGTATCGTTTTAAATTCAGTAGGCCATGCCCCCAAATATAAACTACTTACAAAATTTCCAGCACTTGAGAAGTGCCACAAATGCCTTCTGAACTGTTAGCAGCCGTCCAGCTAGCTGAATTGTACCAGTACTGCTTCAATAATATGCTGTGTGAGACAAAAAACACAAAAGTGCCACAATAGTGTGTATCAGTGTGATCACTTGTGAAAGCGCAATAATTGAAATGTACTCACAGGATATAGGGCACTTGAGAAGTGCCACAAAGACCTCCTGGACACTTGTCAGCTGTCCAGCTCACTGATATCACCGATATCCTCTGGGTTCAATAGTTCAGGTCACAAAAGGGCACCAATGAAGCACTCTACGATATACCTGCAGCTCAATGTCCTGCTACTTGCATAAATGGCTGTCAGTATTAAATGCCAAAAAATGCCGTGCTACTTGTAATTGTAATATAAAAAGATATTTATTTAAAAACAATGTTACACTACGCGTTTCCCGGTTGCTAAGACCGCTTCCTCAGGAAGCGGTCTTAGCAACCGGGAAACGCGTAGTGTAACATTGTTTTTAAATAAATATCTTTTTATATTACAATTACAAGTAGCACGGCATTTTTTGGCATTTAATACTGACAGCCATTTATGCAAGTAGCAGGACATTGAGCTGCAGGTATATCGTAGAGTGCTTCATTGGAGCCCTTTTGTGACCTGAACTATTGAACCCAGAGGATATCGGTGATATCAGTGAGCTGGACAGCTGACAAGTGTCCAGGAGGTCTTTGTGGCACTTCTCAAGTGCCCTATATCCTGTGAGTACATTTCAATTATTGCGCTTTCACAAGTGATCACACTGATACACACTATTGTGGCACTTTTGTGTTTTTTGTCTCACACAGCATATTATTGAAGCAGTACTGGTACAATTCAGCTAGCTGGACGGCTGCTAACAGTTCAGAAGGCATTTGTGGCACTTCTCAAGTGCTGGAAATTTTGTAAGTAGTTTATATTTGGGGGCATGGCCTACTGAATTTAAAACGATACACACCATTTGGCGCCTCTTCTTCTTTTTTTTCTCAGATTTGCTAGAATAGCTATTTAAGAAATGTGGCAAAAGTGTTCACACAAATCAGCAGCAAAAGTAAATGATACTTTGGTATCAAATATGTTTCACATATTTTTAAGAATGCCTTCAACTTTGTATTTCTTAACAAAATTTTAATAATAAATGACAAGTTATAAACTGTAATAGAGTTTTCATGCACATATGCAAACTTCTGTTTTGTTTTTTTTATGAAATAAGATGAAATCAGATGCAAACTTCTTCAGTATTTCCATAAAAGCTACAAACCTGCGTATTTAAAAATACAATTTTTTATATGGTTTTCAAACTAAGATATAGGGCTCCATTTTTAAACGATGGGTGAACAGGTTCCCAATAGAGAATGTATCCGACCTTGATTGCAGTTAATTGGTAGCAAAGCTTGTGCAATGCGCCCCAAAGTTAGTCAGTCAACCCGGTCAGATTAGTCTGGGATGATTTAAAACCAACAGTCAGAGCTGATGGAGAGGTTAAGAAACAGCGTTCTGAAGACCATTGCTTAGTTTCGGCTGCACTAGGCTTGCATGAGTGAGGTACTACAAAGCAGATAAAAGCTGCCCAAAAATACGCTTGACCCTGTATTGTCGCAAAAAAATACACAGCCATTCTCTCAACTTACCTTGTAAAATATTACTGTTCAATAAAGACTGTTTGCAGAGTACATTGTTAAAGATTTATTTACAAATGACTATTAACTGAACAGGTAGAAAACCCTTTATCCAAACTGCTTGGGACTGGAAAAGGTTTGGATCTCGGAATAGTTTGGATTTTGGATTATTTGCATCTTTAAAATTTGGAGAGAGGATGAAACCTACATTATTATATATTTTATATCATTTAGGCAATATTTACATCTCATAATGCATCTTATACTTGTAACCTAAAGGTAGTTTTATATAATTTTTAATACTTTTGTGTACATAGTACCCTCAAAAAGATAGTACAGTACTGTAATCTGAAAGGTAATATTTGTTTTTTAAAATAAATATAGACTATTATTTCCATTTTATTTTCAATAATTTTTATTAAGGTTGAGCTGAAAACAATACAACATATGCAAGGTAATATAATACAGAGCAAACATAAATGGTACATTTCAAATATACTGCTTCCATCTTAATAGATACGTTTTACAACATAGGCAATGCTATGGAAGAATTGGAACCTTTTTTTTTTTTTTTCAATTATATGAACAACACACAAAACACAAGATAGAAATTAAAGGGAATCTAGAATAGGTTGACATGTAGTGTGTCATGGAATATGAATACTGTAAGCGCCAGTTAACTGCTGTAATATTATGCTAGAGTATGTAAACATTATGCAATAATTAAATTCAAATGGTATCAAAAATAAAGGCGCCAAGTATAAAATAAAATAACATAGTATGGTAACTAAGTATGGAATTATGGTGCGGTATGGGCAAGATAAACCGCTTATTGAGTCCCTCCAAAATAGAGGGCACATTATTGGGGGGGGGGGGGGAGGAGGTGGTATTCTAAGTGTTTTTAAGCAAGAAATGCCAAAGAGCTACATATCGCTAAAAGGGTAGGGTAAGCTACTTATTATTTCTATTTTAAAACCCTAAAAAAAACACAAACCAAAGACACAGGCAGAGAAGATTGTGACTCACAGGGCCAGATTATAAGTGGATCGCTAATTAACGCTCCTGCTCGAGTGTTAATTGCGCTAGAAGTAAGCTTTTTGCGCTCGTCAGATTGCACTCGTATTATGAGTTGAAAGTAACCTGTTTTTGTTTGTGTACTAACCCAAGCACAAAAAGACAAACTTAGAATATTGCATGCACATTCACATATTCCCCCATAAAAGTCAATGGGGAAAAAAAGTAACACCCACTCTCGCGCAAACCTGCAAATATTCATGTGCGGTAACCCAACATGAAAAATATGAATATTTCACATTCCAATGTTCTTAACTTAACAGAATATGTTTCATTTATTCATAAATGAATATTTCTATATATATATCTGATGGCTTTTTGGTAAAATATATATCTATACATCTATATATAGATGATTATATATAGGTATAGATATATACAGATATATATATATATATATATATATATAAATCTATTTATAAATACATAGAAAATATTCTGCTATGTGCAGAACATTGGAATGTGAAAGATGAATGTGAAAAATGAGTATTCATAAATCTGCTTTAACATGTTTTAATCTACTTAACTTCAAAGGGCTCTAATGCACATATATGTCTAATGTGTGTACATACTGTATGTATATATGTGTTTATATGTGAATATATGTCTGTAAATATATATATATATATATATATATATATATATATATATATATATATATATATATATATATACATATAAATACATATGTATTCAATATACATATATAGATATATAAATATACATACAAATACATCTTTAGAGATGAATGTATCTCTATTAAAGCCCTTTGCCTTTTTTTTCTAGCACTTGAGATCTCATATATTTGAGCCTTTATAACTTTCGTGTGCAGTATTTTCTTTTTATAATAATTTTTATTAGATGGTGTTATTATGAGTGTAACTGTACTTTGTAATGTTTTTTTATGTGTTTTGTGCAGCTTTTATGTTTCTCAAAACGATTAACCAGAACTGTGAAGTCGCTTTAATCATTCTAGTGTAAATTGCGTTTGCGCTCAAATGATCACGTTAACTTTCAACTTGCAATACCAGCAGTAAACCTGATGAGCGCAAACACCTGTGATATACCCCTTATTACTTGGGCGGAAACTTTTGCGCTCCACTCGTAATCTGGCCCACAGTTGGGGAAAATACAATTTTTTAATTCATTTTATTTTTTAAAACTATAACTTTAAAAGTATGGATTTCAGAATAAGTTTGTATTTTGGAATATTTGATTTGGGAATGTGTCCCTTTATTAAATTTGCCTTTCTTAACTGGTATAACTTTTGTTTTGATTTCATTACATGGTCAAAAATTAGATAAAATTCACTTTGTACAGTACTTGAAATCTAAACTGTTACTTTAATGGGCCATAATACCCAAATGTTTAAACACTTCAAAGTGATGCAGCATAGCTGTAAAAAGATGACTAGAAAATATCACCTGAACATTTCTATGTAAAAAAGGAAGATATTTTACCTCAAAATGTCCTCAGTAGCCACAACCCATTGTAAAGGACTTTAAGCAGCCAATCAGTATGCCTGTCCTGAGACAGGCAAGGGAGCGTGCTTCATGCACACTCATGTTATTTCCCTATTCAGTTTAAGGAAGTTTACTATGAAATCTCATGAGAGTTAAGGGAAATCTCATGAAATCACAGTAAAAGAGTTCATGACCTCAGCACTACTGATGCCGATTGGCTGCTGATCATTTCTTTCTTCTTTTTTTTTACACCTGCAGCTGGGCAGTAGCTGAAAAATAACATTTTACAGAATACTTACTCTGGTGAGCTGAGGATGTTATAAGGTAAAATATCTTCCTTTTTTACATAGAGATGCTCAGGTGATATTTTCCTGTCAGTTGTTTACAGTTATGCTGCATCACTTTCAAGTGATTTAGCATATGAGTATTAAGTCCCTTTAAAGGTCAAATTAAATTTTCATGATTCAGATACAGTATGTAATTTTATTAACTTTCCAATTTACTTCCATTAAAAAAAATGTGCACAGTCTTTTATATTTACACTTTTTGAGTCACCAGCTCCTACTGAGCATGTGCAAGAATTCACAGACTATACGTATATGCATTTGTGATTGGCTGATTGCTATCACATGGTACAGGGGGAGTGGAAATATACATAACTTTGAAATTTGTTAGAAAAAAATCAAATCTACAACTCATTTGAAATTGAGAGTAAATGCTATTGTATTGTCTTGTTATCTTGCATTTGTTGATTATGCAAATCTACTGTGTTTACTGATCCTTTAAGTGTTAGAAATTACTTTGTAGAAAAAAAAATCTTTTGAATTTCAAGACAATGGGGCCGATTTATCAAGCTCCGTAACTTGTCCGCCTGCTCTAAGGCTGCAGACAGAAATCAACACGATCGAATACGATCGGGCTGATTGACACCCCCTGCTAGCGGCCGATTGGTCACAAATCTGCAGGGGGCAACATTGCACCAGCAGTTCACAAGAACTGCTGGTGCAATGATAAATGCCGACAGCGTATGCTGTCAGCATTTATCAATGTGCGGTGGACATGATACGCTGCATCGTATCATGTCCGCTCGCACATTAATAAATATACCCCAATGCCTTTTCTGAAGGTATGATTCATACCATAACAGCAGATGCTGCGCTAAAAATGCTAAAGAAATCATTTATGACTCACGCCCTGGGTTATCATTCCTCTATACATCAATTTTGTAAGCATGAATGAAGGTGCATGGTACAATAGTTTCTATCCCTACCAGAAAGTTGAGCCGACAATATATTATTTAAACACATTGATACTTAAATAGAAAATATTCAATGGTGCCTAGTAAAAAAATACTTGCATTATTTATGTTTTCTTATTTTCATTTAATTAAACTCTAAGGACTAGATCACAAGTGAAGCGCAAATTAACACTTTAATTGTTCTAGAAGTAAGATTTTCAATTATTGTATTTAAACAGCTGTTTTTTGTATTTTTATGTTTCATTATAAAATTGTTATAAAAGTCAGTAGCTGCAACTTCAAATTTTTATATAACTGCATTTGTTAGACTTAGCAAAGTTAAACATTATGCAGTTATATCAAACTTTAAAGTCGCCACTACTGTCTTTTATAACACATTTATTTAAAGGGACAGTCAAGTCCAATTTTTTTTTCATGATTTAAATAGGGCATGCAATTTTAAACAACTTCCCAATTTACTTTTATCACCAATTTTGCTTTGTTCTCTTGGTATTCTTAGTTGAAAGCTAAACCTAGGAGGTTCATATGCTAATTTCTTAGACCTTGAAGACTGCCTCTAATCTGAATACATTTTGACCACTAGAGGGTATTAGTTCACAATGCATGTTTCATATAGATACCATTGAGCTCATGCACGTAAAGGGACCTAGGAGTGAGCACTGTTTGGCTAAACTGCATGTCTGTCAAAAGAACTGAAATAAGGGGGCAGTCAGCAGAGGCTTAGATACAAGATAATTACAGAGGTAAAATGTGTATTAGTATAACTGTGTTGGTTATGCAAAACTGGGGAATGGGTAATAAATGGATTATCTTTCTTTTTAAACAAGAAAAATTCTGGTGTTGACTGTCCCTTTAACAAAAATAAATATTATTGTTCAAAAAATACAAACGCGCAAGAAGCAACAACTGTTTAAATTCAATTAAAAAATAATAATAATAATAATAATAATAATATGCATTATACAAGAAAATGCATAAATATGAAGCAATGTATAAACATGTATCGACACAGCTCCTGTAGTTTTAATAGGAAGTTGATTTTTTGCCTTTATCAGTAAGGTATATCGCAGACATGACGTAGAGATAGGCATTCTGTGGGAGTTTGCTGGGTGTTCCAGGGCAGTAACCTGCATTTTAAAGGTATACTAAACCCAATTTTTTTTCCTTCATGATTAAGATAGAGCATGCAGTTTTAAGCAAATTTCTAATTTACTCCTTCTATTATTTTTTCTTCATTATCTTGCTATCTATATTTGAAAAAGCAGGAATCTAAGGCGCTTATTTGGTTCCGCACCCTGGATAGAGCTTGCCGATTAGTGGCTACATTTAGCCACCAATCAGCAAGCGCAACCCAGGTCCTGAACCAAAAAGGGACCGACACTTAAGATTACATTCTTCCTTTTCAAATAAAGATATCAAGAGAGCAAAGAAAAATTGATAATAAGAGTAATTTAGAAAGTTGCTTAAAATTGAATGTGCTATTTGAATCATGAAAGATAAAATGTGGGTTCAGTATCCTTTTAACCCCTTAAGGACCAGGCATTTCAGGCAAAAACTTCCTCAAAAGACAAGAGGATTTTTAGCATTTTTGCCATCACTACATTTAAACAGAAATAGAGCTTTTTTTATATTTAACTATCAAAACTATATATATTTTTTTAGTAGAGAACCCAAAGTATTGATCTAGGCCCATTTTGGTATATTTCATGCCACCAATTCTACGCCAAATGCGATCAAATAAAAACATTTGTTAACTTTTTAACAATTGTAAGCTTCTCATTGAAATTATTTACAAACAGCTTGTGCAATTATGGCACAAATGGTTGTAAATGCGTCTCTGGGATCCCCTTTGTTCAGAAATAGCAGACATATATGGCTTTGGAATTGCTTTTTGGTAATTAGAAGGCTGCTAAATGCCGCTGCGCACCACACTTGTATTATGCCCAGCAGTGAAGGGGTTAATTAGGTAGCTTGTAGGGTTAATTTTAGCTTTAGTGTAGAGATCAGCCTCCCACCTGACACATTCCACCCCCTGATCCCTCCCTTACGCCTCTCAAACAGCTCTCTTCCCTTCTCCACCCCCCAAAGGTCACCCCCATCTTAAGTACTGGCAGAAAGTCTGCCAGTATAAAAATAAAAGTTTTTTTTTTAATTATATATTTTCTGCAGGGTAGTATCCCCCCTTACCTCCCAACCTCCCTGATTCCCCCCAAACAGCTTTCTAACCCTTCCCCCTCTACCTATTTGCCCCCATCTTAGGTACTGACAGCTGACTGCCAGTACCCACTTTTCTGCAAATTAGGCATTTTTAAAAATAAATAAACAAATAAACAAATTTTAACCATTCTGTAGTGTAGCTGCCCCCCTCAATAACCTGTCCCCCTCCCCTTCCCAGATCTCTTTCCCCCAAAGTTTTTTTTATATATTATACCCCTCATTGCCTCTCCTCCCTCTTCCCTCCTTCTCCCTCACTGGGACACTGGTACCATCTTTTTTTTTAAATTTTGGTAGCGTGGCATAGCGGTCCCACCCTCCTGCTCCCTCCAACGATGGGCCACCCACCCGCCTCCACAGAGTGGCCCTCTCTGCATTGGTAACTGTGCAAATCTATTTCTGCAATGCCCCACTCGTGGGGCATGCAGAAATAGCGCAATCTTGCAATTTTGAGCAAGATCGTAGCAGAGAGAAGCCCAATACTGCATAACAACCAGCGTCGCACAGGGTACGGCGCTGGTCATTAAGGGGTTAACAGGGAAACATCGCCAGTAGTGTGATATTTTCCAAGCACTGCCCTAAAAAGTAGGTATAGATTTTCAGCCATATTAGTCTCGCCACCTTTTCCGTGGCGAGGTTTTCCAGTGTGAGGCAGGTAGTGTAGTTTTAGTAAAAGTAAAGTTAGGTATGCATTATTTGAAGTGTTCCTACACAAAAACCTCTTTTTTTTTTGTGAATGCACTATCTACGTGTGTAGGAACACTTCAAATACAGCCCCCCCCACACACACACACTGTTAGTGCTGACGAGTGTTGATGTCAGACGACTTTTGCTGAATCCGCAATCACTATTATTTCCTATAGGAGACACATCACCACTCGGCACTTTGCGGTTCAGCCCCTTTTTTTGTAATATATTGGCAGACCGACAGGCTGCAAGCCTGGCGATGCCAAAAAGGCATTTTCCTGTTGGTCTGGTGATGTTTCGAATTTAGGGCCTAAGTTTTGGCCTTTGAGTAAACAGTAAAAAAGAAGATAAGAACTGATTTTGTAAGTAATTAGACAGATAAGTTAAAGAGGTCTGCTTTTCCTGCTAGATCAACCCCTTTCATTGAGTTGTGGTTTCAATTAACAGAAACAGCTTTTTCATATATAAAATTATACCCAAACATACAATTTTCAAAACATTTTAAAGGGACATAAAACAAGTTGGGATAGAGACAAAATATAATAATATGTACTTTAATTACTTTACCTGCAAAATGATACTGCAGTGCCTCGCCATTAACCCTTTCTTTTTAGTTTCTGAATTGTAAAGCTCTTGCCACACATTTCCTTCGATGGCTTTATCTATGTCTATTGTTATTTTGGTAGAATGTAAAAGTGAATAGGGATTATCTGCTGGTGCATGCCTAGAAGCTGTGAACTCAGTTGAAATACAATGCCTGTGTCTAAACACTGATAAGGGGGTGGAGCACAGTGCTCCAGTCAGCTTGGCTTTGTAACTAATTTTGCTTTTTTTTAAAAAAATATTTTAAAATACTTGCCAGCAATTTTTTAAAGATTTTTTTTATGCAAACTATTTTTTACTTAATTAGCCCTCTTGGGATATGTCTCAACATGTTTTATGGCACTTTAAACTATGCTGGTATAACAAATCATTGTAAACACATTAAGGAGAAACCAATTTTAGAGTACACTGTCCCTTTAAAGGGACAGTCAACACCAGAATTATTGTTGTTTAAAAAGATAGATAATCCCTTTATTACCCATTCTCCAGTTCTGCATAACCAACTCTGTTATATTAATATACTTTTTACTTCTGTGACTAACTGGTATCTAAGCATCTTCTGACAGCCCCCTGATCACATGACTTTTAGTTATCTATTGACTTGCATTTTAGCCAATTAGTGCAGTGTCTGCCACTAGCCACGGGTGTGATTACAATGTTATCTATATGGCCTACATGAGCTAGCTCTCCCCTGCTGTGAAAAGCTAATAAAAAAGAGGCGGCCTTCAAGGGCTTAAAAATTATCATATGAGCCTTCCTAGGTTAAGTTTTCAACTAGAATACCAAGAGAACAAAGCAAAATTGTTGATAAAAGTAAATTGGAAAGTTGTTTAAAATGACATGCCCTATTTGAAAAATTTAAGTTTTTTGTGGACTTTACTGTCCCTTTAAGTCCCCATTTTCCCCACACCATCTCACATGCATATTTATGGTCTGCTTTTCACACAAACTCCTTGTTGTCGCCCTCCATTTGCTCCATTTTTCTTTTTCTTATTTAATCTGCATTTCAAACTACACGTCCACAGCTGCCTTACAATCCTCTTGGATTTCATGACTGAAAAATGATGCTCAGTTTATTTATGTGCTGTAACCCTTTCAGTGATAAGCTGTTTTCACACCCCTGTGCTAGAGGTATTTTTAGTTGTTAGGCCTTCATTGCATTTACACAAACATCTTAATTTTTTTTTTCTGTGATGTACCAACACAAATTATACCTCCTTTTTTCAGACCAAGCATTTTTAGTAAACATTTTTTGTACAAATTTCAAAGATTGCTTCCATTTCCCTTCCTCCTGTATCATGTGTATCATGTAATAGCCATCAACCAATAACAGACTCATAAGTAGGGTTGCCACCTCAGCCATGTTTTCCTGGACTCTTATGAGTTATACATGCTGCAGGGTGTGCAGGGAGGAATATGAATAGTGCTGTCCAGAAACACAATACATGTTCCTCCCTGCACACCCTGCAGCATGTGTAACTCATAAGTGTCCAGGAAAACATGGCTGAGGTGGCAACCCTACTCATAGGGGTCAATTTATCAAGCTCTGTATGAAGCTTGATGCCCCTTGTTTAGGCTCTCCGGAAACAGAAGTTAAGAAGCAGTTGTCTAAAGACCGCTGCTCCATAACTTGTCCACCTTCTCTGAGGCCGCGGACAGAAATCAACCCAATTGAATACGATCGGGTTGATTGACACCCCCTGCTAGCGGCCGATTGGCCGCAAATCTGCAGGGTGCAATGATAAATACCGACAGCGTATCCTGTCGGCATTTATCGATGTGCAGCGGACGCTACATTGTATCATGTCCGCTCGCACTTACATAAATATAGCCCATATACTTACACACCATGAACTCTTGAACATGCTCAGCAGTAGCTGGTGACTCATAAAGTGACATTGAAAGTTGTTGTTTTTTTGTTTGTTTGTTTTTAAATTGCATCTGAATTATGAAAGTTTAATTTTGACTTTAGTGTACCTTTAACCAGTCCTTCTCAACCAAATCCTTTTTTAACCCATGTGCATTGTCAAATAAACTTCACCTGGATTATTTATTCCAGTCAATTGATTGTATCTTATATATATATATATATATATATATATATATATATATATATACAGGTGGCCCTCGTTTTTCAACGGTTCAATTTACACCGTTTCAGAATAACAACCTTTTTTCCAGTCATGTGACTGCTATTGAAAGCATTGAGAAGCATTGAATTTATTAAAATAGCCTGTAGGTGGAGCTGTCCGCTTGTGTTGCAGCAAAGCCAAGCAAGCTGAAATTAATCAGTTTAACCAGACCTGAGCTATCGAGCAGATTTCAAAGGAACAAGATCTTCCTGTCTATAAATCAGTCTAGATTGGAATTCATAGAAAGAACTGTTTGCAGAAAAATGCAAGTGAAGTCTGTGTTGTGTGATTATTTTATTAGGTTTATAATGCTGTTTAGCAAATGTTTTTGTTCATTTAACCTCATTTAATTATATATTCTGTGTTGTTTGATTATTTTATTAGGTTTATAATGCTGTCTAGCATTTAAAGTCTTCATTTCAAAGCTTTAAAAATAATGTATTAGGTGTTACTTATGACAATTTTGAGAGGGGCCTGGAACCTATCTCCCTCACTTGCCATTGACTTACATTATAAACTGGGTTTCAATTTACAACGGTTTCGATTTACAACCATTCCTTCTGGAACCTAACCCCGGCGTAAACTGAGGGCTACCTGTATATATATATATATATATATATATATATATATATATATATATATATATATATTTAATAACGAAGCATGACTGGGTACTCTGTGTTTTTAAATTCAAATGATATGTTTTCCCATCTGTGTCCTTCCCTATCTCCCTTTTTATCAGGCCATATGTTCCAGATTGTTGTTTAGGCTCCAAAGCTTTCTGGTCTTGCACAATACTTTAGCCTCAATTTACATAATCTCGTTTCAATTTACTTTACAATATTCTAGGGGCACCTACAGAGAAGGTGAGGTAGTTTCTTTGTACCATTTCAGCAAGTACTGTTATAGTTAAAGGACATGAAATCCAAGCAAAATATTTTTTTAGGATTCAGATAGAGAATACAATTTTAAAAAAAGTTTCCAATTTACTTATTTTATCAAATTTGCTTCGTTCTTATGTTATTCTTTGTTAAAGTGATACCTAGGTTGGCAGTGTGCACATATCTAGAGAGCGACATGACAGGAAATAGTGCTGCCACCTAGGGGTCGATTTATCAAGCTGCGACGAAGCCTGCCAAAGGCTTTGATAAATTGACTCCCTAGTGCTTTTGCTAATGTATAACAATTTTGCCAAACTGCTGCCATATAGTGCTACAGTCACGTGTACACTCCGGAACTTACCTTCCTGCTTTTCAACAAAAGATAACTAGAAAACATAGAATTTTTTTAAAAGAAATACATTGGAAAGTTGTTTAAAATTCTATGTACTATCTGAATCATAAAATAAAAAATTTAGGTTATATGTCCCTTTAAAGGGACACTGAACCCAAACATTTTCTTTCATGATTCAAGCAGAGAATACAATTTTAAACAACATTCCAATTTACTTTTATTATCTAATTTGCTTCCTTCTTTAGATATCCTTTGTTGAAGAAATTGCAATGCACATGGATGAGCCAATCACACGAGGCATCTATGTGCAGCAACCAATCAGCAGCTACTGAGCCTATCTAGATATGCTTTTCAGCAAAGTATATCAAGAGCATGAAGCAAATTAGATAATGGAAGTAAATTAGAAAGTTGTTTAAAATTGCATGCTCTTTCTAAATCATAAAAGAAACAAAATGGGTTTTATGTCCCTTTAGGCTAAAACACTATCAACCAATTATTCATCATTATTTATAATTATTACTTTTGTATATACTTATTTGTTCAACTAGCCGACACACTCCAGTCAAATTCAGGAATATTATTATTTTTTTTGCAGATATAAAAAATATTCCTGTGATGTGTCATCTTTTAATTGATCAATAAAAGCGGCGCATTTTGGTAAGTTTTTTTTACATATATTCATATTGTTGTCTATTCTCTCTCTATATATTTTTGAGTCTTGTACCAATGAAATCTACACTGTAAATGTAGATTTCATGACTATGTGCACCTGCTAGTAATGGATGTGGCAGAAACACCCAGAAATCAATAATTAATAGGGGTATCCACACACTTTTGGCCATACAATTTAAATATTGCTATAAAAAACACATATAGTAGGTGAATTGTTCATTATTTTATTAGTAGGTCTCTAGCTTTGGCAGTTATTGTTTTGTTGGTCATATATGGTTCCGTTAGAGGCCAGTGGTTTTACATCAGTGTATATGAATATAAGTTTGAAAGCAGATGCAGGCCACAAAAGTTTTTGCTTTGTTAGAGGACCATCTGCAATGAATAATAACAGTTCTCCTCTAATTCTGTTCTAATTTGCTGGATGATTTTATAGCTAAGCCTGGTCAAGGCAGGAGTGGCTGCATCTATGTAACACTAGTCAGGATTCCATCCTAGGTAGAAGAGAAAGAAATAGCTGTCTGAAATGTTGCCATAATAAATTCTGGACATTTGTGAGAGAGTTTCTACATTGTTTGAACAACTTTGAGCTTAAACTTCAAGTGTAAACCCAGTAGCTGACCTACTCAACAGAGGGCCCTGGTGCAAAATAGTTTTTGGGGCCCCCAAAGGTAACTCAGTAGAAATAAATAGTAATAGTATACATGCTGCTCTGTATGATGATTTTGCGGATAGAAAGATATGCATCTGCACTAAAGGCTCTCCTGCATTAGGATTGTACACATTCTGCTCACACCTCCATATAGACTGGCTGCTATGGGATCCCCGAGCACTTGGGAACTGGCGCCATTGCATCTGCTGCACCAATGGTATTTCCGCCCCTGTGTAAAACCTTTTAACAGTGTATGGAACTGAATAAGTGACAAAGCATAGAATTCAGCAGACACAGTATATGGTCAAGCCAGAGAACTAGCATTGTCTGCATCAGTAGGATGTACGCATCATTTGAAATTATCTTTCAAGTATTCAGTGTTTGTGATGAACATGCTATTAGATGTACTTTTGGACACTGCTAATAGTGAAAATATATCACTTTTGTTCATAGTTATCACAAAGTTATATCATTTGGTGAATGTTATAGAACATAAACCAGGGTGGGTGGAACTAGACATAGGATGTCTTTTTTTTTCTTTATTTTCAGTGGCCCCAGTCCAGTGCATTAAAGTTTATTTCACAAAAAAATTGTTTTCAACTCAGGTGTTTTTTGGCTTTTTTATGGCATTCCAATCTATAATAGCAGTGGCCTTTTGACTTAGGTTACTTAAAGGGACATAAAACCACAACATTTCAATTCATGATTCAGATAGAGCATATCATTTTAAAAGCCTTTCCAATGCACTTCTGTTGTTAAAGGGTCAGTAAACATTATATATATATATTTTTTATTAAATAAATAATTATTAAAATATTTTTAAATCGACTATACACTTGTTTTGTTTAGTAAACAAGAAGATTTTATTGATATAACATACCGCATATAGCTCTTATCAGTCCTCCCCAGTCTAACATTCCTCCTTTCCTTAATCCTAATGTTGTGCCGATGTTTCGAGAAATTAGCGAACCCATGAAATTAGCGAACTATGTCACTTCCTGTGACGTGGCATCATCTGTTTGACAAAGTTTTTTTTTTTTTTTTTTTCCTTTTTCAAAAACTTTTATTGATGTAAATTACAATCAAATACAAAAATCAAAATAAACAAAAATATATGGAGCACACAGGCTCCTGCTTACAGATTACGCTCATATTTACACATATTGTACAAAATAATAACAGTATAAGTCATTTTGGAATAGGTATAAGGAGAATGAAGAAGGAAGGATGGAGGAATGGGGTAAAGTGGGGGAAAGGCCAGATAGGTCCCTCATAGTAGGGGTGATCAGTCCACAGTTGTGTGTCATGATTCTGTTGTGACATTAGGTGACCAGGTAGTGTTGTAGCGTGTATTCCAGTCTGCCCAGATGAGTTCAAATAAATCTGAGTTATTTAAGGTGTAGAATATACTTTTTTCCATGGTGTGGATATACGCCATCGAATTTAGTATGTTGGGCCAATTTGGGGGAGTCATACTTTTCCAGGATTTGGCTATTGCCGCTTTGGTTGCTGTTAAAAGGTATATACATAAATATGCCTGATGTTTAGGTAAGACATGTGTACCAATGTGGAGGAGAGCATTGGAGGGGGTTTTGGGGAGTGTTATACCTAGGCCGGATAGTGTCCAAAAACAGGTATTCCATAAGGGTGTTAGTTTAGGGCATTCCCACCATATATGCAAAGTATCCCCTCTCTTCCCGCAGTTACGCCAGCACAGAGGTGAGGTAGATCCATACATTTTATTAAGTCTGGTGGGGATGAAGTACCAGTGTGTTAACAGCTTATATTACGTTTCAAACAAAGTGACACAATGGTTCTTGGTAAGGGAAACTGTATGTTGCCATACCTGCGGGGAGATGGTCATGTTTAGATATAATTCCCATTTAAGTAAGTGGGGAAGATTAGTCTCACTGTCCGTGTTTCCTATTAGAGAATAGTCTATAGAGAGGGGTCTATGTAATCTGTTTCCTTTTTGCCAGGTTGTTTCCCATAATGTGCGGGGACGACATAATTCAGGTTTGAAACCCCAACTGATTAAGAAGCTCCTCAATCTAGTGTATTCGAATATCTTGTATTGGGGGAGTACAGATTCCGTCTTTAGTTCTTCTAGTGTTAAGAAGCGCGGGGTTGGGGAGATAGACCAAAGGTCTGAGACCATTTGTACCTCTAGTTGTGCCCATCTCTGTGGATGGGAGTCAGGTAGACCTCGGAGTAGGCCCGTTAGAGGAGTGATAGACGAGGGGTGCAGGGCACTATGTGGATAATGTCTAATCTTATCCCACATTGACTTAATTTGGATTCCTCCCCACTCGCGTTGAATGTCTTGACATTCACGTATTATGGGGTTAGTAATGTTCAAGGTTCGACGCGAGTGGGGAGGAATCCAAATTAAGTCAGGTAAGTATATGTGGTATGGTAATGAAGCCTGTTCTATAGCTTTCCATTTGCTGGGAGATTGTGTGGCTCCCCATTGTGTGACATGTGTGAGCATTGCTCCTTCATAGTAATTAAGAATCGAGGGGGAGGCTATCCCTCCACGATGCAGGGGGCTCTGTAAGATTTTGTGTGCTACTCTGGGAGGTTTGTGTTGCCAGATGTATTTTGTAAATTCACTTTGGAATTGATGCAAAAGGTGACCTGGAACTCTAAGTGGGAGACACCTGAAAAGATACGTGATTTTGGGTAAAAATGACATTTTGAGGGCTGTTAATCTACCTATCCATGATATGTAAGTTTAATCCCATCTGTCTTTCAATGTACGTAGCTCAGAGAGCAGAGGCAGATAGTTATCTTTTATCATCTGTGATATATTTTTTGATATCTTAACTCCTAAGTGTGAGACAAAGTTATTAACGCAATTAACATTATATTGGACCTTCAGGGAATCAACTAATTCTTGGGGTAAAACCCAGGTAAAGATTTCAGTTTAATTTGTAAAGGGACATATGGCCAAAAAATTTGAGGATATCCTTTAATCTAGGGAATGAAGATAGTGGGTCAGAGGAGAAGATTGTGATATCGTCGGCAAATAACGCTATTTTGTGATTTGTGCCATGTAGAGTAACTCCATCTATTTTTTTTATCTAGTCTGATTTGTTCCGCGAGAGGTTCAATTGCGAGAGCAAACAGCAGGGGTGATAGAGGGCAACCCTGTCTGGTGCCGTTAGAAATTGGAAAGGAAAGTTAGTGGAATCCTAGTTCTTTAACCGTTGCCATAGGGGGGGAGTATAACGCTTGGATAGCCGTCAGGGTTTTTTCCGGGAAACCAAAGTTCTTAAGGACCTCCCATAAGTAGCTCCATCTAACACGGTTGAAGGCCTTCTCTGCATCCAGTGAGATGACAGAGAATGGCCTATTCAGTCTGGTGGATTCGGTGCAGATGTTAAGCAAGCGCCTGGTATTATCGGGACCTTCACGATGGGGTATGAACCCAACCTGGTCTAAATCTATAAGGTGTGGAAGTAGCTTGGATATGCGGTTAGCTAATAATTTGGCATAGATTTTGACATCTAAGTTAATCAAAGAAATTGGTCTGTAACTGGAATAGAGAGATGGATCTTTTTGGGGTTTGGGGATGGTTATTATTGTGGCTTCTAGGAACTCCCTGGCAAATTTTCCCTCCTCCCCGGCCTGGTTAAAAAATCTAAGGAGTAGAGGTGCTAATTCGTTTAGATAAGTTTTATAGAAGATCCATCCGGGCCCAATGTTTTAAAAGCTTTCATATGCTTGATGACATATTTAATTTTTTTGAGTGTGAAGGGGGCTGTAAGGGACTCACGGTGTTCTATTGATAGGGAGGGGAGTTTCAGATGATCTAGGAACGTACGAATTTCTGGGGTAGTGGCTAGCGAGTGACCAGATACCTCTTCTAAGTTATATAATTTTGAATAGAATTTTTCAAAACACGTACCTATCTTTGAAGGCATTTGATGAACCTGGTTCCCGGATTGAATATGGTGTATTCTAGATGTGCTCACCCTATTTTTGAGTTTATTGGCCAACAGGGTATCAGCTTTATTGCTCTTATAATAGAAAAGTTGTTTTAACTTAAGCAAATTAGCTTGGGTGCGTTTTAATTCCAACTGATTTATGTGATTTCTAAGTTTTGTGATTTGTTCTGTGGTGGTGTCTGAAGGTGTAGATCTGTTAAGGAGTTCTAATCGCCGTAGTTCAATATGGGATCGGGAGAGGGGTAGTCCCGAAAGTTTTTTTAAATAAGCTTGTCTCCTAATGATAAGGCCTCTAAAGGTGGCCTTTGCGGCGCCCCAGAGTGTATCATCTCGGACTTGTCTGTTGTCTTTTGATTGGGAGTAAAAGATGATATCTTTTCTAAGGTCTTCTTTAAAAGGGACATCTAGCAAGACCTGATGTGGGAGGCGCTAAGAGAACCTTGTGTTGTTGCTTTCTGTCGAACGTAGAGTTGCTATGACAGGATCATGGTCTGACCATGGACAAAGGGATATGTTGGAACATTTAACTAGGTCTAGGGTTCCTGTTGAGCAAAAAACATAATCAAGTCTAGAGTACATTTTGCGAGGGTGGGAAAAATGGGTATAGTCCCTGTCTCTAGGGTGGAATGATCTCCATATGTCGTAATAATTAAATTGAGTAATAATTTGCCGGAATTTGTTAGAGAGCTGTTTTAGAGTGGGTAATCTGTTTTGTGTGTCCAATATTTTTTCTGTCAAGAACTGGGTCCCAGGTCATATTAAAGTCTCCCGCTAGCAAAACTCTGCCTATTTTCACCCGGTCGACTACAAGAAGGACTCGTTTAAGATACCTGGGTTGATGTGAGTTAGGGAGATAGATGGAGACTAGTGTGTAACTGATGTGATCTAGTTTGCATGTAAAAATTAGGAATCTGGACTGAGGGTCTTTAAGGACCTGTATTTGTTCGTAAGCTATTCTTTTATGGATCAAAATTGTGGTACCTCTGGCCTTCTTTAAGAAGGGGGTATATTCTAGTACGGTATAGTCTTTAGATATTGTGTGGTGAGGGTTATCGAGTGACCAGTGCGTCTCTTGAAGAAAGACCACATCAGGATTGTGATGTTTGAGTGATCTAGCTAGGAGGCTACGTTTATGTGGGGAGTTTAAACCTCTGACATTGTGTGTTAATATTTTGAGGGAGGACATAGGGATCTATGAAGGAGTGGTTGGATCAGTAAGAGAAATTGGGTAGAAGGGAGGAAGGGATGAGGGAGATCAAGTATGAGAGGGAAAAGGACTTAGCAGAAATAGTCCGCCACAGTGGATCCCTAGTGTGGGCTACTGGTGGGGGGGAGAGAATAGCAGATGAGAGCAGAAGTCAACCAGCTTAACCCCGCTCCGCAGATATAACTACACTTATTTTATAAAAGAAACTATGCAAAAGGTATAACAAGAGATTGATAATACAAAAGTCAAGTTCACACCAGGTGAGCCTGCTAGAGTGCATATAAACCTATATATTATTAACGTTAAACTTAAATATACATTACCAGAAATGGGTCAGATACCCAGATCTGCTGTGGTCTTACAGAGAGAGAGTCATATGTGATAACATTCAAGTATGGGTCTAAGGTGGATTAGTTTTAGTCCTTTTTGCTCTTTGATGGACCATTCAGGAGCCGAAGCTCTCAGTTTCGGGTTAGTAACCTGTGGTGTAGGAGGAAGACCCGAGTGGAGACCCCAAGAAGTGAGGAGAGCCAAACCCTGAGGAAGAGTGGATATCACATGGCTTTGGTTATCTCTTGTGACCACCAAATTAGTGGGGTATCCCCAGCGATATTTGAAATTAGCTTTCCTGAGGGCTAAGGTGACCGGTTGGTAAGTTTTGCGGTATTGTAGAGTGTGCCCTGATAAATCTGGTAAGAGTTGTATATCCTTGAATTTCTCTGATAAAGGCGGTTTCTTGAAGGCGGCCTGCATCAGCTTATCTTTATAGACATAGCTATGAAAGCTGACAATTACGTTGCATGGTTTTTCTATGGGAACAGATCTAGCTCTGAAAGCACTGTGATCTCTTTCCATTGTGTCTATTAGGCCTTCTGGGGAGCCCATCAACTCCATATATAGCTCTCTTAAGAAGGTCTGCAGATCGGAGGTCTCGACAATCTATGGGATACCTCTAAACCGTATATATTGTTTCTACGGGATCTGTCCTCAATGTCAGCCATTTTGAATTCAAGCTGGGTTAATTGTTCCGCCAGGTTTTCAGTGTAAGCTAGTAAGTTAGTCTGATCAACCGTTAACTCATCTTGCTTCCGTTCAAGCGCTTCAACTCTGTCGCCAATCTCGGAGAAATCTTTTTTCAATTCTGCAGAAGAACGCGGAATCTCTTGTGTGATAGAGCGTGTCTGATTGGCTAGCATCTTTTGTAAGGTGGACTTTGTGATGTAATGATGTGACGGTGTCTCTGAGCGCATGGTCGATTGAGATTCTGCATCCAGTGATTCAGGGTCACTTAGCTCTGTGTTTGGATCTATGATAGGCTCTTTTCCAGATTGAGTGAAATGGTCATATACTGTCTTTTTAGTAATAGTAGGGGTCTTCCCTTGTCTCCTGGATGTATGAGGCATGTTAACAATATTTTGAAGTTGAGCTGTCAATCAAAAAGTTAGTTATACAAAGTTATTATACAATAAGTCAGGACTTATTATCCCCAATTACATATATTTTACTGCGGAGCAGGGATTGGTGACCTCTCTTCAGGACCTAAAACATTTGAGTTAAATCACCATTTAGGCGCAAGAATTTTCTGCCTCAGGGGTGAGAGGCGGCTGCAGAGACCCAACCCCCACGCACCTCAGGAAAAAATGGATATGACCATAAGGAAGGGAAAAAGGATAGGGGGAGTGACCAGTCCAGACAAGCTGGACCGGAAAGGAGGAGGTGCAAGGGGGCACACAGCGATCTGTCTTAGCCTGCGAGACACTCAGTCTGCGCTAGCAATTCACAGTGCAGGTAAAATATACAATAAAGCAATACAATTCACAGAAGGTCAGGCAGAAAGTATAGTTAGATAGCACTAAACTGTAAATGAAAAGTGTTCTCTAACTACAGTGGATGGGAGGTAAAATTTGGGTTTTGGTACCCTTTGGGATGACCCCTAGTGGTGAGTGAGCAATGGGGTAGGAGAGGTGTCGCTAAGCTGTGTAAAGACTGCACATTGTGTGAGGGAGGGTATGGGTCAATAATGTAATCTGGAGTGTTGCTTGAAATAGAACTTAGGTTAACTTGTTCGTGTGGGTGTGTAGTAAAGGGTGTGTGTTAGGTCTGAGTTATGCGAGTAGTGGTTTCTAGTTAGGTGTGACAAGACAAGTAAACAATGAGATAGGAGAGGTGCCGCTAAGCTGTGTAAAGACTACACCTTGTGTGAGAGAGGGTATGGGTCAATAATGTAGTCTGGAGTGTTGCTTGAAATGGAACTTAGGTTAACTTGTTCATGTGGGTGTGTAGTAAAGGGTGTGTGCTAGGTCTGAGTTAGGCGAGTAGTGTTTTCTAGTTAGGTGTGACAAGACAAGTAAGAACAGTGAATAACACTCCACTCTGGGAAAAGTCCACAGAGGTGCATATGCTGACGCAGCAGCTAAAGTACAGTTCCCTCTATAGGTATCTAAAGTCAAGTTTAGTTGCTTGAGAAGAGTTTGGTGGGGAGATGTGTGTCAGGGGTCTTGGATCAGACACAAATTAGTCTAATGGGGTTATCCCCAACCATGAACTTTCAGTTCACACCGTATCTAGGCGTGTGTAGATTTGGAAACCTAGATTATAAACAGTGAGAGTCTTTGTTGTATAGAGTGGTACTTATTAAACACAGGTCCACTATGATGCTTTTATTAGTAGTTCACGCACAACCTCAGCAAGGGACGTGGGATGTGGCACAGGTCACTCAGGATATATAACATGGGAGACTTGTCCTGTGTATATATATGGTTAGACAGATTATGTACATAGGGAGTGCTCCATATGAAAGTAGTAAGCAGGTCACATTCAATATTGCCCAAGCTGAATATGGTGGCTGCAATCAGTTCCCAGGCTCAATAATCCCTCTGTTCTAAGCTGTGTGTTGATGTTAACGGGGGGGGGGGGGGTCAGTTAGGGCCTAAAAGTGGATGGGGTATACCTGTGTTGGAGCTGTGGAGTTTAGAGGCTGTGTTGCCTATTTAATGACCCCCTAATGTATACTGCGTGGCAGGATTAGATCTCACCAATCAAGTGTAGATATCCAGGATGATGGCTGCTCCAGCGGGTCCGCTCTCACTGAAAGAAACTCCTTGATCGGCCCCCGGGGCAAGAGGAGAGAAGATGATATCAAAAGCCAGCTTAACTTAGGTTCCTGTGCTGACCGGAGCTTGATGCTCAGTTTCGGGTCGCAGGGCCGAGATGACAAGATGGCGGCCGTTCGCGCCGCTCCTCCTCTGACAGGTCTCCGCGGTCAGTGTTGATGAGTGATGCTAAGGGCTGTTCCCCGTAGGTAAGGATCCTCTGCTGCAGAACCCACAGTACAGCTCGCCGGACCAGGCTGCCTCAACTAGATCGGGTATTGTAAGTGACAGTTTCACCTAGATACACAGACCTCGGCAACCACCTCCTCACCCGTCTGTAGTCACAGCCGCCCTCATCTCCTCAAAACACGTCTCAGGCTGGTCTCACCTGCAACGGAGCGGAGCCCCAACCCTCCGGTACAGTAAGCATGTGAAGGCAGGATAAGTGAGAACCAGGAGCTGATATGTGATTTGGCGCCAAGTCTTCTCTAGGGGTATAAGTAACTTCCCAGAGTATCAGAAGTTCAGCTAAATCAGGGTGTTGGTCTAAGGTGAAATTCAGCTTCCCCAAGTTTGATAAATGAATAACTTTTGTAGTGGGAAAAAGCAGTTTTTATCAATAAACATTAGACAAAGAGAGGAGCCCTGTATTGAAGCGTCCACTCTACACAGCTGCTAGCTCCGCCCCGTTTTACAAAGTTTTACCTTTAGTGCGCTTGTGTGCAACGTCCTGGCATTCCTGGTTGAATATTTTCTCAGAACACCTGCTGATTTCATTCTGATGTTATGATGAGCATCAGAAAAGCTGCTGCTCACAGTGTGCACCCAGGTAATTTGCCCGGGTTCCTGGGATACTCTTGTGAAAATGTTACATTGTGCTTTGCTATTGAGGGATGAATTATAGTTGTTTGGTAGCAGAATATTTTTTTTTATAAAACCACACTTGTAAATGCAGCACTATTAGATGTTCTTTAGGCACCGCAAAAAGGCTTGCAAGTGATACAATGAGTACCAAGCACACTGCCCCCTTGGCCAATAAGACTTGCAATTGGTACCCCAAGTGCCAATTTGCAGGTGGTACAATGTTTATCGGGCACACTGTCCCAATGAGCCAATAAGGTTTGCAAGGGGTACAATGACTGCCAAGCACACTGCCCCATGGACCAATAGGGAAGCCACAAAGATTACCTGGGTGCACACTGTGAGCAGCAGCTTTTCTGATGGTCATCATAACATAAAGAAGTCAGCCGGTGTTCTGTCAGAATTTTCTCCTTTGTCAGAATCTGCTACCTCTGACTGCGCATGCTCTGTATTACTCCACATATGTTAAATAGGAATGTGTGGAATGTGATTATGTAAATCAGCAGCATGCCCACTCAGAGGTAGCAAATTGTGGCAACAAAGTTGTGCTGTCGGATTTTGCTGCGGCTACAAGATGCACTGTTGACATTGACTGTGAATACTGTGAGACAAATAAACAATTTGCTTTCATCTTCACATTTTTCATCACCGTGACAAGTGATTGAACTTTGTCCTATATATACAGTATATATATATATATATTTATATATATATATATATATATATATATATATATATATAATTTTTATATGCACTTTTTATTTTTTCACAGTATTCACAGTCAATTTCAACAGCGAATGCGCACATCTCGTAGCCGCATCAAAATCCAACAGGACATCTTCCTTGTCACAATTTGCTACCTCTGAGTGCGCATGCTGCTGATTTACATCATCGCATTCCACACATTCCTATTTAACATATGTGGAGTGCGATTACGTAATACAGAGCATGAACAGTCAGAGGTAGCGGATTCTGACAAAGGAGCAAATTCTCACAGAACACTGGTGTTCTGAGAAAATAGTGCGGCTAGGAATGCCATGACGCGGCACTCATGTGCACTAAGGTTAAACTTTGTCAAACAGCTGATGCCATGTCAAATGGTTCGCTAATTTCACGGGTTCGCTATTTTCTCAGAACAACGGATCCAATCAATAATCTGCAGCCCGCCCCTACCTCTCCAAAGTGAGCGCGCTTTAGAATATCTCTCCCCCTCCCTCAATCCTATTTCTCTGATTGCGAATGCTACTTTCTATTCGCTCTGTGCTTTCCTACAGTTATACTAAAGTAAAAGAGGATCGCAGTGATTCACTGTTTACCTTAGTATAAAGAAATGAGCAGCGAGTGAGAATTAACCCCGTAGTAACTAACAAGCCTAATCAAGTCTAATTTAGGTAAATCAGGCAGCAACATTATAGTTCTTTATACTTTGAAATATTTAATTTACAAATAATAAAACACAGTTATTGATTTATTTATATAGCCACATATTTATTATATGATTACATGCTCTCCCCTGCTTATATATATAACTTGTACAATGCATAGAAATCCGTTGGTTAGTGCCGTTGCCGTCACTTACTAAAGAATGGATGGCAATAAGATGATCATCACGATCCACTCTTTACATTACTGTGTGCTGGGCAAGGAGATTACACTGCGCATGCATTGCACTTCTGACACTAGAAATAAGACAGAGAATGCGCTCAATGCAAAGTGGTAAAAGAGAATTAAAAGAAATGATCAAGCAGCCGACCACTATTCGGGGCTTTGGATCTTCCAATGAATAAAATAATACAAAGTGAATTATAATGAATATACTGTTATTTTAATACAAACTTTTAATTTAGTTTAAAAAACAAACAAACATTGACTGTCCCTTTAATGTTACATTGTTCTTTTGGTATCCTTTGTTGATATGCAGGTAGGAAGGTGTAGGAGCGTGCCTGTGACTGAAGCAATATAAAGGCAGCAGTTATATAACTATCTTATACATTAAAAGGAAAACTACGTGGCAGCAGTGTTCTCTATCATGTACTGCTCCAGAAATGTGCGCGCTACCTATCTAGATATCTCTTCAACAAAGAATAGTATGAGTAAGAAGTAAATTTGATAATATAGATATTTTTTTCTGAATCATGAAAGAGAAAATTTGGGTTTCATGTCCCTTTAATTTACAAATAAGATATAATAGGAAAATCTGGTATTGTTACAATTTTATCATTATAATTTAACATACACATTCTGATGATCATATTTTAGTTGCATAAAAAAACTCCATAGTTTTAAAGTGTGCTATCCCAGTTTAAAACTATAAAATAGAATAGAGTAGTGGAATAGAAAATATAGAAATGCACTCAGCTGAAAATGAGCAACAGGTGGAACAAATTCTGTGCTGGTTCCAAAAGCCAGTACCCTCGGGGTGCATTCTCTTTTCGCTTGCATTGCCTTTCACAGAGAATAAATATCCTGTAGCATATCAGAGTGATCCGGACAGAAAGACAGTCCAGCTCCAAAATACCAGGTCATTCTCTTCTAAACAAGAGAAAGCATCTAACTCCAGACATATGTGTGTTGGTCTCTCTAGCCCTCTGAGGTACAGTTAATAGTGTATTCCATGGCATATCCGTGGCTCTTTTCTCTATACCTCCTATCTCTGTGGAACTGGTTAATTTGGTTGGTGTGGCCTCTTGGGAAGTGAACGCTTTAAGCGTTTATTTGCACAAAACCCTTTTTTGACCACAAGGGACACTTGGATGTGCATTCCATGTCAGATTTGTGGCTCCTTGTCATTCTCCTTCCTAGCCTTGTGGTGAATTTGGTGTGTACGGTTACTTGGGAATTTCTGTTACGTATTTATCCTGGCTAGAAATTGGTTAATAAAATATATGATTTGTTTTCCACCTAATAAAGATATTATTTTTAAGTTATTACATGGATATACTGGTTTCTTCCATTCTGTTCCAGCTTTGTAATTTGAAAGAAGAAAAAATGGTTCTTTAACCCGTTAAGGACCAGAAATATTTGAGAAAAACTTTCCCAAAAGACCAGAACATTTTTAGCATTATTGCTATCACTCCATTTAAACAGAAATAGAGCCTTGTTTTTTTTATTTACCTAGCAAAACTATATATGTTTGTTTAGTAGACAACCAAAGTATTAATCTAGGCCCATTTTGGTATACTTCATGCCACCGTTTCGCCACCAAATGCAACCATATAAAAAAAGTTAACCTTTCACAATTGTGGGTTACTCACTGGAATTATTTACATACTGCTTGTGCAATCATAACACAAATAGTTGTAAAAGCTTCTCTGGGATCCCATTTGTTCAGAAATACACATGCATTTTTTTTTGTAATTAGAATGCCACTAATTGCATATTGAGGATACCCTGATCAGCAAAATAATACAATCTCTTTATCTACCATACATGCCTTGTTTTTGGTTATAAAGTTTCACATATGTTTAAATGGACACTCAAGTAAAAATAAACTTTTATTATTCAGAAAGAGCATGCAGTTATAAGACACTTTCCAATTAACTTCCATTATCACATTTTGCACAGAATTTTTATATGCACACTTTCTGGGGAACAAGATCCTACTGAGCATGTGCACAAGCTCACAGGGTATATGTATACTAGTCTGTGATTGGCTGATGTCTGTCACATGATACAGGGGGCTGGAAAATGGGAGAAAAAAATAAATTGTCAGAAAAAAATCTACTGTTTATTTGAAATTCAGACACAGGGGTAGATTTATCAAGCAGTGCGTGCTGCAAACTACCCCCAAAGTTTCAGGTCCGCCTGAAACTTAAGTTAAGAAGCAGCGGTTGTAAGAAGCAGCGGTCCTTAACTCATCGGCCACCTCTGAGGTGGCAGACAGCAATCCTCAAGATCGAATATGATCGGGATGATTGACACACCCTGCTAGCGGCCGACTGTCCGTGAATGTGCAGGGTGTGGCATTGCACAAGTATTTTACCAGAAATGCTTGTGCAATGATAAATGCCAACAGCGTTTGCTGTCGGCATTTATCGATGTCCGTCCGACATTTGATAAATCTACCCCTAGGTGTTAAATCATTGTCTTATTATTATGCACTTGTTAATTATGCAATTCTGCTGCATTGAGAGGTCCTTTAACATTCACAATCTTTTTCTTTCCATAAGTTTGTACCTTCAGCAAATGGTATAAAGTAATCATCACTACTATTGCTATTGTTGTGTGGGCGATTTTAATGATTTTTTTCCATGCTGTTGAGTTTTTGATCATCAGGCCCTATATCTTGATCTGTAAAGTGTTTAGTCTTACAGCACAATTAGTGTAAACAAGATGAAAAGGAGAGATCAGTGAGGAAGGTTTGTATTAACTCGGCTTTTAGCTAAACTTTCACTTATATCAAATGTAAAGTCTCACACAGACAAGAATTATGACACCTTGTTATAAATCTGACAGGGGGGGGGGTTATTAAGCAGTTGCCTAGTAGTGGATGGGCGTGACAATACGTTTTGCAGTCCAATAATCATTTATATAGGTACTTTGGACAACTGTCATATTACTTTACTTGTCAGCCTGCCATTAGAACATGACTTAACTCTAGCTAGTGCTATTCTAACTTGCATCCAGACAAAAAGCTTGGACATTCATTTAAAGGGACAGTCTACTGTCTACAAATGTTATTGTTTAAAAAGATAGATAATCCCTTTATTACCCATTCACCAGTTTTGCATAACCAACACGGTTATATTAATACACTTTTTACCTCTGTGATTACCTTGTATCCTCTGCAGACTGCCCACTTATTTCAGTTGTTTTGACAGACTTGCATTTTAGCCAATCAGTGCCCTCTCATAAGTAACTCCATGGACCTGAGCACAATATTATCTATATGGCACACATGAACTAACACCCACTAACTGTGAAAAACTGTCAAATGCATTCAGATAAGAGGTGGCTTTCAAGGGCTTAGAAATTAGCATATGAGCCCACCTAGGTTTAGCTTTCAACTAAGAATACCAAGAGAACAAAGCAAATTTGAGGATAAAACTAAATTGTAAAGTTGTTTAAAATTATGTGCCCTATCTGAATCATGAAAGTTTAATTTTGACTAGACTGTCCCTTTAAGAAAAGAGAGCCATATATAGTCTCTCCCTACTTGTGTGCAATTTAGATGTCACTATATGTTTTGATGCCTCTTTTCCATTTAAAATAGTTTTACATACTTTCGGCTAGATTACGAGTTTTGCGTTAGGGTAAAAAAGCAGCGTTAAGAGGTCCTAGCGCTGCTTTTTTATGCCCGCTGGTATTACGAGTCTTGCAGGTATAGGTGTACCGGACACTTATTTGGCCTTACCGCAAAACGACTTACGTAAACTTCGTAAAGTCTTTTTTCTATGGGACTTCCATAGCGCTGATATTACGAATCTGTCCTGAGAGGCCAAAAAGTGAGCGGTACACCCTACCCTGTCAAGGGTCCTAACGCATTTAAAAGTCAGTAGTTAAGAGTTTTATGGTACAACGCCGTAGCATAAAACTCATAACTAAAGTGCTAAAAAGTACACTAACACCCATAAACTACCTATTAATCGCCAAACCGAGGCCCTCCTGCCTCGCAAATACTAAAATAAATTTTTTAACCCCTAATCTGCCGCTCCGGACACCGCCGCCACCTACATTATATTTATGAACCCCTAATCTGCTGCCCCCAACATTGCCGACACCTACATTATATTTATTAACCCCTAATCTGCCGCCCCCAATGTCGCCGCTACCTACCTACACTTATTAACCCCTATCTGCCACCCCCATTTTCGCCCGCCACTATAATAACTTTTTAACCGCCGCACTCCCGCCTCGCAAGCATTAGTTAAATATTATAACCCCTAACATCACCCCCACCTACCTACATTTATTAACCCCTAATCTGCCGCCCCCCAACGTCGCCGCCACTATTTAAAGTTATTAACCCCCTAAACCTAAGTCTACTACCCTAACACCCCCTAACTTAATATAATTTAAATAAATCTAAATAAATATTCTATCATTAAACTAAATTATTCCTATTTTAAAACTAAATACTTAACTGTAAAATAAACCCCTAAGATAGCTACAATATTAACTAATAGTTACATTGTAGCTAGTTAGGATTTATTTTTAATTTTACAGGCAAGTTTGTATTTATTTTAACTAGGTAAATAGTTATTAAATAGTTATTAACTATTTAATAACTATCTAGCTAAAATAAATACAAATTTACCTGTAAGAATTTGGATGGGCATTGCCCTTAAAAGGGCAGTTAGCTCTTTTACTGCCCAAACCCCTAATCTAAAAAATAAAACCCACCCAATACACCCTTAAAAAAAACCTAACACTAACCCCCTGAAGATCGACTTACTGGGAAACCCCCTGAAGATCGACTTACTGGGAGACGTCTTCATCCAAGCCAGACGAAGTGGTCCTCCAGACGGGCAGAAGTCTTCATCCAAGCGGGCAGAAGTGATCCTCCAGACGGGCAGAAGTCTTCATCAGACGGCATCTTCTATCTTCATCCTTCCGGCGTGGAGCGGGTCCATCTTCAAGACATCCGACGCAGAGCATCCTCTTCATCCGACGACTAAAACAGAATGAAGGTACCTTTAAGTGACATCATCCAAGATGGCGTCCCTTAGATTCCGATTGGCTGATAGAATTCTAACAGCCCCCCCCAAAATAAAAAAACCCTAGCCTGCAATAAACTACCAATGGCCTTTAAAGGGGCATTTTGCAGGGCATTGCCCCAAAGAAATCAGCTCTTTTACCTGTAAAAGAAAATACAAACACCCCCCAACAGTAAAAACCACCACCCACCCAACCAACCCCCTCCAATAAAAAGCCTATCTAAAAAAGCTCCCCATTGCAGTGAAAAGGGCATTTGTATGGGCATTGCCCTTAAAAGGGCATTTAGCTCTTTTACCTGCCCAGACCCTACTCTAAAAATAAAACCCACCCAAAAAAACCTTAAATAAACCTAACACTAACCCCCGATGATCCTCTTACAGTTTTTGAAGTTCTGCTTGAAGGATACATCCAGCTGGCAAGAATTCTTCATCCAGGCAGCAAGAAGTCTTCATCCGGGCGGCCTCTTCTATCTTCATCCATCCGGCGAAGTCTTCATCCATGCGGCCTCTTCTATCTTCAGCCATCCAGTGCAGACCGGTCCATCCTGAAGACATCCGGCGCGGAGCTCCTCTTCAATACGGTCCCTTGCATTCCTATTGGCTGAAAGGTTCCAATCAGCCAATAGGATTAGAGCTGCTAAAATCCTATTGGTTGTTCCAATCAGCCAATAGGATTTGAGCAGCTCTCGTCCTATCAGCTGTTCCAATCAGCCAATAGTATGAGAGTTCAATCCTATTGGCTGATTGGAACAGCCAATAGGATTAGAGCTGCTCAAATCCTATTGGCTGATTGGATCATATTGGGTCATGTCAGGTTAGTGCACTTGAGAATATGCAATCCTGTTTGCGCATGAGTAGGGTGTTTTTTAAAAAAAAACTTTTTTTCTGCTCCATTGACTTATATGGGGGAATATGTTAACCCTATTGCGATATTCAGCTTTTTGTGCATTTTACTTTCAACTTGTAATACTAGCACTACCCAACTTGTTCAAAAAGCTTACTTCTAGTGGAGCTAGCGTGCGAGCGTGAGCATTAAATACTGCTCCACTTGTAATCAAGACTCACTCCATTGTTTTTCTCAATAGGTTTATGTACTGCTACAAACAATCACTGTGTAGTATACTTCTTTTTCTTTTTGGTGTGTATCTCTCTGTCTCTCTCTCTCTCTCTCTCTCTCTCTCTTTCTCTCTCTCTCTCTCTTTCTCTCTCTCTCTCTCTATATATATATATATATATATATATATATATACACTTGATATCTGTCAGTTCGCTAAAGTTTGTAAACAGTCATTATGCAAGATGACAGATAAAATTACATTAATATGAGTAGACTCTTCCGTTTTATTTCAGCTAAATAATTTCTGTAGATTTGTAAGATTCAAGTTCAAAGAATGTAACTCCAACCCATTACAAATCAGCCAAATGGTGTCTCTTTTCAATGTAGAAACAAACGAGCGAGTCTCTAGGGATAATACAGTTAGCATTTCTGTCTCACTGCTTGCATTGTCAGTTGCTTGAGTTTCACATTTCTGTTGTCGTAGGTGATCATGAGAATATTTTTTTTCTGTGAAAGTTATTTGGCACCGTAAATGCTATAGTTTGTGGTCTATATGTAACCTTTTGGTAGTAAAGTAAAGGGAATTGTAACATTTATTACAATTATATTTCTCTTTGATTTACATGAAAAATATGATACCCAATATCTAATAAGCAAATTATATATAATGAAGTAATTGTATTCTGGCATTAAAGAGCACTATTTTATTTAATCTTCTGATAGTTATGCAAGGTAATGTTACTTTTTTATGTTCTGCCATTTAAAGTGATGGTAAAGCCTAGTGTTGTTTTTTAATGCTAGGATTTACCGGTGCTGCAAATAAAGAGGACTTTCAGTCATGGGGGTATATTTATTATAGTGCGGACAGACATGATACGATGTAGCGTATCATGTCTGCCGCACATCGATAAATGCCGACAGCATACGCTGTCTGCATTTATCATTGCACCAGCAGTTCTTGTGAACTACTGGTGCAATACCGCCCCCTGCAGATTCGCGGCCAATCGGCTGCTAGCAGATGGTGTCAATCAGAGGAGGCGGACAAGTTATGGAGCAGCGGTCTTTAGACCATACGGAGCTTGATAAATTGACCCCATGAAGTATAAAGTATCTCAGGCAGCCCACAGCAGAACACTATTTTGCAGTGAGGTGATCTTAGCCAATAGCATGCTAGCTATACGGCATAATGCCAGCTGGGCCGCACGGCTATTGGCTAAGAGGGGGAATAGGATTCTGCTGCGGGCAGCTTGAGGTGCTCAGCTAGTCAAACGCTGCAGACAAATAAAGGAACTTTTATCATGAAGTATTTTATACTTTTTATATATTTTATACTTCATGACGGAAAGTCCCCTTTATTTGCTGCACTGTTTAATCCTAGCGTTTCACAAACGCTAGGATTTACCATCACTTTAATATAGTGAATTTCTTACTTATATTAAAAAATCCTTGATGATCATTAAAAAAACAATGGTAGAAAGTCTGTAGTCAAATAAAAAAACGAAAGAAATGTCAACAGGTATTAGAGGTCAGTAAGGATGTGTTATTCAAGCAAGTTTTTTTTTTTTTTAAAATGTAGAAAATATGCTCCATGTCAGTGGTGCTCCCAGTAATATAAGTAACACTTAGGGGTAAATGTATTAAACTACGTTTGCAGCTTTTACGGCTATGTGGAGCAGGTTCACATAAGCAAGCCTGCTGTTGTATCTTTAAGAAGCAAACACTGCTTTTTTCCTCTCTGTCACCTCAGAATTTGCGAGATCTATAACCCTAATACTCACTTTTTTTGAGTGAATGACATTTCCTGCGCTAGCACAATTGGTTGCACCATAACAGGAAACAGCATTGCACAAGAATCCTCTTGTGTAATAATAAATTTAGTGGTGCTTGTGAACATGTATGCTTGCAGAGAAGATAAATGTACCCCTTAAAAGGACATTAAACTACTGGGTACAACTACAGTAAAATGGTTACTACTTACCATGCTAGTGTTTTTCGGCCTGAGCCAGCAGATCCCGTTAAAGCTATTCCCTTATTGCAACCTTTCAGAATTGTTACTTTCAGGGGTAAAGTCCAGCAGGAAAGCTTGAGAACGGAGTTTCTGCACTATTTTTACAGAAGGAACTAAGTTCCCCCTGGACAGAGAACAGAAATGCTTCAGTAAACACTGCTGCTGCTGGTGGGAGGAGCTGGAGAACAGTCTGGTTAGAGGGATAGTGAGATCCTCTAGTATTGGGCAGTAACACTTCCTACAATACACTAAATGTAAGACTGTCAGCTGACCTGCTGTGTGATCACGCCGCACTTTGTGAAACACATGGAGCTTACATTTCTGTGTGGCTTGCTTTGGGATTATTTCGCTCTCTTCAGCAGAAATAGGAGTATTGCACCTTAAGTGGGTGAGACTCTGTGACAGAGGAGGAGTGTAGAGTTGCTATCAGACACGGAGGTCTCAGATGGCCCTGGAATGGAAGGAGAGGGGAGGAAAGGGGTTGTGAGGAACTGAAGCTAAGCTGGCTATGCACCATCACCTAGATTACGAGTTGTGCGTTATGGTTTTAACGCTGAAAAAATGGCAATTTCCGCGTAAAAACAGTAAAGCCGCCATTACGAGTCGTGTCGGTATAGCTATACCGCAAGCATTTTAGCCTGTAATGCAACGTCAATCCTGCACTCAAAAAATGAGCGCTGGTATTACAGGTTGTGCGGTGAGACCAGTAGTTATGGATTTTGTGTAACAGAAATGTTTCACAAAACTCAAAACTAAGGTGTTACAAAGTACACTAACACCCATAAACTACCTATTAACCCCTAAACCGCCACCCTCCCACATTGCAAACACTATTTAAAACTGATTAACCCCTAATCTGCCTCCCGCCCACATCCCCACCACTATAATAAAGTTATTAACCTCTATTCCACTAACTAAACCTATTAACCCCTAAATCGCCAGCCCCCCACATCGCCACAACTAAATAAACCTATTAACCCCTAAACCGCCAGCCCCCCCACATTACCACTAATAAATTAAACTATTAACCCCTAAACCTATCACCCCTTACTTTAAATTAAAATTACAATATCCCTATCATAAAATAAATAAAAACTTACCTGTGAAATTAAAAAAACCTAAGTTTAAACTAACAATTAACCTAACATAACAAATATACTAAATTATTATACTAAAATTAAAATAACTACCAATTAAAAAAACTAAATTACATGTTTTAAAAAAACGAATACTACTAAAAAAATTTAAGTCTAAAATTACAAAAAATAAAAAATACGAAAATACGAAAAATAACAAACACTAAATTACAAAAAATAACAAATGACATTATCAAAAATAAAAACAATTACACCTAATCTTATAGCCCTATAAAAATAAAAAATCCCCCCCAAAATAAAAACACCCCTAGCCTACAATAAACTACCAATAGCTGTTAAAAGGGCATTTTGTAGGGCATTGACCTAAAAAAATCAGCTCTTTTACATGGAAAAAAATATAAAGTCCCCCCAACAGTAAAACCCACCACCCAACCAACCCCCCAAAATAAAAACCCTAACTCTAACAAAAACCTAAGCTACCCATTGCCCTGAAAAGGGCAATTGTATGGGCATTGCCCTTAAAAGGGCATTCAGCTCTTTTACTTTGCCCTGCAAAGGGCATTCAGCTCTTTTACCTAAAGCCCAAAACCCAAAAAGATTTTAAAAAACCCTAACACTAACCTTGGAAGATCCACTCACAGTTTCTGAAGTCCGGACATCCATCCTCATCCAGGCGGCGAGAAGTCTTCATCCAGACGGCGAGAAGTCTTCATCCAGGCGGCAAGAAGTGTTCATCCAGGCGGCGAGAAGTCTTCTATCTTCATTATAGTATAATAGTTTAGTATAATAGTTAGTTTAAACTTAGTTTTTTTTAATTTCACATGTAAGTTTGTATTTATTTTAAGATAGGGATATTGTAATTTTAATATAAAGTTAGGGGGTTGTTAGGTTTTAGGGGTTAATAGTTTAATTTAGCTTTTTTGCGATGTGGGGGGCCGGCGGTTTAGGGGTTAATAAGTTTATTTAGTGGCAGTGATGTGGGAGGCCAGAGGTTAATAAATTTATTATAGTGGTGACGTTGTTGGAGAGCGGCAGATTAGGGGTTAATAACTTTATTTAGGTGTTGGCGATGTCGGGGCGGCAGATTAGGGGTGTTTAGACTTTATGTTAGGGTGTTAGTTTTAAACGTAACTTTTTTCCCCATAGACATCAATGGGGCTGCGTTATGGAGCTTTTCATTCCACGCTTCAGGTGTTAGTTTTTTTTCTAACACTCTCTCCCCATTGATGTCTATGGGGAAAGCATGCACGAGCCCATCCAAACAGCCCTTAGATTTTGTGCGGTATGGAGCTTTACGCCACCATATCGCACGCACAAGGAGGCTTTTCAGAAACTTGTAATGGCAGCGCTATGAAGGGTGAACTAACGCAATTTTTGTTACGTTCATTTTGCACCCTGTTTAGGACAAAACTCGTAATCTAGGTGCATGTGAGTTAAAAAAGTATGGACACCCTGGATCTTGACATTAAACAACAGGCGCTCATATGTGTTTAGATTACTTATTTTAAAGTTGTTTTTAAAAAGTTTAGTGTTTCACCAAAGAATAAAAAAATTGCTTATCAAGCAGATCAAGCAGGAAAGAGTCATGTCTTTCCAGCTTCCTCTCTGATTGGAGTTCCTTTTAGTTCTTCCAGAGGATAGTTGGGATGAGCTTTGCAAGTGAAATACATGTGTACACACAAAGGAAAATAGTCCTTGCAATTAAAGGTATTTGTGAAACATCTTGTAGTAGGATAAGCCCAATAGTATGTGTAGTCTGTTTATCTATGTTGGTGCTTGTATGTCTATCAATTTATGGTCAGCAGGCCAGATTTTATGCTATATGCTGACCTGTGCAGGATAATGTATTTGCTCCATTTATTCAACCATACCAGTTTCATCCCAAAGTAAAAGGTGACCTGTTTTGCTTTCAATGTTCCTGTGCTCTCATGCCTCCTTCCTTCTCTGTCATTGTTACTTGCTTCACATTTACTTGGTATACATGTTAATGGTAAAAGAAAATGACACTCATTTGCCTTGTGACAATAATTTTACTTTAAATCACATTAACAATACAGTGTGTGTGTGCGTATGTAAGTTTGTGTGTGTATAAAACAATATTAATTGTAAGGGTGGTGGAACTCTTGGTGAGTTCCCATACTTTTTTTTGTAGGACTTGACCCCTGGTTACTTTGTGAAGTTCTGCAATGCTGCATCCTAACAATGGGTGTTGTCATCTTGGAATAAAAATGTTCTTGTACCCTGTGATATTGTTGTATTTTTAAGAAGTCATATCATGCATTTCTGTTTATTGTGCATAATACAGAGCAGTAGCTGTACATTTTTACAGCGGTGGCATTTCTCTATATTATTCCTGAGATCTTTTTTATATTTGTTATGTAAACTCTTAAACTGCGTAAAAAAATAATAATGCAAAAATGTAACTCTTCTGCTTTCTATTGTAAAAGTTAAAGGGACAGTTTACTCCAGGATTTGTGTTGTTTAAAAAAAAAGATAATCCCTTTTATTACCCATTCCCCCTAGTTTTGCATAACCAACACTGTTATATTAATACACTTCATGGGCTCCATTTATGAAGCCGCGAATGCTGCTTCGGGGTCCCATCGTTTCAGGCTCTCCTGAAACTGAAGTTAAGAAGCAGCGGTCATAAGACCGCTGGTTCTTAACCTGTCCGCCACCTTTTAGGTATCGGATTATAATCATCTTGATCCGATACAATCTCGATGATTGACAGCCAGATTGCCCGCTGGTGAGCAGAAATGCTTGTGTAATGATAAATGATAATAATGATAAATTTAGTGATGTCGAGTGGACATGATTCGCTATAGGGAATCATGTTCGCTTGACATATAGTAAATCTACTCCTTTACCTATGTGATTACCTTGTATCTAAGCTTCTGCAGACTGCCAACTTATTTGAAATCTTTTGACAGACTTGCATTTTAGCCAATTAGTACTTGCATTTTAGCCAATCAGTGCTGACTCTATGGGAGTGAGCACAATGTTATCTATATTTCACACATGAACTAGCAGTGCCTAACTGTGAAAAACTTTCAAAATGCACTGAGATAAGAGGTGACCTTCAACAGCTCATACAGTTTAAATCAGTTTGAGCCTACATAAGTTTTGTTTTCAACAAAGAATACCAAGAGACCAAATCAAATTTGATGATAAAAGTAATTTGGAAAGTTGTTTAAAATCGCATGCCCTATCTGGGCCATGAAACCTTAATTTCCTTACTAAGATAGGGAGAGTCCACGGCTTCATTCCTTACTGTTGGGAAATACAACACCTGGCCACCAGGAGGAGGCAAAGACACCCCAGCCAAAGGCTTAAATATCCCTCCCACTTCCTCATTTCCCCAGTCATTATTTGTCTTTCGTCAGGAGGTGGCAGAGAAGTGTCAGAAGATTCCGAGAGTCCTGAAAAAGGGTATCTGCCCTTCGAGATAGGACTACAGTTTTAAGTAGTCATGTCAACCTCTCAGTGAGAGTATTGATGAACGTTAGAGTCTGGAAATGCATGGAAAGTTTTTCTACGAAACCATCCAGACTACTGCTAACAGCTCCTAAGCAATCAGTGTTGACGAGTTTCACTGCCTGCTTTCTCTCACTCAAGTCCATGTCAGCAGCACTGCTATAAAACTGTCACACTTGAGAGACTGTGTTCTGTTCCACAGCATGAATCCTGGAGGTAAGATTGTTTCAATTTTTACACATAAAACACTATAACAGGGTCACAGTGTGGCTCCTTTACGCCTTGATAGGATCCAGGGTTAATATCCTCTGAAGGGGGTTTATTGAAGAGTTGGGGTTAATTAATCAGTGTATTAATTATTTGCATGCTGCTTTGTGTGATTTTTTTCCTGGGCTGATAGAGTGTGTGTTTTTGGCTGGAACAAACAGGTTTCACTTTTAAGTTTCACTTTCATACTGTACTTGTAATAATAGGAGAAGTATTGTCTTGAACTCCATGTGACCGGGTGTGGTCTATGCCAGTGGTTCTCAACCTAAGTGACCCCAAGGCCCGGTAAGTTTTAGCCGGACCGGTCCAGGGCCTGGTAAGCATCGGGAGTGGGTTGTAGTAGGTTTGGAAGAAAATATATATATATATATATATATATATATATATATATATAGTCTCTCTCCTTCTCTCTCTCTCTCCCCCCCTCTCTCTTTCTCTCCTCCCCTCTCTCTTTCTCTATCTCTCCCTCTCTCTCTCCTCCCCTCTCTCTTTCTCTCTCTCCTCCCCCCTCTCTTTCTTTCTCTCTCTCTCTCTCTCTCTCCCCTCTCTCTCGCCTCTCTTTCTTTCTCTCTCCCTCTCTCTCTCTCCCCTCTCTCTCCCCTCTCTTTCTTTCTCTCTCCCTCTCTCTCTCTCTCTCTCTCTCTCCCCTCTCTCTCCCCTCTCTTTCTCTCTCTCTCTCTCTCTCTCTCTCTCTCTCTCTCTCTCTCTCTCTCTCTCTCTCTCTCTCTCTCCCTCTCTTTCTCTCTCTCTCTCTCTCTTCTCTCTCTTCTCTCTTCTCTCTCTCTCTCTCTCTCTCTCTCTCCTCCCTCTCTTTCTCTCTCTCTCTCCTCCCTCTCTTTCTCTCTCTCTCTCTCCTTCCTCTCTTTCTCTCTCCTTCCTCTCTTTCTCTCTCTCTCTCTCCTCCCTCTCTTTCTCTCTCTCTCTCCTCCCTCTCTTTCTCTCTCTCTCTCCTCCCTCTCTTTCTCTCTCTCTCTCTCTCTCTCTCTCTCTCTCTCTCTCTCTCTCTCTCTCTCTCTCCTCCCTCTCTTTCTCTCTCTTCCCCTCTCTTTTGCTCTCTCTCTCCTCCCCTCTCTTTCTCTCTCTATCTCTCCTCCCTCTCTTTCTCTCCTCCCTCTCTTTCTCTCTCTCTCTCTCTTTCGCTCTCTCTCTCTCTTCTCCCTCTTTTACAGTGGTTTAATTATGTAATAATTAATTTGTGTCAGTGGGATCCATATTAATATCCCACTGACACCAATGAATTATAAAATTGACCCACTATAAACCATTTATATATATTATATATGGATCCCACACCACTGAATTATCATATAATTATAATATATATATATATATATATATATATATATATTACAGTGGGTTAATTATATGATAATTCATTGGTGTCAGTGGGATATATATATATATATATATATATATATATCCACAGTTTACACATTGGTGTCCAGTGACTGCCCTAAATATATACATTGGTGTCAGTGGCCGTAATTATGTCATTGGTGTCAGTGGGCTTACTTACCTGTGAGCCGATGCTTCACGCTCTGCACGCCGCCCGCCGCTTCTACCCGGTCACAGTGCGCCCGCCCGCCTGCTGCTACATGCTCACAGTGCGCAAACTGAATGAAAATTGGGGGGAACTTCCGGGCGGCGGCCATCTATGGACGCAAAACTGCTAGCTGCTCACACCTTCCTGCTGAGATTACAGAATATAGCAAGATATAGCTATTATTTGAGCTTCAAATTGTCAGAATCAAGACTATAAAAAGTTTGTCTTTCATTTGATGCCTCCTTCCTTAGGATCGTGCAGCACTTTCGGTTACCGGAGCTATTTCGAGGCTGAGGCCTTTTCAGAACCCCCCCAGTGACTCCCATACGGGTAACCACTGTCGCGCAGCCCCCATTGTGGGCTGTTCACCATATAAGTTTTTTACCTAACGCTTCTAACATGGAACCATATACCAAGGAGGGCTTTCTTACGGAGCTGCGATACCTACTAGCTGACCACCTCGTGGCATTTGAGGAATCATTGTCAGCAGCACTGGGTACTAATGGCGGCTGCTCCGCTCAGAAACCTACCCTGCCTAAGCTTGACTCTCCGGAGCATATTAGAGAGACTGATAAGGAGCCCCAGTGTTCGCTTCCCATACCTTACGACTCTCAGATCAAGCCAGAATCAACTGATGTGGGCTTTGCAGCGTGGTCAGCATTTCTGAGTATACACGTAGGCACTGGAGATACAGGCAGACAGGTCTCAGTGCTGCTCCGGGAGCTCTGTGGCCTTACACCTACAGGGACCACGGGTGTAAACTTTGCTCTAGTCACAGAAGCTTTCCCATTGCAAGTATTACATCCCGTGTCCACTATCCCGCCACCCACGCCGATGCTCCTACCAAGTATCCTACCTGCTCATATTAAGGTGATCTTGCCCATGTGATCTCTGACTCTAGCTACCAAGGTGGCCATCGTGCCCAGGCTTACTTGCACTTACTCTGATCACCTCAATATCACGGCCACCACAAGTCATTTTCGATTGTTGTCCCAACTCGGGTCTGAGATTGCAGGGAACCACTTGGCCTGGCGGTCTGATGTGGGCTGAAGGGCTGCTGGATCATACAGCTACCTCAGAGAACTGTCACACTGACGTACTTTAAGTGATATAATGTGGACATGTCTCTCTTGTAATAAGTAGCTTGGCACACACGTTAAGCAATAGGTCCCAGACACAGAACTTCATGATGGCTATTATCGGGATAGCCTGGTCTGGTAAAATATGTATATGTCTTAATTCATACACAGTACAGCTCCTATTTAAAAGCGCTATCATTTTCTACCTTCTATGTAGATACCTAAAATGGAGTACATTAGAGTTGATGATCTTTAGATATCCATTGGTACATAACTGCATATTTACACGTTTATGACTATTTACTTTTAGTATTAGTACTAAATATAATGTTCTAGCCCATATGTAACCGCCATAGTTTGGTATCCCAATGTTTCCACATAACATAAGCCTTATAGAGCCATATTGTGTATGTAACTTGTTAAAAGCAAGCTAATTCCACTTCCTCCTCATCCCATGTTGTTTTAGCTCCATCAGCATCAGATTAAATAATAATGCCCTATGTATGTTAGATACCAACAGAAGTGTTAACACTTCCATTGTATGGCGGCCAATTTTGCATTTTTACATTAATATAGTTGCCCACCTATTTCCTAACCCAAGAAGCTTGTAAAGAGTCCAAAGAGATGCCTTATAGACCTAATACTTGATGTGTTTCCCCTCTTGCTCCATTGTACATAATATACGTTGATGTTATTGGTTTAGGCTAGGCCATTGCTTCCCATATGGGGATTTATTTTTCTGCAGTTAAGACACTCGCTTATATGGGTTAACTATTTGTTTAAAATAAAAAATGAGGTTTATCATTGGAGGCCCAAAAGTGGTCTCCAGTGTTGGTAACACCCTCCTATAGCTGGCTTGTTTATTTGTGAGGTCCAAAAGTGGCCACATATATTATTTGGGAGGTACATAGAACATTAGGCAACCATGTGACTATATAATACCTTGAAAAATGTGAGGTTTAATAAACAATATATGTGACTACTGTACTATAAGATGCATTGTATAATCTTTATCAATGTCACTGTTGACTATTATAATTGTAACCTTTCTTCTTTTTACCTCAATAAAAATTTATTCAAAAAAAAAAAAAAATGAAACTTAAAATTGTCTTTACATTGTGGTCTATGGGGACTGTGTTATTACTATAAATATATATGTATATACTTATACAGGTATACCCCGCTCATACAGCGGGTTAGGGACCAGAGCCCCGCTGTAAAGTGAAAACCGCCTTAAAGTGAAACAAGGCAGTTTTAGCTTTCTTTTCACTTGTCAGTGTGTTTAAAAACTTAAAAACATGTTTTAACTAACTTATATTAGGTGTACAATAGCACTAAGTTTAGTTTAACACTTGCACAGCACAGTATTCAATAAATACTGTACCTGTAAAATAGTGACAATCACTGTAGTACAATTTGCCAGAGTATAGCACTGAGACACAGATTGCACTGTAATGCTGTAAACAGAGTGAACTAAGCATAATAAAATGGTGCCAGTCACTTTGCTTGCAATCTCACAAAGATTACAGCACTGTTTTAAAATCCTTGGTGGTTGAACTTCAGCTCCACAAAGCGCTGTATTAGCGAAGCGCTGTAAAGTGAAGCGCTGTAAAGTGAGGTATGCCTGTATACAAATATATTTATGTGTTAATATGTGTATATAAGGCTATGATTACGGCCAGGTGTGTCTGAAAAGCGTAAGCCGGTTGCTTACATTCCTCTCTCTGCGATTGTTCTCCCGGTTGTTCCTGAACCATTTGTTTTTATATTGGATATAGACAGCAATAAAAGTGAAGTTTTATACATTATTATGCTTGGCGGACTTCTTTTTCCTTGAATATGTGTATATATACATATAAACACATACATATGTATTTATATATTCATATACATATATATTTAAACTTTGCTGTCCATCGCTGCATGATTTACCCGCTTCTCTGCCCTAGGTTCTCTGCCGTGTTTATCGGCATGAAAAGGAGGCTTCCATTGGAGCCTATGGAAGAACGCTCTTGTAAGCGCAAAGCTTCTATGCAATACTACCGCAATGCCAGCTGCATTTTTTTGAAACAATGTCCTTTTAAATAAAATTGACAGTGTATGGGCTCCATTTATCAAATGTCCGCTCGATATTGCTGCACCGAAAATGCTTGTGCAGTGCCGCTCCCCTGTCACTGGCAGCCAATTGGCCACTAGGTAGGGTTGTCAATCATTCCGATAGCTAGAGTATTTATTAAAAACAAAAGGAGCCTAACTTAAAACTAAGATTTTATTTACAGGAACTGTCTATCCTTTGAAATTAACAGCAATAACCCATTTCATTGTCTAACTCAAGGAGCAAAGAAAAAAATGTTTTATACATGATCCAGTAAGAAAATTCCAACATCTCTCAAGTTCAAAAGAAGGCATCATATGATAGTGCTCCAATGCCAGCTATATGAATAATACAACTCTTTGTGACTAATAGAGCTTCAAGCTCTGTCCTGTTGTTAAATTAAAAGTGAAATGTAATATTACCTGTAAATGTGCTCAATCATAGCTCACTATATAAAGTCAAAATCATTTAAAAATATGAATCTAAGCCAGATGTGCAGATGAAAAGCAACATAGCATTTTCTTTTGGCAGCTATCTGAAGGAAGTGTTTTGTCTTGCAGGGACTTTACTATAAAACTATATTAAAACACAAAATTTTATTTATTGTAGTGATGTCATACCGCAGAGTAGCATAATTATTAGACACATCCAGCGTCAATAATGGAAAAATTAAATACTGATTTTTTTCTAGCAATGGTTGTATTATTATTATTATTTTTATCATTAGTAGTAGTACTAGTAGAATTATTATTCTTATTATCATTGTTTGTTTGTATAGCCCCGCAAAATTCTGTATCTCTTGTTACAGAGATATTGGTATACAATGACAAAAATTTGTGATAATATAAGATACAAAAAACAGACTAAACATAACTAGTAGAGAAAGAGGAGGTCCCTGCTCAGAAATTGCCTACAGGCTACAGGTTAAGGGTGCAGATGCATAAGATTTGGCGTAGCTTGTCAAATGGATTGTAGTTGCAACACTGAGTCAGGCAGTTCAAGAATTATTTTTGTTAGGATGAAAAACAGAGGAGAGATGTTAAGCTTCTCTGAATAGGTGCATTTTCAACAAGCGTCTGAAGCTATACAAGGAGTCTTATGGAGTGGGGTAGAGAGTTCCAGAGGACAGGAGCAGCATGTAAGAAGTCTTGGAGGCAGGAGTGGGACATAGAGATAATAGGAGTGGAGAGACATAGGTCGGAGATTGATTGAAGAGGACGAGTTGGGAATATTTGGAGATGAGAGAGGAAATATAGTTGGGAGTGAGGCTGTTGAGTGCTTTGTACGTTAGGGTTAATACTTGAAATGGTATTCTGGAGTGTATGGGGAGCCAGTGTAGAGACTGGCAGAGCAGAGCAGCTGATGTAGATTGGCGACTTAGATAGATGATTCTAGCTGAAGCATTCATAATCGATTAGGGGAAGGAAAGGAGGTGTTTTGGAAGGTCATTTAGAAGTAGATTGCAATAGTCCATCCATGACAAAATGAGGGAATTAATTAGTATTTTTGTAGTTTTTTTGAGTAAGGAAGGGATTTCTAGAAAGAATTCTAGAAATGTTGTGTAGGTGTGCATGGCAGGATTTGGTAAGTGCTTTTATATATGGGGTTTATATGTGGGGTGAATAGAGTTCAGAGTCAAGTGTGACACCCAAGACAGCGGACCTGGGGTGAGGTGTTGAGAATAAAGTCTCTGACAGACAGAAAAATCTCAGGTGTCGGATGTGTTGAAGAGGGGGGGAATAAGAAGCAGCTCAGTTTTGGACATATTGAGTTGGAGGTAGTGTGAGGACATCCAAAAGGAAATTGCAGAAAGACAGTTGGTAATCTGGTTGAGTAAAGAGGGAAAGACATCAGGAGAGGAAAGATAGATTTGGGTATCATCAGCAAATAAGTGGTACTGGAACCCAAAGGAGGATATAAGTTTTCCAAGGGAGGATGTATAGAGAAAGAACAGCAAGGCACCCAAGACAGAGCCTTGCAGGACTCCAACTGAGAGAGGCAAAGTATCAGAAGATATGCTGTTAAAGGAAACTGAAAATGAATGGTTTGAGAGATATGAAGCAAACCAGGAGAGGGTTGTGCCTCGGATGCCAAATGAATGTAGGATTTTTAGTAGGAGAGGACGTTCAACTGTGTCGAAAGCAGAAGATAGGTCAAGAAGAATTAGTAAGGAGTAGTGGACCTTTGCTTTAGCTGATAGCAGGTCATTTGTTACTTTTGTGAGAGCGGTGTTTAGGGTGGAAACCAGATTGTAGTGGATCAAGTAAGGAGTTTGTTGTGAGAAATTGAGTTAGGCGATTATAGACCAGTAGTTCCAATAATTTGGAAGCAAAGGGATGTAAGAAGACTAGTCGATAGTTAGAAGGGGTGGAGTTTTTTTTAGGATTGGTGTAATTGATGCATGCTTGAATTTATCAGGAAATGTGCAAGTGGTGAGAAACTAGTTAAAGAGGTGAGTTAGGGTAGGGTTTAGTGAGGCAGAGTGAGAGGGAAAAAGTTGTGAAGGAATAGGATCAAGTGGGCAGGTTGTGCGATGAGCCGAACATAGTAGTACAGAGACTTCATCATCTGTTACAGGAGTAAAGTAGCAGAGAGTTTTGTTAATAGAAGTGGTTGTTAGGAGTGCTGCGTTTGAGGGGTATGAGGTGTAGATGTCTTTTCTAATGGTTTCAATTTTATTTTTTAACTGATCAGCAATAATCTGAGAAGTGAGTTTGGTAGTGGGTGGAAGTGCAGGCAGACGCAGAAGAGAGTTAAAGGTTGAGAACAGCTTTCTGGGGTTGGATTATAAATTAACAAAAGGGAGGAGAAATATGCTTGTTTGGCCAGGCTGAGGGCAGAGTTATATGACTTAAAGGGACAGTCAACAAAAAATCTTGAATTACTTATTTCTATTTAGTTGTTAATGTTCTTTTAATCCTCCTTTAGCCCACAGTGTGTATATATATATATATATAGTTTTCTAGGAAACATATCTTTGCATCCTCTGGCCAATTTGAAATGGCCACTAGATTTCTCCTTTTCATGACGTCGTCCTCACTGAAGGCTTTGTTGAAAGGAATGGTCTCTGTATCGAGCAAGACGTTTCTTGCTCATGCACGGTTTCTCATGCATGATCATTATATTTAGATCAGCAAGGGGGGCTTTGGAAACCTGGAATGAAAGACTTCCTCTCAATTGTATTGCTGAGCTTCAGTAAACAGGTCCTCCGCATATGAGAACCGCTATACAATTGAGAGGAAGACTTTTGTTCCGGGTTTTAAAAGGTAATAGGGAGGGGAGTCACCTACTAAGGCACAATGGCATTAGATCCTCTCCATGATTGTGACACCAAACACAGCTCCACCCCCTTTCAGCAACAATGTCACTAATACTAGCTCTCAAGCACAGTGGAGGTAGATAGCGTGAACCTCAAAAGATGAGAAAGAAAGAGAGGGGAGTGAAAGAATCAAGTGAAAGGTACTGTATGGAGACATAATTACTACTCCCCCTCCTTGTTTGTTTACTGGCCTGGGAGTGTGACTGAAGTGCAGTCCGCCATAGGACTGAGAGGCTACAGCAGTTGTGTTAAAGGAGGAGAGCCAAGTTTCAGTGCGGGCTAACAGGTTAATGATTGTGAAATGAATAGGTTGCAAATAGATCTTGAATTAGTGCTTACTGCATACAGAGCATGCACTCCAAAGGGCACCAGAGAATTGCAGTGTAGGTAAAATGGGTAAGATTTATGAGGTAAATATCAAGTTAAAGGGACACTCAATCAAAATTAAACTTTCATTATTCAGATAGAACATGCCATTTTAAACAACTTTTCAATTTACTTCCATTAACTAAATGTGCACAGTCTTTTTATATTTAAACTTTTTGAGTCAACAGCTCCTACTGAGCATGTGCAATAATAAGTGTGTATGCATTTGTGAATGGCTGATGGCTTTCATATGGTACGTGTATGCATTTGTGAATGGCTGATGGCTGTCACATGGTACAGGGGGAGTGGAAAAAGACAAAACTTTTAAAATTGTCAGAAAAAAAATCTACTACTCATTTGAAGTTCAGACTAAGTGCTATTGCATTGTCTTGATATCTTGCATTTTTGATTATGCAAATCTACTGTGTCCACTGGTCCTTTAAGTTTAAAAGAAAAGGGGAGGTGCAGAGGGTGTCTAGTCTCTTTTCTAGTAAGCTCCTCACTAGCTTAAAACATAGAAAAAGAAAATTGCAATTACAAGTGAAAAGGGCACTTTGCAGCAGACACTTCAGATCTAAAGAGATATACAAGTAAATCACAATAATGTATGCAATTTGCAAACTCTTAAAATATTTAATAAAAGTAATTAATAAAAATGAATAGCAGCAACATATGACATTCACTTAAAGTGAATCAGGGACGTCTCCCTTAAATTCGCTAGCTTAAAAACAGTTTAGTCCCAAATGGAAAAGTTAAAACCCACCTTATTTGATAAAGCTCTACAAAACGTGTGAAACGTGTAGAGGACTCTAACATTTGTAAGCTAATATCTGTCAAGTCTGTGACATACGACTTTAAAATGTAACCCTTAAACAAGAAGAGCGACTTTGGACCAATCAGAGGACATCTACAGGTCAGATGGTCAAGCACATTACCAATCACATATGCAGATGGCTCAAATGGAGCAGCAGGAAATCCCAACTCAGAGAGAGTATAACGCTGTGAGGAACTGCTCGTTTCTACCTTCCAAGGAGGGAGTGCAGTATTGGTGTGGTATGACATATACTGTGGTGAGGTAACGTTAAAGCGGTTTTATTTACCTTGTCTAACCAACGTGGCTCTGCTTCTAAAGACTAGTAAAAGCTGGTAAGGAGAATATTGGGACAGTGCAATATTGGGACAGGGCAATTACGCTGATACAGCGTTTAAAGTTTTTGGCATATTGAGTCGTATTGTCTGAAAAAACTTTGATAAAGACTTGTTTGGATAATCAAATAAGGTGGCTTTTAACTTTTCCATTTGGGACTAAACTGTTCTAATTTTTAAGCTAGCGAATTTAAGGGAGACGTCGTTGCAAATTGTAATGCATTATTGTGATTTTATGGTATATCTCTTTAAATCTGAAGTGTCTGCTGCAAAGCGCCCTTTTCACTTGTAATTGTAAGATTTATGAGGTGTCATTTGGGTTAGTGAGCGGAGGGAAGCAGAGGGTGGACCTGGGTTAGGTGAGACATCCCCACCTGCAAGGAGAAGAAAGATTTTAAGAGAAAGGAGATGAGAGTGTGTCTTGTGTGAGTGTTTAAGCTTAGAATCAGTGGAGCATGGCTGGCTGAGTGATGTGAGATAGGAATAGATACATGTGTGTTGTAGAGAGGGGAAGGTAGAGGAGAAGGGGCAATATGAATGGCCTGATTGCTGTTTGTGAAAGGAATAGTTGTGACTTTAAGGAGAAGGCAGGAGAAAGTATTTGTTTCGTTGTTCTCCACTCCTTTGTCTAACTCCTTGTTATAAATCCCTACACTTATGAACTAACACACTTAGAGAACTACACATGCTACAGTGCTCTAACAAGCTAGCTTGATGTAACAAGCTAGGGGTATTCAATTTATGTGTAATAACAGTCATATGGTCCTAATTAACAAAGGTCATAAATTACGGCAGGATGAAACAAGGCCTAAACAAACAGTGCAGATGGCACTTTTCTTATCAAAAGTGGAAGACAGAGACAGGTTTTTAAGGTAATATACCATAAATGTAAGATTTGTAAAAATAAAAAAAAGAGAGAGAGAGAAATGGCAGTTATATTGTGTGATGCAGGAGGACAGACAGGCTTAAAGTTGCTTTTGTCCTGTAGCACATTCCTGGGGAGATAGGAAAAAGAGCAGTGTAAGCAGAGTTCACATAGGGCATCTGTCTGGCAATTATATTCAAATGATATTCCAGTGGCTGCTCTGTATATTTCGTTATACATATATTTCATATTCCATGTTATAACTCCTTGTTATAACTCCCTAGATTTATGAACTTACACACTTAGAGAACTACACATGCTGCAGTGATCTTACAAGCTGAAAAACAGAGGAGAGGTTGTAAGCCTCTCTGTATAGGTGGGTTTTTAAAAGAGCGTCTAAAACTATACAAGGCTGGAGACAGTCTGATGGAGCATGGTAGAGGGTTCCAGAGAATATATTTAAGGGAGAGAAAGGATTTAAGGGCTTGGTGACCCTAATGTTGAATTAAACGTTAATTAAGTACAATATATAATGTTAAAAACACAACACTTTGAGGGGGGCAGAGCCAACATCTGAAGCGGCAGGACGCGTCTCAGTGAAGCTTCTGGTCTCAGTTCTATTTTATATGTTATTTTGACATAAATAACCAGCCAATATTAACTTATCTAGATGAAGACATTTAGAGCACATTACCTATGAGAATCAGGAGCTGATTTCTGACCTTCATCTGACCTTCGCTCTTCAGAAAGCCACGTGACGTGATCTACATCTGTCTGTTTCCTAGAGGCCTAATTCATTAGTCTAACCTACCGCGTGTCTGGGGCTACCACAGGAATCCCCCCCAGGTTACAAAGTAGTACTCCACATTACTACTACAAAGGTTAATAACTTTCTCAATCTAAAAGGGAATCATCTAGTCTGCTACCGAGGTCCTAACGTTCCTGAGCCGCTGAGAGCCGGCCATGAGTATGGAGGCTTTAGACAGATGGGAAAGTAGGATGGTTCAGCTAATAGAAAACCATTATCAGAACTTAAAGACTGAGCTATATAACCTCCTCCTATCCCCGAGATCTACGGAGACCATCCAAACCGTGATAACAAACGGGTCCATTGAGGAGTACGGCAACAGATCAACGTCACACATAACAGACCACAGCCGTGAGGACTCTGTGACTTCAGAAGCCCTGACATGCGACTCCAATTTGGATCAAGTGCAAGTTGTACCTAAAAAGAGGATAACTGAGGAAGTTCTACCTGACCTCATGGAGGAATTCATTACCAAATCTAATTAGCATCAAGCTACAGCGATCAACTTCGGGGAAAGGAAGGGGGACTCTGCTGGGACTGTAAACCCGATCTTCCACACTCTATACACTGCAGTTGATGCAATTCACCCTCTCCTAGTTTTTACCAACACCGGGTCACTTCTACGGATTGGAGATGTACAAGAGGCGATCGATCCCTGAACTGTCCTAGATGGTGGTGGCTCAATCCGGAGATTGTTAAACCTGTAAGTACTCACCAGGTCCTCCGAAGAGGTGTGGGATAAAGACTACCTCAAATCCGAGATTGGGGTCCCTCTTTCCCTGCTTGAACTAGAGAGAAAATGTTGGGTGGTGATACATGATCCCAGCGACACTATTAGTTTTTAAGAGCCTAACAGGCTTTCCTGCCCTCAAGAACTTTCCAAGACTTTTAAATCAAATATGGTTTTACTATGTCATCCCAATACCACATCTGCTTCCCATACATGCCCTTTGCCTATTAAGCCCAGGGACTTTAGACGCTTGGGTGTATACGGGCTCAATGTTTATATTGCAAGTTAAACATGTCACAAGATGTTAATGTTTAGGCTGTTGTGTTTTACTGTTATATTTTTTACATGTAGTAGTTGTTATCCCCATTCAGTGGGCTCAGGTTGATTGCTACTTATGTTCTTATATAAGGGAAGTATTACACAGTTGGACTGACTTTTAATGCTGGTTTCTCATTTTATTCAAAATACCATTAAGCCAGCTAACAATGGACACGGTATAGGTTTTGTTTTATCTTAGCCCCATAGCTTTGATAGTTTTTCTACAACCCGAAGAGATGCAACAAGTCACTATAATGACATATTAAATTACATTACCAGAATGCATTATTTATTCATATGGAACTTCCCATAGCATTTCAGTCCACTATAACTGATGCTAGTACTATTGAATAGGTACAAGGAGCTTAAATTTTTCCATTGAATATACATGTGTCCTTTACAATACCCTCTAATATCCCAGATTCCTGCCGGATATAACTTGAAAGCAGGGCTTTATTTATTGCTGATTGGCCTCTTAATACCAGTCCAATCGCTGGGTGTGCTGTCTGCGGCCGAGATAGCGTACCCAAGCCTCTCACCACTGACCATTTGCATTAATATTAAGGGACAACAGCTTGCTTGTTCGAAAAATCCTTATATAGCCTTATCTCATCCCCTTATAGCTTTTTCTCAATCTAAAAATAAATAAATAAAAAAATATCACAGCCTAGATACTTTGTGTCTACATTTTCCAATTCTTATGTGATATAGCTAGTTATTTACAGATGAATGCATGGCCTCCTAGTCTATCATATAATGATATCTTAGCCTAATCATAGCTTCATATCTAAGTGCTTTTCACGGGCCCACACAATGTCATTTATGTAACTGTGTCTCGCTACACGCCCTTTGTTATACCATAGTAAATTATATAGTTGGGGATACCTTCATGCTATCTACATAGATGCTTATCAAATATACTTTGGAGTTCAGGCTATCACATAATGCTCTACAGGTTACATTATTATCATTTTATGTATGGCTAACACATAGTGGCTATATGTTAATTTCATGGCACCTACAATTTATCATTACTATCACTGCTGACGGTGATTTTACTAAGACGCATTCTCATATCTCATAAGTATTAACGGCTCATATAAGGCTCTAATTTTCTCCTCTCAGCCGGCGAATGTTGGAAAGACTCTAAATAATAATTTGCTGTAACAACACTTAGACTAAAATGCCTTAATCATTCTCCAACGTATGATACTAGATGGGGAGTTATTATCAGTAACATCTGCATTTTAACCTAGCTAGCTCAAGTGTATATTTGCTAAACAAAGTGGCCAAATAGCGCCCTATTATACCATTATCACCTGAAACTAATAGACATTGAGGTCTCGCTTCAACTTACACCCCTCCCCCCCATCAGTGACATTCTATGATACTTTATAGTATCACTTTTACGTATGCTAAGTTCACATACTTTAAAATACAGACCCGCTGTTTACTTCTCTTAGATTATTATTATTTTCATACATCCCTACATACTTGTTTAATAAGTGGCTTTAGACCCAATGGGGTCTTTAACTTGACTAACATTCCTAACCAGTGTTACTAATATCAAGAGGCCCTTAAGTGACCGGCTCATTAGTCACTCATAACAGCATTTATCATTTTAAAATGGAGGCTTCAGATGTTTATGACTCAGAATTAATTTTATTTTTTATATATATTGTTGTAAAGTACCCCATGAAAATGTTGTCATTTATGCTAAGGCATTGTTTGTATATCTTTTCTTGCGCAAAACCTCAATTAAAGAATTTATAAATAAAAAAAAATAAAAAAAACACAACACTTTATTGAACATATATGCTTAAATGACAACACAATACATTGAACTTATAGTGGGGGGTTATAGATGTATAAGTAGTCACTTCCAATAGATCTTTTCAATTCCTTTATTGCCTCCACCACATATTAAAAACAAACAGACAATTTAAAAGCGCTGTGGAGTTAATTTTGACTCACAGATTGTTTGTTGTATATGTCAGTGAATAGCGAGGGTTATCTGGACTATTACATATATACTTTTATTTCTGGTTTACCAGATATTTAAATAGGTTATCTCAGTTTAGTATCCCAAGCTAGTGCCTAAGTGCGAGTGCTGCCAGCTTTACTTCAATATTAATTACTGGGGTAATATTAATGCAGTTTACAGGAGTCACTACTAAAAATAACTTATATACAGTATATATGATCAAAATTCTGCTTAGTGACGATTTGTCACTGTAATCAATCTTCCTTTAGGAGAAAAGTTAGTAGTATATGGATGGCTATAATGTGGTATACATAATCAATTGCATAGCCATAGTTATTATTCCCAGATCTGTATCCAGATTTTTATCTAGTCCAGATCTATTTAGTCATTAGTATACCAGCATTCTCTAGTGTATAAATCAGTTCATTATATCAATCTGCATATTGTATATAATGGTCTCACCAAGAAATGATTAACAATTATATAATGCGCTATGCACTGAACAATACGTTTTTGATTGTGCTTTCTTATCCTTTTGCTTTCTATTTGTATGATACAATGTATCATCTACACATTCAATAACCACATAGTTCTATCCTATACACACATTCACTCCACTGCATACCCAGAGTAAAAATATGTGCCAGTTGAGATGAAGTTAGATATATGTTATATGAAACCGTGTCCGCACAAATCGCAGGACAGGTATTCTAATATTAGATCCTAAATTCAGTATTTGATACAACTAGCATTAAGCAATCGTTCCTTGGTTCTGTAGCCGGTTTCAAGCACTCACAATGCTAACACACGCGTGGTCAAAAGTTAACCCCGCCCATCGACGCGTTTCGTCACTGCTACGTGACTTCGTCAGGGCATAGGGGCGGCTCAGCCAAACTCTATTCTATTATTAGAATCTGTCATCATGGTTACCCGATCTAATGACGGAAGTGTTAACCGTCTGGCGTGCTTGTAAAGTATGTATCTCAATCGTAGGTAGTGTGAATCTGTTTTTAATATTATTATTTTTTTATTTTTTTTTATGAAATTTTCCGTCTAGTACCTTATGAATGAACTGTATACATTGCAGTCGTTTAACCTCTATAGCGTAGTGTTATTTATAGCATCAGAAGTTTGTTGCGTCTAATATCTTATAAAGGACTCTGTGTATATTACATCATATTTACCACATCATTTTGCACCGTCGGATGTAGCATCTGAAATTTTACAGAGGACTATATTTACCTCTATAATCGATGGAATAATAGGTTCCTATATACTGATAGTGGTACTGGTTCATGTTTATATATATATAGTTAGCTGTTAGTTCATTTATATATGTCAGCACTCCTGTGTGATGATTATACATAACAATACCGCTACCGCACTGTTTACTGAATATCTACCATACAATATGGTTCATTGTATTACACAGATTTTTAGGATTGAAATGTCTCTAATGTAATATTGCTGATTGTTGCTCATCTGTAGCATTTGACATGGATATATTCAGATCAGTATGTTTAGTAAAAAAGGAGGGCTATTCGTTTTGTACTATTGTGTATTCAATAATTGTGAATCATAAGGGTGTTTTTATAAATATCAACATTTTTGGGACCGGGATCCTGATTAACAATTGTAGTCATGACATAACGATTACTGTTATTCTTTACGTTCAGGGTGAAACTCCTTACACATTTTACTCTATTTTGTCATTTATGTTGCTGAATGTCATTTAATATCACATTTGGTTTGTTTATCAGTCCAGACCTTTTCCGTTTTAGATTCTTTCCACGCTACAGATTCTTATTCTGGGTACATCTCTCTGTGAGCGTTCTCCTATTGTACATCTTAGTATTATTGAATCAATTCTTGACCTCAGATTTGTTTTATAGAAAACATTTATATGATATTGCCTCATTTAAACCATTTGGAGTGGCAGATTTTAATTTGTGTATCCATCGACACTCTTTTTGTAATAGGATCTTATTTAGATTTCCCTTGCGTCCTTTTAGGTTCACCTACTCAATGGCAAAAAATTGTATATCATATTTGTTTTCTCTATGTTGAATATTCATATGTTGTGCAACAGGGACTTGTTTATTCCATTTTATGTCTCCAATGTGTTCCAGAACCCTGGTTCTTAGCTCCCTTGAGGTTTCGCCAACGTAAATTCTGGGACATTTGCACATTGCCACATATACTACTTTATCTGACTGGCAGTTCATAAAAGTTTTAATGTCATATGTTTTTCCTTTAATGGGATGTTGAAATGTCTTCGTCAGTTTCATATTCCTGCATGCTTTGCATCTGCCACATTTAAAGAATCCCTTTAGTTCTGGGGGTGTAAAGTGACTATTCATCATCATATCTTTAAGGTTTCTTGATCTTCTGTTGGTGATTGTTGGGGTGGTATTTATCACTTCTTTTAAGTCAGGGTCATTCTGTAGTACATGCCAATATTTTTAAAATATTTGTCTCATTTTGTCATGTTTGTCATCAAATGTCCCAATAATTTGCACCACCTCTTTTTTATTATCTGTGTTCTTATTGGTAGTCCTTTCTTCTTCCAACACTCAATCTATTAGCTCCCTTTGCTCTTTGAAAAGCCTTGTTTAGGCATCTATTTGGATAGCCTCGCTCTTTAAATCTCCTCTGTAATTCTTTGGCTTCTTTTTCAAATGCCTCCTCTGAGCTACAGTTTCTCCTTGCTCTTAAATATTGGCCTGTTGGTATCTCCAACTTTTGGTTCTTTGGGTGGTAACTCTTCCATTGCAATAAGCTATTTGTAGCTGTGCTTTTTCTGAAAAGTTTTGTGTTTAGGGTACCATCCATTTCTTTTGTGATCAGAAGATCAAGGAAAGAAATACTATGTTCTTCTATTTCATATGTATATTTCATGCCATGCTTGTTCATATTCAGCCATCTCATAAATTCACTAAAGTCATTTTTTGATCCTGACCAGAGAATTAGAACATTGTCAATATATCTAATATACAAATCCATATATTTCATATATGGATTTTCATCTGGATTCAGGATGCTAGTATTTTCTATCCATCCCAGAAAAAGGTTAGCGTATGTTGGAGCACAGCATGTGCCCATAGCTGTGCCCCTTTTTTGCAAGAACATTTTATTATTGAAAAGAAAATAATTATGTTTCAATGTGAAATCTAATAGTTCCACAATAAAATCATCCTGTGTTGTTCCTCTAGGATTTACAGTTTTCTGGAAGTACTGAATTGCTTTTATTCCTAGATCATGTTGGATGTTTGAATACAGACTTTCCACATCAATGCTAGCTAGAAAAAAGTCTCTTTCTCAACTGTTAGGTTCTCTAGGTTTCTTAGTACATCCTTGGTATCCTGTACATAGGAGGTCAATGTGTGTACAAAATGTCTTAGTTTTTTGTCAATAAAAATGCTTACTTTCTCAGTCAAGCAACCATTTCCTGAGATGATGGGTCTACCAGGTGGATTACATTTGTCTTTATGTACTATAGAATGTCGCCACTCTTGCAAATTTATTGCACATAAAGTAATATTCATTTTTTGTAATTAGTCTTTCATTGAAACCTTCATCAAGAAGTGAGATTAGTTCCTTGGTAAATCTTTCAGTTGGATCATATGGAATTACAGCATAGTTATTGGTGTCATTTAAGATATTCAAACACATAGTCACGTACTGTTCATTGCTCATTATGACCGTGTTCCCAACCTTATCTGCATTTTTAATTGTTATATCTTTGTTGTTTACTAACTCATTCAAGGCAGTTCTTTCCTTAAACGTTAGATTTTTCCTGACCCTGCTTTGGGGGTTGATATGGTCTAGTTCTGTTGTTACTAGAGATACAAATGTATCTATTACAGGGTATGTGGATATATTCGGCATGAATGTACTTTTATTTTTAACACTCCCCTGTGTGTCATCTTCTAGTAATTCTTCATTATCATTTAACAAACTTAGCATTGAGTTGAACACGTCATGGTCATTTTCTACAATGCCTATATCTGACAATGCATTTTTGTTCAAAGTTTTATGATATTTGTGTAATGCTAGTTTTCTAGCGAATAGGTATGTGTCTTTCACCCACTCAAAATTGTCAAATTTTGGTGTAGGTATAAAGGATAGTCCTTTTTCTAAGAGTGAGCAATGTTCCTTTTTTAAAGTCATATCAGACATTAATTACTTGTAAATTATCTCTTAGTATCTCTGTCTGTTCGGTGGTCTGCCCCTGTACTGTTGTCTTGTTCTTACTCCCCTCCTTGGGGGGAACAGGTCCTTCTCTAAAAAAATCCTGGTAATGGATGGTTCATTGTTTGGCATAACTACCGGTGCTGTCACAAGTTGAATGTGTTCTTCATCAGATGTATCTGTCCCTGACGAGGAATTATCTGGTGTATTATTTTTCTCTTTTTTATCTTGTATATACCTAGGATTTCTCCTCATGTAGTTTGTTTTGTGTATGCTCCCTTTTTGGAGATCTAACCAGTCTCTTTGGAGCTTTCTATTCTTAGTCTCACTCAATTCCTCTTTAAGTTTATCAATATGATACTTTAATTTCTGGTCTAGTGTATCAAATTCTTTATGTGAGATTAATTTATTAGTTTGTACCTTAGCATCTTCTACCAGTTTTGTGAGTTGTTCGTATTGTCTTTTTTCATAGTCTAATGTTAGTTGCTTTAAGTCCAGGGAGCACCTTGTTAGTATCTCCTGCCATTTTTGAATAAAGGTTTCATCATTAATATGAAATGAAGGAGCCAATTGTATACGTAAACCTCTTGGTATGAGTTTGTTTTTTACATAATTTTCTAAACTGAAAATTTCCCAAAATGATTTCACTTGTATTTTCATAATCTTCTCTATGCTCTTAAATGCCTCTTCTATATTGGAGGCTAGAGGGCACACAGTACCTACACTGAGAGTGAGCATGTGCTCTGCTTCTTTTTTCCATTGATCAAAATCAATGGTAGGAGATAGATAGCCCACCATTGCTGTCTATCTTTAGTTTACCTTAGCACCCAAAATTCAGAATGTGAATTGAATCTCTGAAAGTCAATCAATATACTGTATTTACGGGAGAGAAAGGATTTAAGGGCTTGGTGACCCTATTGTTGAATTAAACATTAATTAAGTACAGTATAATGTTAAAAACAATCTTCAGGCACCCCATTTACAACCAGAAGCTGCCTCTCTACAACATGGACATAGAGTCAGGAACCTATTGGGTTTGTGGTTGGGTTGTTGTTTAGTTTAACCATTAGAGTTTAATTCTTGTTAAGTTTGTACAAGGTTCAAGGAACTGTAACAGGGTGGCCAGAACTAATATCTATAATATTACCACTACGTTCTCTAGAAAACCTCTTATAATAAGTAGTACTTTAAGCAACAAGAGGGTAGATAGGTGAAGTCTCCTCGGACTCAAGGTCCCCTTGGAAATTACTTTTTTTCAATGTTTAGTCAAGCTATAGTTTTTTTGTTATTTATTCCAGGTTTATTAATATGGGCAGAGAATGTAATGTATAATTTGATTAACCTGTTTTATTTTTTCTTCTTCTTCCTCCTTTTTCTGTATCTCCCCCTCTTTACCTCTTCTCTCCTCCCCTCACTCCCACTCCCAAAAAGACCACAGATACTCCGCAAACGCAGAAGCAGAGCTGATACTCATCTGGGAACTCTGGATTCACCAACTTCAGATAGGTCTCACACTTGGGGTCAGGTAACCAAGAACGCACCATTACATATTGATTCTAAGACACCACTCAAATACTCAGATGGCTAGTACCAACATCACGTTAGTCTCACACAACGTGAGAGGCCTTAACTCAGATACTAAAAGGAGGAAGGCTATGACACAATATAAACATTTAGGGGCCAATGTCATTTTCCTCCAAGAAACCCACTTCATGACCTCCCAAATACCGAAATATGGGGAAAGACACTTCCCTTTACACTATCACTCGACGGTTAATCAGAAAAAAAGAGGGGTGTCTATACTCCTCCACTCCTCTCTAAATTTTTGTCTCACTGACTCCATTATAGACAAGGAAGGGAGATTTCTTATCATTAAGGGCACTATAAATGATACAGAAATAATCTTTTGCAATGTATACGCCCCTAATGAACACCAAGAACAGTTTTTCACTAACCTGTCCTACCTCCTGACTAGCTGGAATGCAACCAGAATCCTCCTAGCAGGGGACTTTAATGTACCTCTATATACACAGACTCAAGCCTCAAACACCCCCATCACGGCTGCCCAACATAGAATGAATAAAAAGACACTATCAATTCTCAACACGATGGCAGGACACAACTTACTCGACACATGGCAGGCAATGTACGGCAATACAGCTGACCACACATTTTACTCCTCAGCACACCGTAAATACTTCCGCTTAGATTATATCTTCTCAAGCCAGATCCTAACATCAAACATTGTATCTTCCTCTATTCAACCATGTGTATGGTCTGATCACTCAATAGTCTCACTTAAATTGTCAGGAATTCTTCTGCACAACAATACTAAAAGCTGGTCATTTGACCCATTATCTTTAAAATATCCAAACCACAAAGAGACGGTCCTCAGACACATGGAGGAATACTGGAAACTTAACACAAACACAGTAGATAACCCTTTACAGGTGTGGGCGGCTCATAAAGCGGTCATGAGGGGACTATTAATCCACATGAAGTCACAGGCTAAACGCAAAACGAAAACTATCTTTGACTCACTTCAAAGGGACATAGCTAACCTTGAGAAACGCCACAAAATTTCTGGCTCACCCAATCTCTATAAGACACTATTAGAAAAACGACAAGCACTCGACAAATTGCTTTCTGACCAATCTTCCAGGGCGGGGTTGAGGCTTCAGTCTAAATATTTTCTTTACGCAAATAAGCCAGACAAATTCATGGCCCATAAAATTAGAAACAGAACAAGAGACATGTCAATCCCATATCTATATAACACTCAGGGGGTCCTTACATCAAACCCCAAAGATATAGTAGCCTCATTTGCAGCCTACTATGGTTCCCTGTATGATGGCCAGAAGGTAACCAAATCAGAATCCACAAGGAACTCCCTTGACACTTTCCTAGAGGAAGCGACTTTACCCAAGATAAACGAACAAGACTTAGAATCCTTAAATGCTGACATAACAGACAGAGAGGTCCTAGGGGTACTCAAAGATTTAAAACCAGGCAAGGCAGCAGGCCCTGACGGGTTCCCAGGAGATTATTACAAACAGTTCAAACCCACCCTCACCAAACATATTGTTCAATTCTGTAATTCTATCCTAAAAGGTCAAAAAATCCCTTCTGAATTGTTAAACGCTAAAATTATAGTACTCCCGAAACCAGGCAAAGATAAGATGGTGTGTCAAAATTACAGACCAATATCCCTCATAAATCAAGACCTCAAAATGTTCACCAAAATCTTAGCCAACAGACTCAAACCCCTACTCCCCAAAATGATCCACCCAGACCAGGTGGGCTTCATTCAAAACAGAGAGGCGCCAGACAACGTTAGGAGAATGGTATCCCTGATTGATTATATACAAGAATCAAAAACGCCTTCTCTGCTCCTATCCCTGGACGCTGAGAAGGCGTTTGACAGGGTCGACTGGACCTATATGCAAGCAGTGCTGACCAAAGTAGGCATTTCGGGAGAATTCATGAGTGCTATACAAAATATATATTCCACCCCTCTCAGCAAGCGTAAGAGCTATGGGTCACCAATCCGAAAGCTTTCCTGTCCTCAATGGAACCCGTCAGGGATGTCCTCTGTCTCCATTGCTATTCGCAATATGCATAGAACCCCTGGCCCAACAAATTAGACGATCCCCTGACATAACTGGTATCAAAATAAAACAGAAGGAATACAAACTTACGCTCTTTGCAGACGATGTCCTCCTCTCCCTGACGAGACCAATGATAACACTGCCGAACCTCTACCAAACCCTTAATTCCTTTTCCTCTATATCAGGTTATAAAATCAACCTGGAAAAGTGTATGGCATTACCTATACACCTCCTGGATCACACCAAAAAGCTCATAGAGGCTAATTTTGAGTTCAAATGGGCCAAACACTCTCTCAGATATCTGGGGATTAATCTGACTACAAGTTCCAAAACACTATATAAAGAAAATTACCCCTCTATATATAAATCTATTAAACAAGATTTAAATAAATGGAGCAAACTACGATTCTCATGGTATGGTAGACTTTCGGCAATCAAAATGATGGTATTACCAAGGATCCTATACTTATTCCGTACACTACCAATCAGTATACCAGCCCCAGACCTAGAGGATCTCCAAAGACACTTAACTAGCTTCATTAGAGGAAATAAAAAAGCTAGGATACCCTCGTCAGTTCTCTCTAGAAACAGACAATTGGGGGGGGGTGGGAGCACCAAATCTCAAGCATTATTATCAGGCAGCCAGACTCGCACAGACAGCTCTCCTAAATGATCCTGAAGAGGACATTATTTGGACGCAGCTGGAAACAGACATCTTAGGACTTTCCCCACGTGACCTGATCCTCTGGGACCCTAAACGATGCTTTAGAAGGAAACAATACGAACACCCAATAATAGACTTCATGATCAAGCAATGGTCTAGGCTGACTACCTCCTTGAATCTACTCCCCACGCACTCCGCTAAAGCCACACTCACAAGCCAAGTTAGACAAGAATTGGTCCCTACCATCAAAAAATGGGAAAATAGGGGTCTCTATAGGATAGCCGACATTATTGAGGGAGGCAAACTGATGAGTTATACACAATTACAAGAAAAACTCCAACCAATTAAATTAGAATGGTTCCTATACTTACAACTAACTTCCACAATTCATCCCCTACTACCTCTTATAACTAAGAACTTGCCCTCCACATTAGAAAACATCTGCAGCACCTCATCCAGACCCAAGAACACCATTTCCAAGCTTTACCAAGCGATTCAGCTAGCATCAGACAACTCCAAAACCTCTATACAAATCAAATGGGAAAAGGATACTAGTAAAGATTACGAGATACAGGAGTGGTATACAACTCTTTCAAGTGCAGGGAGAGGATTATTGAGCGCAGATATGTGGGAAAACTGCATCAAAACCAACTTCAGATGGTATTTAACACCGTTGATAACCTCACACTCTACTAAAGATAAATCCAGACTTTGCTACAGAGGCTGCGGGGAGATGGGGGACTATAGACACATGTGGTGGGACTGCACTTATTCACATAGGGTACGGAACCGACTATCTAGATTCTTAAGCTCACTCCTAGACAGCCCGATAAGACTGACCATGGAGCAAGCCTTGCTCCATGCCAGACTTAAAGAATTCAACAAATATATTAATCTGTTTATCAGAATCACTTGCACAGCCACAAGGATTTGCATAGCCCGTCATTGGAGGGAGGGTGCCCCTTCCTGGGAAGAAATCCAACTTAAAATTAAATTTTATTACAATATGTCGGAGCAGGCAGCTTTCCTCCTAAACACCCAAGAAACTTTCCAGAAAGTATGGTATTACTGGATATTAAATAACGTATCCTAACAGACTAGCCTACTATGTTAGGACTCCCCACACAGATAGAATTGCACTCTAGTTCAACAGGGTCCCCAAACAAGATAGTTACAACAAAGTTCATTAGGTGACAAAATAACCCCACTTACAATAAAGGTCTTCTTTTTCTACACAAATTGGTGCGGAATGGTCTGGAGATATTCCCTTACCCACTCCCCACCTTTCTCTCTCCCTCTGTCTCACTCTACTTTTCCCCTATTTTCTAACACTTTATTTCATTTTTTTTTTTGTATCAGGTATTAGAAATGGGCCTTTAGTGTCAAGAAGGACACAATATAATTCTCTATCTAGATTAAATAAGAGATTCCATGTCATAGGACTATTGGTCCACAATGTATGCTACCAATAAATTATCTCATGTTAGAGCAGCCCTACTAGTTTGGTCTAGATGTAGTAATTGAACGATTCATTGCTATGTATATTGCATTATTTCACTTACTATGTAACTTAAGAAAACCAAGATTTTCGTTTTCTTGATTTGTTTTTTCATGTATATTTCTTTTCTCTTGTCATTATACCTTTCATAACAAAAATTAATAAAGAATACTTTATCATAATGTTAAAAACACAACACTTTATTGAACATATATGCTTAACTGACAACACAATACACAGAACTTATAGTGGGGGGTTATAGATGTATTGGTAGTCACTTCCAATAAATCTTTTAAATTTTGACTCATGGATTGTGTGTTGTATATGTCAGTGAATAGTGAGGGTTATCTGGACTATTACATATATACCTTTATTTCTGGTTTACCAGATATTTAAATAGGTTATCTCAGTTTAGGGTCCCAAGCTAGTGCCTAAGTGTGAGTGCTGCCAACTTTACTTCAATATTAATTACTGGGGTAATTTTAATGCAGTTTACAGGAGTCACTACTAAACATAACTCATATATACAGTATATGATCAAAACCCTGCTTAGTGACTTTTTTCACTGTAATCAATCTTCTTTTAGGAGAACAGTTAGTAGTATATGGATGGTTATAATGTGGTATACATAATCAATTGCATAGCCATAGTTATTATTCCCATATCTGTACCCAGATTTTTATCTAGTCCGGAACTATTTAGTCATTAGTATACCAGCATTAAGATAGATAATAGTAGTGGAGCGACGTGAGAGGGTGATCAAAGGGTATTGGAGATGAGAGAGGAAATATAGTTGGGAGTGAGGATGTTGAGTGATTTATAGGTTAGGGTTAACACTTTGAATTGTATTCTAGAGTATATGGGGAGCCAGTGTATTGACTGGCAGAGTGTAGCAGCAGATGTATATCGGTGACTTAGGTGGATGAGTCTAGCTGAAGCATTCATGATAGATTGGAGGGGGGGTGAGTCAGTGTTTGGGAAGGCCATTAAAAAATAGATTGCAGTAGTCAATGCGTGAAAAAATGAGGGAATAAACTTGTATTTTTGTAGTTTCTTGCGAAAGGAAAGGTTGAATACTGAAAATGTTGCAAAGGTGTGCACGGCAGGATTTGGTAAGAGTTTGAATATGTGGAGTGAATGTGAGTTCTGAGTCAAGGGAGACACCAAAACAGCAGACCTGGGGTGAGGTGTCCAACTGTCAGGAAAGCCATTGACACTACCGTGTTGAAACTCACCCTCCCTATTCCTCGTTTCTAGTCGGTGTCAGGTGGAGGGATTCATTAAATGGGACACTGTGACAAAAGTATACTTGGAAACAACAGGGGCCAGAGATGCAAAAATCAGGGGCAGAGCAGGCAGCAGGCAAGGCAAGGTTGTTAAACAATCCAAAGTCAACACAGGTTGATGTCAAGACAAATTCATTAAACAATCTGAGGTCAGGGCATGCACCTGGCAAGGCAAGATTTTAAACAATCTGAGGTCAGGGTAGGCTAAAGTACAAACAGACTGAGAACAAGGAATAAGTGCTAGGTTGCTGGAAACTGGCCAAACAAACAAGCAACACAAAGACGGACTGACACTACTTATAAAGCCAAGAGACGTGGATAAGTGCATAAGCTAAGTATTCTATGATGCTGACCACTAGGAAGGCGAGAAGCACATGCACGAGGATAGCGAATATGGGAACAAGAAAGATGAAACCACATTGCCAGACCTGGAAACACGTCTATGTGGGTTCTGCACATGCAACACAAGCAACTGATCCCTGTATAGCTGCAGCAAACCTGAAGACCAGAGATGGAAGGTACCTGGCACCAACACCAACTGTAAGAGAAATGTCATGTGTTGGATGTCTCGGAGAGAAGAGAATAAGAAGCAGCTCAGTTTTAGACAGACTGGGTTGGAGGTAGTGCAAGGACATACATACATAGTAGATGAGGTTGAAAAAAGACAGAAGTCCATAGAGTTCAACCTATACAAATCTTAATTTACTTACAATAAAAGCTCCAGTTGAGCTTAACTAATTTGGGTGTCATCAGTATATAGGTTTTACTGGAAGCCAAAGGAGGATATAAGTTTTACAAGGGAGTATGTATAGGTAGAAAAAAGCAAGTGGCCCAAGACAGAACTTTCTGGTACTTCGAATAAGTGAGGCAAAGGATCAGAGGATATTCTATTAAAAAAAACTGTAAATGAGCAGTTTGAGAGATAGGAAGCAAACTAGGAGAGGGCTGCCAAAAGAATGTAGAATTTTCAAGAGTAGAGGATGATCAACTGTACCCAAGACAGAACCTTGTGGTACTTCGAATTAGTGAGGCAAAGGATAAGAGGATATTCTATTAAAAAAAACTGTAAACAAGCAGTTTGAGAGATAGGAAGCAAACTAGGAGAGGGCTGCCAAAAGAATGTAGAATTTTCAAGAGTAGAGGATGGTCAACTGTGTCGAAAACAGCAGATAGATCCAGAAGAATAAGTAAGGAGTAATGTCCCTTTGCTTTAGCTGATAGCAGATAATTTGTCATTTTAGTAAGCAGTTTATCTTGAGTGTTTAGAGCGGAAACCAGATTGTAGGGGATCAAGTAAAGAGTTAGCTGGGAGAAATTGAGTTAGATGATTATGGAATGGCCATTCCAATAATTTGGAGGTAAAGGGAAGTAAGGAGACCTGATGATAGTTAGAATGTGTGAAGAGGTCAAACAAGTTTTTTTTAGTATTGGTGTGATTGTCGCATGCTTGAATGTATCAGGAAATGGGCCAGTGCAGTGGTCAAAGGCTGGTTAAATATATGAATTAGGACAGGGGTTAAAAAAGCAGAGAGAAAGGAAAGAAGTTGTGAAGGAATAGGGTCAAGTGGAGAGGTTGTGAGATGAGCAGAGGTAGGAGTATAAAGACTTCTTACAGGAGAAAAGTAACAGATAGTTTTGTTAATAAGAGGTGTGGCTATGAGGGCTGAGTTTGAGAGGTGTGAGGGAGAGATGTCTTTTCATATTGTGTCAATTTTATTTTTTTAAGTGATCAGCAATAATCTGAGTGGTGAGTTTGGTAGTGGGCAGAGATGTAGGTATATGTAGAAGGGAGCTAAAGGTTAAAAACAGCTTTCTGGGGTTAGATGCGTGAGTTGACATGAGGAAGGATAAATAGAGTTGTTTGGCTAGGATGAGGGCAGAGTTGTGATATGAGGATGAATTTAGAATGCAGGAAATCAGCACGGGCACGTGATTTTCTCCTCAGACGTTTAGTAGTCCGTGAACATTGCTGAAGATAGTGGGACTTTTTAGTGCTGAATTATACTGTACGCCACAAGATCTGGGCAAGAGAGGAATGAAATACTGGAAAAGAGAGGTTTCAGCTGAGTAGAGAAGTCTGTGAAATCCAAGTCATTCAAATTCCTGTATCAGTTTTTTGGGGGCTTGTGAGGAACCTGCAGTTAGAGTTAGAGAGAAGTAGTTGGTGGTCAGAGAGAGGAGAGGGAAAGTCAGATAACTTGAAAATGGCCCAAATATGGGTGAAGACTAGGTAAATTGAGTTGCCTTTACAGTGGGTTGGAGATTATGGGGTCAATGTATCAAGCACCATAACCTGTCTGCCTGCTCTGAGGTGGTGGACAGAAATCAACCCGATCAAATACGATCGGGTTAATTGACACCCCCTGCTACGTGAATCTGCATGGGGCGGCATTGCACCAGCAGTTCACAAGAACTGCTGGTGCAATGATAAATAGTACTTTTAACCCCTAGTGCTATTTCTAGCGCCTCATTTCCACCTCCCCATCTCCTTCAATGATAAATGCAGAGAGCGTATGCTGTCAGCATTTATCAATGTGCGGTGGACATGATGCGCTACATTGTATCATGTCTGTCCGCACTTTAATAAATATACCCCTATGTCTTTTTTTTTTTTTTAGCATTTTTATTGAGGCAAACAGATACAACAATCGAAAAATGAAGGGTAACATATCCATAACAGTAATGCAGGGCAATAGACTCATACATCAATACATTCTAAAGTAGGGTGTTGATTACGGCAAAGTGCCACCCATCACCAATGCCTCTTTTTTGTATTAATTAAACATTCTGGCATCCTCAATACAATAGAGATCCACTTATGGGATCTGGTAACTGGTCCAAGCTGAAGACTTCTTCCGAGAGTTCAAAGAGTCCTCATCATATGTTGGAATTTAGGGTAAACAATTACAAACCAGCAGTTTGCTCATATGACATACAATTAACATAAAACAGAACATATGACTTGTTACGGCGAGCAAGGTGCATTATTATTATTAAGAGCAAACCTCAACACTTTTCCCCCTCCTACAACAACATAGGCCACTTTTGGGCCTGGATGAAACTCACTAGGTTAGGGATTATAAGGAAGATAGGTCACTCTTGGGCCTATACCATACGACTGCACCTCTTATGTCAGCCTGGACCCTAAGTGGGTCCATGAAATTTTGAGTTAAAAGGAGGGCAATTAAATAAAAAAGAATAATGGGGGACAAAATTGGATAAACTACTATGCCTCATGTGGGCCTTTGGGGTAACTAATAGATAATGCTTTTGAAAGAACCTCTTCATATGTACTACAGCGTATAAAGGATTGGAAGCTGTACATATTAATAACCACATATAAACAAGTAGCTTAGGATATGCGGTTTAGAGGGAATAGGTAAACTATAGGGCCACTCTTGGGCCTTTGGGATAAGAAATAACTAATTTAGGTCGATTGTCACTTCCATTAGTACGGGACAGATCATTATAAGTGGTAATTAACTAATGGCGTCATAAACATTTGGATCATAAACCAGTGAGTCAGCCTCTATTAGACACTGTCCTAAACTATAGGTCACTTATAGTTCTCAAATATATCTCTTAGGTCTAAGCAGAGGGTATTTGGGAGACACTAACCTCTCTATAGGAGCAGATTTAAACACTATGTGCATATGATATAAAAAGGGATTATGTCTATAAATATATTTTCCCATCAAATATAAGTAATGAACAATTACTACATAGGCATAATCTCTGTATCATATTGTGGCTACTGAATGCACAAGCAGTCCCCATACCAATAAATGTGTTGGTTCGCAAGCAAAATATTAACAGACTATAACTTTCAAAATGCTCAGTCATTACAGCTTAGCATCTTAACATACGTAACACACACTTACAAGGGCATTTACAAGGTATATGCCACACAGAAAAAGTATATACATTGTGAACAGTATATTTGTTCTCCCTTAACATAAAAACAGTAAATACAGGGGTTAATATTTCAAGCGTCTGCACAAGAACTCTAAGCTGATCCTGTGTGGCTGCGTCTATCCCTGTGTACATTCCCCCCTAAGCTAAATATTGGACATATCTAATTTTATACAAAAGCTAGTCTAGGCTGAGTACAACATCTAGTTCCCTCATAGGCAAACTAAGTATGAAATACTGAAACAATCTTAGACACAAGCCAGAGAACAACAAGCAGCATATAAAATTCTGGGACCATGTCACAGTGTGTGATTCTAAGTTAATTATATGTGACTATGTCTACTTCTATATGTATAGCAAAACATTTGCCACTGGGTAGAATAATAAATGGAATAATGCTGGTGCGCTTATATCAATGATAGGCTGAGCTAAGGATCACATCAGATACCTTTATCGCATCATCATAATAGGCAGTTCAAAGAGAAAATGCAATCATGTCCTAAGCACAGACTAGATACATAACAGATAGTCCAGGTAATTCTGGGACTGTGACACAAGAAAATGTCCTCATCCCACTCCAGCCCTCGCATCAGTGCTGTCCCCAGCAGGTATTTCAGCGATAGTCCGAGTGAGCACAATGTACCTCAATTCAACAGTAGGGATCATAAAGTCGCCCTCAAGCGACAGAACTGTGTGAATATAGGTGAAGGGGAACAGCTGTCTCTCAACATAGTCCCCGATTCCTAGATCGTATTCTACACCAGCAGCCATCTGAAGAGACTTAGTGCGTGTAGCTTGTGTGCGATCTTCTCTGCCTCTGCATCCACCCACAGCATTCCAATCGCAGCCCAGACCCCGCAAAACAAGCCGCTCACTCTGTGAATGATTCTCCTGAGCAGCCATGTCAGCTCTCTCTCTTAGAGCAGTTCCGGGCTGTGTAAGGCCCCCCACGGGCAACAATGTAGATAGTAAGAATGTCTCCTCACGCTGCAGGTCTGATCCTAGAGGTACTGGATCCTTCCTATGTCAATCCTGAAGGACTGTAGTAGGTGTATGCTCCTCACACATATCTAAAGTATGCTCTGCTGGGTTAGAGCAACTGTCTCCTTCAATGAGGGACCCAAGCTTGTCATAACAGTGCCGCGATCGACACAGGGCAGTACTATTTACAACCGCCACAGCTTTAGATTGATTGCGCAGCAGGATGTCATCCATTCTGCTGCAGATCCTGCGCTCAAACTCTGCGAAGAGGGTATGGATCTCTGTGTATAAAATCGCCATTCTGCTTGCATCAATAGTTTAAATAGGAGAGGAGAATTTGCTTTGTTCTCCTAATACCCGGTCTCCCGGGGGGGGTGCTGAGATTGTCCTCCAAGAGGGCCGCCTGAAACCTCAGCGTTCCAGTCTGCAAAGCTCCACTTCATCCAATATTAGTATAGTTCAATCCAGCAGAGTTTGCTTTCTCACATGTGATAAAATTTTGTGCTGGATTGTCCCTGCTGAGTTAGATATCCTGGCGGAAAGCATATCTTTCAAGCAGAGCTCTCAGATCAGCAGCCATCTTCGGCTAGAGCCCGGACACCCCCCCCCCCTATGTCTTCTTGGACAGTTAGATAAAAGAAATATAGAGGCAGCATGTATGTTAGGATTATCAATGGGTATGTTGAAGTCACCTAAGATGAGAGAAGGTACGTTGCAAGAGAGGAAGTGTGAGAGCCAGGCTTCAAAGTGGTCTAAAAATTGTGATGTTGGGCCAGGAGGCTGATAGATAACAGCAACATGGAAAACTACAGGGAAGAAGAGGGGTGAGCTTCAAAAGATGTGGAAAAAAAAGGAGGGTGTGAGAATGCAGTGGAAGGTATAGTATGTAGACAGAAGGATGTCTACTCCCCTACTTGTTTGTCTCCTGGCCTGGGAGTGTGACTGAAGTGTAGGCCTTCATAGGACATAGAGGCCACAGCAGTTGTTTTAGTGGAGGAGACTGAGCCAAGTTTTTTCTGAGGGCTGATTATTGTCATCATGTAAAGTTGTAGGCTTCTCTAAGGAGGTAGGTTTTGAGGGAGGTTTAAAACTTTGAAAATTGGAGGAGTGTCTGACAGAGATCCCTGTTGGTTATGTGCAACACAAGAGAGGTCAAGAAGAGAGGAGTGGGAGGTGGTTATGGGAGGGACTCAGAGATGCTTGTGTTGACAGGTGGTCTGTGAGCAGAATCAGTGTGGATGTTTGGGGTTGTAGGTTGTCCAAGGACAGAATTGGATAGTCTGTTACATTACTGGGTGGTTAATTGTGTGATTGGGCTGTTATGGGCATGACTATTTTGTCACTCCTCCACAGCAAAATGGGGGTACAATCTGAAATATTTAGGAGGTGTTTAGCACCCCCAAAGAAACAATTTGGCTGCATCTTTAGCCTGCCTCTTTTTCCCAGAGGCATTCTTTAAGGAAAATTGTGCAACACAAATACAATAAAAGCAAACAGTAGTATTCCTGCATAAAACATATTTTTTAGTTTAGTGGAATGATAATAAAAAACACAGTTTTCTAATATATAATAATATTATTATAAATCAACTTACAGACATTTTAATTTGTATTGTGTATCTGTACATTTTCAAGGGAGGAAGGCAAAAAGATGAAATGACTGTAACAAAATATCAGTAACAATTTGCTTTCCCAGTGCTCAGGGCAGCATAACAACTAAATACACCATTGGTCTTATCTGCTATTGATTTGAGGCTGATGAAGAGGCTGCAGTGTTGGGAGTCTCATCTAATGCAGATATGTGGCTGTCAGGGTAGCTAGAGGACCATGGGTCTCATCTGATGTAAATATTAAGCTGCCAGTAGGGTAGCCAGGTATCCAGTATTCAGCCGGACAGTCCAGTATTTCACACAAATACCAGACACTTAAATGTCCAAGTTCTTTTTAAAGTTCCTAAGCAGTCAAGAAGTCAAATTACTTCTGTTTGCATATGTGACTAGCATCCAAAGAGATAAAATAATTGATTGGTACTAAGGTAGAGCTTTTAGGGGAGGCATTGTGTGACCCCTCTTATCACTAACAGAATGCTTGGTATGTTTGTGGAAGACAGCTGGCAACCCTTACTGGCAGAGGAGCTGCAGGTCCATGCGTCTTATCTGATGTGGCTCTGTGACTAACAGAGGGCTGCAGGAGAATGGATCTCATCTGATGTAGGTATTCTGCTGCCTTGGCAACTTCAGGGCTCTGGGTCTCATGTAGCTATGTGCATTACAGGTGGTCTACACTATGGGTCTCAGCTGATGTTTTTTTGTGGCTGACATGGGGGCTGCAGTGCAAGGGGTGTGATCTGATGGTGATATGTGACAGACCAAAGGACTTAATATCACACTAATTATTTTTTTGTTATTAATTTCCCTCAAAATACATAACTTGCATATGTTTTTTGTTACTAATACTAAAATAAATATCAATTTTCTTAGAATTTACTTTCCTAAATATCCTACTTGACTAAAAAAATAAAATAAACTGTCACTCTGAGTAACTTTCTACTATTAGTTTGTTTAGAGCTCAAAAAAGGTTGCTGGTCCCTCCTCTGAGAAGAAAAAAAGTCCCTTTAACATTTGACTATTCTGTTTATTCTTCTTGCATTTATGTCTGATTACATCTATTGACAAAGTACTTCTCTACATCATTTTTCATGCTTCATTTCTAATCTACTCTAAATGTTTTCCCATTCTAGAAAAAAAAAATATCTACTTCAATGTGATTTTGTTTCAACAAGAATTATTTTTTTTTCCAGTTTATTTTCTTGGGGCATAATAAGCAAAGGAATATTATATAAACTAAAACTATTACTGTTTATATAATCAGAACTGTATAATCCTTAGAAAAATGCTGTTCATGTTTTATTAATTAAATTATTTTTTTTTCTAATTTCACAAAAATTACAATATGAGAATTTAGAAGGCAAATTTAACAACCGTAATAAGACGGTGTCTGATTGCATACTTGTGGGCTACATTGGGCAAGAAACATCATGTCAAGTGTTTATATTAAGATGACAAAGAAATGTATATGTTATTTACATTATAAACAAATGAAGATAAGAAAATGATGTGATGTTTGCCATGGAAACCAAACAAAATACGATACCAGAAGATTCTTAGATGTCAGCAGAATCTGCCCTGCCTATTTAACAGACCTCAAATAGTGCTAAGAAATAGTAGAGTTTGACAAGCTGACTGCCAAGAAAATATTACTAATTTTTAGCAGACTGTATAACATTCTTTATATATTATTTAGTTTACAGATGAAAACTACAACTTTGAGCAAAGCTATCTAATATTGGGTTAAATACATTTTATTACTTTAAAAAAGCTTTAGAAGACTGTAGACCTCATGCCCTGCCCCCATGGTATAATTGCCCTGAGAGTCTTTCCCACGTTGCAGTAATCTGACCTGAGGTGGGGGCTTGACATGGAACATGGATGCCTGAGTTGGGGAGTCAGATAAGAAGTATTTGTTGGGTTTAAAAAAAAAAATATATATATATATATAGTGTGTAGCCGGTGGCGTAGCACTCCTTCCACACGTGTGTAGCCATAGCCTGGGTGCAATACTCGTATAGAATAGCTTTGTGGATGGAGCGCACTCACAGGACTTATTGAAAAAAGTAAAAAAAAAATGCAATCTTTATTTACAACATCAGCTTCACATCAAAAAATGTTGACGTTTCTGCCCATTCAAAGGCCTTCTTCAAGACAAATCTTTATCCTCTTCGGTGCAAGCAGCACATCAAACTTCAACGGGCTCCCAATAACAGACTCGGAGATGATGGTTATTGGGAGCCCGTTGAAGTTTGATGTGCTGCTTGCACCGAAGAGGATAAAGATTTGTCTTGAAGAAGGCCAATAACAGACTCGGAGATGATGGTTATTGGGAGCCCGTTGAAGTTTGATGTGCTGCTTGCACCGAAGAGGATAAAGATTTGTCTTGAAGAAGGCCTTTGAATGGGCCGAAACGTCGACATTTTTTGATGTGAAGCTGATGTTGTAAATAAAGATTGCATTTTTTACTTTTTTCAATAAGTCCTGTGAGTGCCCTCCATCCACAAAGCTATTCTCTCTCTCTCTCTCTCTCTCTATATATATATATATATATATATATATATATATATATATATATATATGTGTGTGTGTGTGTGTGTGTGTGTTCTCCTGCATTTTATATAATAGCAGCACAATTATACAGTTAGATATCTAATTTGATTAACTTAAATCTGTGAATCTTTTGCAGTTTTACAGAATTGATTGAATACAGTATTTTTTATTTTGTGCTTATTATGTGGATTTTACATGAGGTATTTTGTAGTGAAGACACTCAATAGTTTAATTATTGTTTTTGTGCATTGCTAGGGGTTCTCATTGGATGTGTGAGATATTGTGTATTGGACACCTCACACAACTACACATGTGAGAGGGATATGAAACCCATAATTTTTCTTTCATTATTCAGATACAGTGTTTCTCAACCTTTTAGTTGTAAGTACCCCTGTAGGCATCCATTTGATTTCTATGTACCCCAACTGTAGCACATTATTGATCTTTTACATGAGCAAAAATGGAAATCATGTATCACTTGATTTCACAAGCTTGTATGAGATATGTTAATAAAGTAAATATATAGGAATCTTATTTTTGTTTGATGTTTTTCAAAATGTAATATATGTCTTACTGGTAGCTGTTGCAGCGGGCAGTGTTTGAAGTGCCGAGGAGAAGTAATCCTTAACCCACCTCAAAGTACGTGCTCGTTTGATCGATACAGTTATGAAGGGCCCACATGTTGCACTTTCCAGTGAACGATAAGCCTCTTGTGAGGAGTAAAAAGTCTAGCCGGTGATTCATGAGCGGGGGCACAAAAGTTAAGTGACCGCCGCTGTCCAAAGGTAATCCACTGTTGACTGCATGTCGTAAGGTTCCTGTCTTGTATAGTTTAAGTATGTCCTTAGGTGCCTGTGGTGTCTTTTCGTGGGAGGTCTCTTTTGCCATAGATAGTGGCTTCTGCCGTGCCGGGGGCGTTGGATCGAAGAATGCTGTTTTATTCGTGTCTGCAGGCTTCTGAGCATCCAGTATCTGTGTAGACAGGAGAGTGCCAGTAGAGCCTGGGTGTTCTTGAGTGGGTTTAGTTAGCCCTCTGTCCGCTGCTCTGTTAGGGGGATCATGCGGGAAGAAGCGTTGCTGCGCTATTGCCTGTGCCTTCTGATTTTTATCGTAGGTAGTTACTTGCAGATCAATCTGTTCAGGCGCTCCTGCTTGTATGCGCTCTTCAAAATCTCTAGGTAAGGAGCGTTGATATAGCTTCCACAGCATTTGGTCTAGTTTTGCAAAGCGCTGATCTAAGTGTTGCATTAGTTCAATTTCCCATTCAGCAGCCATTTTGTGGTATTTTTCAGACGGGTGCACTGTGAAGTGAGGTCTCACCAGACTGTCAACCCAAGAGGGGGATGTCGTGGCTTTTGGTGGTTTAGATATATGCAGTAAGGCAGCCGAGATCTGCCAGCACTGGTAACCCGGTAGGACCGGGGGGGAACACTACCCAGATATAGGCCGCTGCCTTGGGTTGTTAAATTGCCGATCTGTAGTCCTGTAGTCATGAAAACAGCAATCAAGAACATAAATATGGCCTCAGACTGAGGTGCAGTTATTGCTTGTATATTATTTTTGCTGTTGTGGCTCCTCAATCAGCGGATTAAAGAGGATCTTAAGCAGAGCTGACAGAAAATGCGTCCATGCTGGTACGCTGTTCGGACACGCCCCCCCATCTTTCTATTTTTAATAACCATTTCATGCACAATTTATCTGGCATACTTCAGTATGATGCACTTTACCTATTTCCCAGTGACACATTTATCTGCCATTCGTCTCTGTGACAGTTTTAGTAACAGTAATACACTTTCTCTATTCTTATCAGTAAATCTCAACTCCAGCCCTCATATGCCACTAAGAAGCCAGATCTAAGCCAATCAAAGGTTTTACTAATTTGAGGTGAATCAGTGATGAGCAGTGGTCACACCTAGGCAGGGAAATACTCACACGCTGCCGTGTTACGAGTGCTCGAGGGTAGGAATGAGAAAAACAGCTTTCTTTCTGATATGTGATGTTTACAATAGCTACATCAGGGAAAAAATAATGAAGAACAATCCCTGGAGTATCCCTTGCCAATGCACCAAGTACCCCCAGGGGTACACGTACTACAGGTTGAGAAACTAGGAGATAGATTGTGCAATTTTAAACAACTTTCTAATTTACTTCTATTATTCATTTTTCCTTGTTCTTTTGGTATCTTTGGTTGAAACATATGCTTACAAGCCGGGCTATTTCTAGAGCATTATATGGCAGCAGATTTTGCAAGAATGTTATCCATTTTTAAGAACACAAGATGGCAGCACTATTTTCTGCAATTTAGTTCTCCAGACACCTACCTATATGTATCTCTTCAACAAAGAATATAATGGGAACAAAAGAAAATTTGATAATAGAAGTAAATTGGAAACCTTTTTAAAAAAAATTGTATGCTCTGTCTGAATCACAATCACTAATCAAGCTATTAAAAACATAGGTGAAGTGAGGCTCATTGAATTTAGAACATGATGTTGCTGTCACGCTGAGACACCTTGGCAGCCTGCAGAGCTTCAATGAATCTAGGCCATTTTTTTTTTTTAATAATTTTTATTGAGACAAAATTGCAAAACAAAAGAGAATGAAAAACAGTGACATTCATTACATGTTCAGATAAATTTCAGTTTGTTCCATAATAAAAAATAGAATTGGAAATAATAGTTTTTAGAAAAGAACCTCACAATTCCAGATGTTCTCTCTTCTCTCCCCCCGTCTGTAGGCGAACATCATGCTACCATGTAATAAAGAGAAGCAGACAGAGCTAACGGCCGTGTACAAGCATATCTGTTATATCACATACATATTTATAATATGCAAACAATAAATCTCGCAATTTCTATGTCTCGTATCTATGCGTAATAACACCTCAATGTGCTGCTCGCCAAGGGTTTTGTAAATAAGTCCTCAGTAGGGAGAGAGGAGAAGACGGAGAAGAGGAAAGAGGGAGGAAGAAGAGGAAAAAGAAAAACACGTTGAAAGGCCATGTCTTTCTGAATGAGTAAAAAAAAAAAGTTACCAGAGATCAAGCAAAACTAACTCTGCGTTTCTAAAGGGGTATATTAGGCAGTCTATTTCCTCCGATGGAAAGATTCTAATAAATGTAAACCTTTTTTTTTTTTTTTTTTAAAAAGAGTTATTTCTTGTTCAGAGGTTAAATTAGTGTCCAGCTGTTCTATAATACATTGTTTTTTCATATAGTTTTTAATTTCTGAAATACTGGTCACGGAATTATCTCGCCATTTAGTAAAAATTAAACTTCTCGCTGCCAGAAGTGTCATGTTCATGGTCTTATTATGTTCAGGAGATAGACTGCCCTTTGTGAAGAAGACAACCTCAGCCAGAGAGAGAGAGAGAATTTGTATTTTTCATTCATTAGTAAGCCAGAATTCTATTTTCCGTCAGAACTGTTTTATCCGAGGGCAAGACCATAGCATATGGGTTATATCTGCTGCCAAATATGCACATTTAGGACATTTATTAAATTTGGGGTTGTGCCAGTTAAATCCCTTTAGAGGAGTGTAATAGGATCTATAAAGCAACTTAATATGAGATTTCCTCCAACTCGCAGATAAGGTGGATTTCTCTAATATAGCTATAAAACGTCTCACCCATTCCACATCAATGTTTAGCTCAGGGGACAAAAGATTCAATTTTTGTGCAATATTTGATAAATTGGTTTTGCCAGAGTAACTAAACATAAGATCATACCAAATTGAAATGGAAAATAATTAATTTCGAGCTAAGATAAGCCAACTATCCAATTCCCCCCATGTCCAGATCAATCCAAATTTTTTGATAAGTTTAAGGAGATAATGTCTGGCTTGAAGATATGCAAAAAAAAATCTTTGTTGTTAAGGTTAAATTCCTGTTTTAGGTTATCAAAAGTTTTTATGGATTGAGAATCTTGGACAACAAATTGGGTAAGAAAAGATAAGCCGGCTTCATGCCATTTTTTGAAAGATTTGAGATTGAATGCCACCTTGAAATTCAGGATTACCCCGCAGACCTTGGAATTTTGGGATAGATAAATTTATATTGAGTTTTTGACCCAGCTTTTTCCAGGCCTGAATTATAGTGTATATGGAGCTGAACAATTTTACTTGCTTCGGGATTATACCCGCTGGGCAATGAATTAGAGCTACGGGGTGAAAGGGATAAATTATATTTGCTTCTAATGTATTATTAGTAAAATATTCCTTATTCAGTATCCAGTCTATCACGATATCTGATGGAAAGACCAGGCAATACTTGTTAAGATCTGGGAGAGCCAATCCACCAAACCTTCTAGGAAGGTAAAGTTTGTTAATGGAAATTTGCGGTCTCCTCCAGTCCCTGGTTTTAAGAATAACTGGAACATTTTGCAAAGCATAAAGAATTTTTGGAAGACGGACCATTTTATCAATGATATGCTGCGTCCTGACAATGATAGTGGGAGATTTTGCCAGATTGTCATATAATCTTTTATTTTAGTGCGAATTGGGGAGATATTAAGGCTATACTAGTCCAGTGGATTTAGGGATATGTTAACTCTGAGATATTTGAATGAGGAAACAACATTTTTGAATGGTGTCTCAGTTAAAGAAGACTTGTTCTTGTTAACCCACAGCAGTTCAGTCTTGGAATTATTAATTTTATAGCCCGAAAAAGTTCCGAAAACCTCTATAAGTGATAATAATTTTGGAATATTAGTTCTAGTGTTGGAAATATATACCAATACGTCATCCGCGTATAAAGCAAATTTTTGTTCTATGGAGCCAATCCTTATCCCCTAGATTTTGCTGTTTTATCTTAAGGTCTAAAGGTCCGATAGCAAGATCAAATAGAAGAGGTGAGAGCAGGCAGCCCTGTCGAGTGCCTCTTTGAAGATTAATTAAGTTAGATTACAAGATGGTTAATACTAAGTTTTGTTGACGAATTTTCGATAAGACTATTAACAAAAAATAAAAAGTTATCTTTGAAACCGAAGCGAGTAAGCATAGCTAAAAGGTGTTGATAGTGCACTGAGTCAAACGCTTTTTCAGCATCAATCGCAATAACTGCAGAGTCTACCTGATCATGTGTAATATCTTCCCGTATGTTGTGGAAATAATCGAGGACCAGAAAGAGCTCTCTGACCTTGGCTGCCGAGTTGCATTTAAATAAAAAACCTGTTTGGTCTTTGTGAATAAGAATCCCGCTTTCCTGTTATAACCTTTTGGATATAATAGATGTAAGTAGTTTGTAATCAGAATTGAGCAATGCAATTGGGCGATAGGATTCCTTTTTAAAGGGGTCTTTCCCTTGTTTTAAGATGTGGTAGATGCTGCAAAGGTCAGGGGAACAGGATTGTTATCAGTGTAAAAATAGTTAAAAAGATTTTTTAAGTGAGGAGTGATAACCAGAGCCAAGATTTTATAAAACTTATTTAGTAAAGCATCTGGGCCAGGGGCTTTGTCCAGGCGCAAGTCAGAGATATGAGAGTTCATTCTGGCCAATGCGGCATCGTTCAAAGATGGATAGTTAAGGTCCTTCCAAAATTGTTCTGAGGCATTCATATCAATATTTCTAAAGGAGTAAATGTCTCTATAATAATTAAAGAAGACCTCAATGATTTCTTTAGAAGTTTTGAATAAGGTATCGTGTTCCTAGATTAGATCAATCGTGGAGTTCCCCTGTATATTTTTAACTAAACTAGCTAACAATTCACCTGCTTTGTTACTGTGACGATAAAATTTAGCTTTGGATTTTAAATCAGCCTGAGCTGCTGACTGCATTAAGTGTCTCTCTCTCTCATGGCCAATGTATATCTTTTCCAAATCGCCAATGTAGGTTGGCTAAGATATCTATTATAGGCGTTAGTAAGAGCTCTCAATACTTCGTTTTCTCTAGCAAGAGCCTTCCTTTTTTAAATGCAGTCATGTAAGCAATAATATCCCCCCTTAAAACTGCCTTCCCCGCCTCCCAAAATGAATTTGGGTTTTCTACTGAGCCTACATTCAAATAAATAAATTCAGTCATTTTAATATTTAACCAATTTTTGAACTTTGAGTTTTTAAATAGGAATTTTGGGGGGGGGGGGGAAGCTGCGCGAGCTACATGGTTTCTTATGTAGAGGGATATCTAGGATGATCGGGGCATGATCTGAAATAGTAACTTGCATAATTCTAGCTTTAGCCCCATTTTTTAACAAATTATCACTAACTAAAAATAGATCAATCCTGGAAAGAGAATTAGCGTTTCTAGCTTTCTTTGAGTTAAATGCTGTATTCTCCAAATATCTTTGAGTGCCAGGTTCCTAAATAAGGTTTTAAACATCTTAGCCTCTAACTTATCTCTTTTGGAGTTAGCGGGTGCACGGGCTTGCCTAAGTCTATCAGGGGGGACCTGAGTCGCCATATTAAAATCACCTGCCATAACAATTTCCTCTTCACCAAATTGTAAAATTTTGGCTTGTAAGGACTCCCAAAAGTATACCTCAAAGTTATTAGGTGCATAAATGTTGCAAAGTGTGAGTATGGAATTTGCAAGTTTAATTTTTGGAGCAAGAACCTACTTTCCGGGTCATGCAGCACCGAGATTACTTCATAAGCTAAATTTTTACCTAATAAAATAGCCACCCCTCTTTTCCTGCCCACACTAGGCGTAAAAAAGACCTCCCTTACCCAGGAACATTTTAATTTCAAAGATTCTTCAGTATTAAGATGAGTTTCCTGGAGTAGCCCGTTTTTATTATGTACCCCTTTTATACGCAATTTCTTTTTGGAAACAATTATTTAAAAACTAAACATAAAACGCATTAATTAAAAAGAATACAAGAGAGTAAAGAGACAATAAAGTCAAAATTAAACTTTCATAATTTAGATAGAGCGTGTAATTTTAAACATCTTTCCTATTTACTTCTATTATCTAATTTGTTTTGTTCTTTTGATATACTTCATTGAAAAGTGTTTCTAGGTAGGCTCAGGAGCGGTAATATACTACAGTGAGCTAGCTGCTGATTGGTTGTTGCACATATGCCTCTTGTCCTGGGCTCACTCGTGTTCAGCTAGCTCCCTGTAGTGCATTGCTGCTCTTTCAGAGGATACCAAGAGAATGAAGCAAATGCGGTAATAAACGTACCCTGGAAAATTGTTTAAAACTGTAGCTGTGCTGTATCTGAATCATGAAAGAAAACAGTTGGGTTTTCTTCTTGTGAAAGTGAAACATATAGGGGCCTATTATTATTATTATCAGGTATTTGTAGAACGCCAACTTTACGAAGGTGCGAGTGGACATGATCCGATATTGCGGATCATGTCCACTGCACATCAATAAATGCCGACAGAATACGCTCTCGGCATTTATCATTGCAATACCGCCCCCTGCAGATTCACGGCCAATCAGCCGCTAGCAGGGGGTGTCAATCAACCCGATCGTATTGGATCGGGTTGATTTCTGGCGATGCCTGTCCACCGCCTCAGAGCAGGCAGACAGCTTATGGAGCAGCAGTCTTTAGACCGCTGCTTCATAACTTGTGTTTCTGGCGAGCCGAAACACGGGGCATCAAGCGCCATACGTAGCTTGATAAATATGGATTTGCACAGATCTTAGTGTGCTGTATTTTCACAAGAAGAAATCCGGTCTGAATATAGCCAAGTGCTGCTGTCGGCCGCAATATTCAGCATTCATTTGTTTCCGAATAGTCAGAATGCACATACCTAGTTTTCTATTTCTTTAAGAAATGTAAATGAGAGAGCATTTCTATTGTTTGTGAAAATAAACAATTGCTTCTTGACTTTTTTAATTGTTTTTTTTTTTTTTAAATATTAACCCTTTAAGGACACAGCTTTCAGTTTGCTCAATTGTTTTTATGACGGAAAAATTCCGTCATATGTCCTTAAGAGGTTAAAAAAGCTAAACATTTTGTGCACATGAAACTTCTAAAACATAAATATGAATGTTAATTTGTCACAGTTAAGTATTTGGATAAAGGGATATGAAACCAAATGTTTTCTTTTATGATACAGATAGAGCATGCAATTTTAAGCAACTTTCTAATTTACTCCTATTATTAATTTGTCTTTGTTCTTTTGATATCTTTATTTGGAAAAGCAGAAATGTAAGCTAAGGAGCTGGCCCATTTTGGTTCAGCACCTGGGTAGTGCTTGGTGATTGGTGACTAAATGTAGAATTATTCAAAAATGATATGAAATGAGTATTAATTGCACATGTCATGATGAATTGATAGCATTAGTTAACCAAACAATAACTTCCCACTTAAAACATTCCATTTGTTGCAGTAAAGTTCCAAAAATGAACAGCATTTAGTATTTCATTTATGCCTGTTGAAATAAAAGATAAGAAAATGTCTGGTGTGTGTTCGGTTAGGTTACTGCTTGGCAGAACATTGTAATAAAATATCTCAAGTGTGTGAAATATTTGAGTAAACAGTAACTTGTTGAATTCATCATGACTTTATTTAAAGACAATTAGCAATAAAGTTTAACCTCTTAAGGACATATGACGGATTTTTTCCGTCATAAAACAATTGAGCAAACTGAAAGCTGTGTCCTTAAAGGGTTAAACAAACAATCTAAGGCATTATGTGCGTACAGTTTTGTTCTGACTGTGGCATTTTTTTTGTTGTTCTTTTTTTCTGTGTATTCCCACGTGTACTTTTTTTGTTTTGGTCATCAACTTCTCAGTAAAAATAAACTATTAAAATGTTTTTTAAAAATCTCTGCATACCCTCCTTTTTTATTTTAATAAACCAAAATGTCAGTTTCTTTCAGATTTACTTTCCAGTTGACTTCTGCTATCAAATATTTGTAACAAATATCAAAATTCACTTGCTTAGCTTTCATTGAAGGCTACAACTAGGTAGGGTCAGTATAAGCACAAGTATATTACAAACACTCCTGCCAGACAGTGTTCAAGAAACGTGTGAGCATTCACAAGTATGCTTTTCAGCAAAGGATACCAAGGAGAACTAAGTAAATTTGATAATAGAAGTAAAAATCTTAACATTGCATGCTCTGTCTGAACCATGAACATATTTTTTTTTTACTTTTATGTCCCTTTAAAATAAATAAATTAATAATTTGTCTTTCTACTTTTGTGGTAGCTGAGGTATTTGCCCATTAGTAGAGCTGTGGGAATTGTCCTAATCAGCCAATGAGCAATCGGTTACAAGATGCATTTTCCATTAATTCCAACATCAGTTTATATACCTATAATTTTACTTTTTTTAAAGCACAAATGTTTCAACTCTTTTAATTGCTGATCATTTATATAAAATATAACAAATAATTCATACATAAAATTCTCAATTGAGTTGCACAGTAGTACATTTAAAATGTGTCTAGAAGCCTTTAATTAATTTGTAGAAATAGATTTAGTGGGTATCATGAGTATTACAAAGTGTGTGCTGTTGTAAGCTCAGGGGTTGATAGATAAGGGTGTTTGTTATCAGCTCACAGTAGATATTTGAAATCTGCATATAAGATAAGATAACTCATAGAGGTAAAGTTGAGAGATGAGAAGCTGACAAAGGGTAGATCCTTGAAGAACAAGTATAAAGAGTCCGATACTAGTGTCATTGTTAAAAATGCGTTACATTGTTAAAAATGCGTTACAAAGAAAATGCTGTAATGTGTGAGAGCATTTTATTATTGCACTATTGTTTGCATATATCTATGAGTTTAGCCACTACAGGGGATGTTAAACTCATAATTAAAGTCAGCTCTAGAGTAGAGTAGAGTAGCAATCCACTCCTGGGACCTAGCTGAACACATCTGGAGGGTCAATGACAAGAGGCATACGTGTCTAGTCACCATTCACTTGCTAGCTCCCAGTAGTGCATTGCTGCTCCTGAGGCTGTGTAGGTATGCTTTCCAACAAAGGATATCAAAAGTCTCTTAAAATGTATTCCTCTATATGAATCAAAGTTCAATTTTGAGTTTAATGTCCCTTAATAATAATAATCTTGTCTGGCTATTTGATAACATTAACGGGACACTTTTTGAATCATTTATATATATGAAACCCACATTTTTCTTTAATGATTCAGATAGTGCGTGCAATTTTAAGCAACTTTCTAAATTACTCCTGTTATCAATTTTTCTTCTTTCGCTTGGTATCTTTATTTAAAAAAGCTGGAATGTAAGCTTAGGAGCCGGCTATTTTTTGGTTCAGCACCTAGGTAGCGCTTGCTGATTGGTGGCTAAATGTAGAGCTAACCAGGGAGCTGAACCAAAAATTGTCCGGCTCCTATGCTGACATTCCTGCTTTTTCAAATAAAGATACCAAGAGAACAAAGAAAAATTGACAATAGGAGTAAATAGAAAGTTGCCTAAAATTGCATGCTCTATCTGAATCATTAAAGAAAAATGTGGGTTTTATATCCCTTTAAACATGTTTAATATATATGTGTGTGCGTAAATTTAATTTAAAGGGACAGTAAACCTAGCAAATAATGTTATATAATTCTGCACATAGTGCAGAATTTTATAACATTAGCTTAGCGCCAGGTTTCTAAAGCAAATTGTTATATAGATATTTAGCAAAGAAAACAGAACGCCGCTCCTGGCTCTACTGAGCGGGTCTGTTTTCTTCTCCTAAGCGCACCTGGGCACGCTGTCTAATCACAGCCGGCCCGATCGCGCTATTAAACTCAATGTAGCTTGCTCCAGCTACCAGACCAGAGCGGGAGCGAGCTACATTTATTTTAATAGCGGGATCAGGCACACTGTGACTAAACAGCGTGCCCGCGATGCGCTTAGCAGAAAAAAACAGACCTGCTCAGTAGAGCCAGGAGCGGCGTTCTGTTTTCTTTGCTAAATAGCTATCTAACAATTTGCTTTAGAAACCTGGCGCTAAGCTAATGTTATATAATTCTGCACTATGTGCAGAATTATATAACATTATTTGCTAGGTTTACTGGCCCTTTAATGTAAAAACTAACAAGAAGTGATTATGTACAATTGAGTTCTGGGACTTTCCTGTTCACTGGCTGATAGGGCAACTCCAGAGAAAAAGTTTATTTGGCAGAGGATTAGCCTCTTTTTTTTTACATTTTTAAACATTGTCTTTTAGATGGAACTGAGAAACAATTTGAGTATCATGTCCCTTTTTAAGTCAGCATAGTATAAGGTAACGGATATAGTGATAATGTTTACAAATCCATGAATTATTATGCTATATTTTTCAGGTAGATCACAATGGGGGTTCAAGGGGGAGCTGGGGATACACCCCATTTGTTCCTATAGCACCCATAAACCTCAAACATGTTAGGTGCCCTAAATATACAGGGAAGCACATTTTAAAGGAGAGAGTTAATTGACTAATTACAAAAAAACATTAGGAATAGACAGTAGAAGATAAATTCTCCCACCTATAATCATTGCACACTTTTTTTTTTTCTCGTGTTTTGCACCTCCAGTTTTTTTTGGGTGGTTTTGGTACTAAAACCTTTTCTGGTAGAGTGAGACTGACAGAAGCCAGACTGTAGATGGCCAAAAGAGACACTGATTAGATGTCATTGTTAAGAGCTCCTGCTGTTCCAGTAGTTCAGAGGTAAACATGTGAAGAAACATCTGGAGATAACATCATCCCTAACATTTTGTATTTCTGACCCAATATTGTATGACTGTGGGGGGCGGAGCTAGCATGATATTAGGATAAGTCTGGTGAGTCCTGGGGAATGCTGGGTGATTTTGGTAAAACATAACAATCTTTAAAAACTAGGGAACAACATGGGGTTACTTAATTACTTTATAGAAACTGAAACTTCTCACTTATTTCTTGCATATTTAAATAATTAACTTTTTTTTAAAAAATACATCTGCATATTATTGACATATTAATCTTTGCTTTCAACACAACATAAAATATAGTCTTCCTGAGTGGAACTACCATTGACACAGCAGGTGCAGTGACTCCAGGGCCCCAAATGTGGGGGGTGCATAGGCTATACATAGGTGTGTAGCTATGTGGCCAATATCCGTGTATAGACACTCAGCGTAATTTTACTGCACAGCATACTCATCAGAGTATAGATACTCACATCATTACACAAAGCAGTGTGTTTACTACTAGTTTATACTAGATATTTTGTCATTATAGAGCACAGCATATTCACCAGAGTATACACATTATATTTATATTGAGCAGTGTACTCATCAGGGTATGATACGGTATATAGAAAGTCACATCATTATACAGCACAGTGTGTTTACTACCAGTGTATAAATACTCAGTACCATTATATAGTGCAGCATGTTTATTATCAGTGTGTGTGTATGTATGTGTGTGTATCTAAAATTTTACTTTTCTGCTGTCACCTGTTCTGCCGGATTCCGAAATCCACCTGTCGCATGCGCACTTTGTGGTTGCAAAATCTGATGACAGACAGCTGTTCTGTCAGATTTTGCGACCAGTCACGTGTGCGCTCAGGAATGTGGTGATGTCACGGTCGCACATTCTGACAGGTCGCAGATTTCGACAGGATACCGGCATCACTAGCTTTGTGCAGCGTGTATAGCATATCCCTACCTTAATTAAAGTGATTGTAAACTTTAATGAATTAAAGCCCAGTATCTAAAAATAATCTTAAAAACATGGGCACTTGAATTCATTAAACTTTACAAAGACGTTTCTTTTTTTAAATATTTACCACTTGGTTATGGTAAACATACCACCATTCCTCTGCCTGCATCGCTATCTGTATTGAGCATATCGATGACGAATCTGGCTTTCTTCAATTGTTGCATTCCCCCTTTGGTGTGCAGCTTGTGGGGCACGCAACAAATTGAGGAAGCCCGATTCACAGGGGTCAAGTCCTACAAAAAAAAGTGTGGGAACTCACCAAGGCTTCCACACCCTCACAATTAATATTGTTTTACATATATATATATATATATATATATATATATATATATATATATATATATATATATATATATTACACACATACACACACACACTGTATTTATATGTATATAATCTATACACTTTGGTTAATGAAAGCAAATTAAATCCAATGAAGGGTTGAATGGTTGTCTGAGAATCCTCCTCTGTCACAGAGTCTCACCCACTTAAGGTGCAATAGTCCTATTTCTGCTGAGGGGAGTTAAATAACCCCAGAGCAAGCCACACAGTAATGTAAGCACCATGTGTTCCACACAGTGCAGGGTGATCACACAGCAGGCTTGCTGACAAGCTTGCTTTTAGTGTATTGTAGGAAATGTTACTGCCCATTACTAGAGAATCTCACTATCCCTCTAACCAGACTGTGATCCAGCTTCTCCCAGCAGCAGCAGCAGCAGTGTTTACTGAAGCATTTCTGTTCTCTGTCCTGAGGGAACTTAGTTCCTCCTGCAAAAATAGTGCAGGAACTCTGTTCCCATGCGTCCTGCTCAATTTGACCCCTGCTGATTCATCATTGATATGCTAAATACAGTAGGAGAAAAATACAGAAGGAGATGCGGGCGGAGGATCAGCGCTAATTTTACAGTAACAAAATGGTAAATATTTTAAAAAAGAAAGTTTAATTAATTAAAGTGCCCCTGTTTTTAAGGTTATTTTTAGATACTGCGCTTTAATTGATTAAACTTTACAATCACTTTAATTACACTATCATAACCTTGATCTATAAATAACCTTATGTGGGCCATCACCTATTAAACAGGGCATAGAGAAATTCAGTCATTTCCAGCGGCTAGATTTAGACGGCTAGATTTGGAGTTTTGCGTTAGAAGGGGTGCGTTAGCTACGCATGCTTTTTTCTGTCCGCACCTTTTAAATACCGCTGGTATTTAGAGTTCACAGAAGGGCTGCGTTAGGGTCCAAAAAAGGAGCATAGAGCATATTTACTGCAACTGCAACTCTCAATACCAGCGGTGCTTACGGACGCGGCCAGCTTCAAAAATGTGCTCGTGCACGATTCCCCCATAGGAAACAATGGGGCAGTTTGAGCTGAAAAAAAACCTAACACCTGCAAAAAAGCAGCGTTCAGCTCCTAACGCAGCCCCATTGTTTCCTATGGGGAAACACTTCCTACGTCTGCACCTAACACTCTAACATGTTGGGTTGTAATGTTGGGGGGGGGTATTGTATGTTTTTTTTTACAGGCAAAAGAGCTGAATTATTTGGGGCATGCCCCGCAAATGGCCCTTTTCAGGGCTGGTAAGGTAAAAGAGCTTTGAACTTTTTTAATTTAGAATAGGGTAGGGCATTTTTTTATTTTGGGGGTCTTTGTTATTTTATTAGGGGGCTTAGAGTAGGTGTAATTAGTTTAAAATTGTTGTAATATTTTTCTAATGTTTGTAAATATTTTTTTATTTTTTGTAACAGTTCTTTTTTATTTTTTGTACTTTAGTTAGTTTATTTAACACCCCCCTAAATTAAATATAATTTAAATCTAACTAAATAAATTAACTCTTATTAAATAAATTATTCCTATTTAAAGCTAAATACTTACCTGTAAAATAAACCCTAATATAGCTACAATATAACTAATAATTATATTGTAGCTATTTTAGGATTAATATTTATTTTACAGGTAACTTTGTATTTATTTTAACCAGGTACAATAGCTATTTTAGTTAAGAACTATTTAATAGCTAAAATAGTTAAAATAATTACAAAATTACCTGTAAAATAAATCCTAACCTAATTTACAATTAAACCTAACACTACACTATCAATAAATTAATTAAATACAATACCTACAAATAACTACAATTAAATAAACTAACTAAAGTACAAAAAATAAAAAAGAACTGTTACAAAAAATAAAAAAATATTTACAAACATTAGAAAAATATTACAACAATTTTAAACTAATTACACCTACTCTAAGCCCCCTAATAAAATAACAAAGACCCCCAAAATAAAAAAATGCCCTACCCTATTCTAAATTAAAAAAGTTCAAAGCTCTTTTACCTTACCAGCCCTGAAAAGGGCCATTTGCGGGGCATGCCCCAAATAATTCAGCTCTTTTGCCTGTAAAAAAAAACATACAATACCCCCCCCAACATTACAACCCACCACCCACATACCCCTAATCTAACCCAAACCCCCCTTAAATAAACCTAACACTAAGCCCCTGAAGATCTTCCTACCTTATCTTCACCATGCCAGGTTCACCGATCCGTCCTCCGAAGTCTTCATCCAAGCCTCCGAAGTCTTCATCCAAGCCCAAGCGGGGGCTGACGATCCATAATCCAGCTGAAGTCTTCTATCAAGCGGCGGCTGAAGAGGTCCAGAAGAGGCTCCAAAGTCTTCATCCTATCCGGGAAGAAGAGGAGATCCGGACCGGCAACCATCTTGATCCAAGCAGCATCTTCTATCTTCATCCGATGACGAACGGCTCCATCTTGAAGACCTCCAGCGCGGATCCATCCTCTTGTTCCGACGTCCAACTGAAGAATGAAGGTTCCTTTAAGGGACGTCATACAAGATGGCGTCCCTCGAATTCCGATTGGCTGATAGGATTCTATCAGCCAATCGGAATTAAGGTAGGAAAATTCTGATTGGCTGATGGAATCAGCCAATCAGATTCAAGTTCAATCCGATTGGCTGATTGGATCAGCCAATCAGATTGAGCTCGGATTCTATTGGCTGATCGGAACAGCCAATAGAATGCGAGCTCAATCTGATTGGCTGATCCAATCAGCCAATCTGATTGAACTTGAATCTGATTGGCTGATTCCATCAGCCAATCAGAATTTTCCTACCTTAATTCCGATTGGCTGATAGAATCCTATCAGCCAATCGGAATTCGAGGGACGCCATCTTGGATGACGTCCCTTAAAGGAACCTTCATTCGGACTTAGGACATCGCAAGAAGAGGATGGATCCGCGCCGGAGGTCTTCAACATGGAGCCGCTTGTCACCGCTTTGAAGAAGATGGTTGCCGGTCCGGATCTACTCTTCTGCCCGGATAGGAGGAAGACTTTGGAGCCTCTTCTGGACCTCTTCAGCCGCCGCTTGATAGAAGACTTCAGCCAGATTATGGATCGCCAGCCCCCGCTTGGGCTTGGATGAAGACTTCGAAGGCTTGGATGAAGACTTCGGAGGACGGATCGGTGAACCTGGCATGGTGAAGATAAGGTAGGAAGATCTTCAGGGGCTTAGTGTTAGGTTTATTTAAGGGGGGTTTGGGTTAGATTAGGGGTATGTGGGTGGTGGGTTGTAATGTTGGGGGGGGTATTGTATGTTTTTTTTTACAGGCAAAAGAGCTGAATTATTTGGGGCATGCCCCGCAAATGGCCCTTTTCAGGGCTGGTAAGGTAAAAGAGCTTTGAACTTTTTTAATTTAGAATAGGGTAGGGCATTTTTTTATTTTGGGGGTCTTTGTTATTTTATTAGGGGGCTTAGAGTAGGTGTAATTAGTTTAAAATTGTTGTAATATTTTTCTAATGTTTGTAAATATTTTTTTATTTTTTGTAACTTAGTTTATTTTTAATTTTTTGTACTTTAGTTAGTTTATTTAATTGTAGTTATTTGTAGGTATTGTATTTAATTAATTTATTGATAGTGTAGTGTTAGGTTTAATTGTAATTTAGGTTAGGATTTATTTTACAGGCAATTTTGTAATTATTTTAACTATTATAGCTATTAAATAGTTCTTAACTATTTAATAGCTATTTTACCTAGTTAAAATAAATACAAAGTTGTCTGTAAAATAAATATAAATCCTAAAATAGCTACAATATAATTATTAGTTATATTGTAGCTATATTAGGGTTTATTTTACAGGTAAGTATTTATCTTTAAATAGGAATAATTTATTTAATAAGAGTTAATTTATTTCGTTAGATTTAAATTATATTTAATTTAGGGGGGTGTTAGTGTTAGGGTTAGACTTAGCTTTAGGGGTTAATCCATTTATTAGAGTAGCGGCGAGATCCGGTCGGCAGATTAGGGGTTAATAATTGAAGTTAGGTATCGGCGATGTTAGGGAGGGCAGATTAGGGGTTAATACTATTTCTTATAGGGTTATTGAGGCGGGAGTGAGGCGGATTAGGGGTTAATAACTTTATTATAGTAGCGGTGAGGTGCGGTCGGCAGATTAGGGGTTAATTATTGTAGGTAGCTGGCGGCGACGTTGTGGGGGGCAGATTAGGGGTTAATAAATATAATATAGGGGTCGGCGGTGTTAGGGGCAGCAGATTAGGGGTACATAGGGATAACGTAGGTTGCGGCCGTGTGCGGTCGGCAGATTAGGGGTTAAAAATTTTTAATAGAGTGGCGGCGATGTGGGGGGGCCTCGGTTTAGGGGTACATAGGTAGTTTATGGGTGTTAGTGTACTTTAGAGCACAGTAGTTAAGAGCTTTATAAACCGGCGTTAGCCCAGAAAGCTCTTAACTGCTGACTTTTTTTTGCGGCTGGAGTTTTGTCGTTAGATTTCTAACGCTCACTTCAGCCACGACTCTAAATACCAGCGTTAGAAAGATCCCATTGAAAAGATAGGATACGCAATTGACGTAAGGGGATCTGCGGTATGGAAAAGTCGCGGCTGCAAAGTGAGCGTTAGACCCTTTCCTGACTGACTCTAAATACCAGCGGTAGCCCAAAACCAGCGTTAGGAGCCTCTAACGCTGGTTTTGACTGCTAACGCCAAACACTAAATCTAGCCGAGAGTTTGGCGTTAGCCGTCAAAACCAGCGTTAGAGGCTCCTAACGCTGGTTTTGGGCTACCGCCGGTATTTAGAGTCAGTCAGGAAAGGGTCTAACGCTCACTTTGCAGCCGCGACTTTTCCATACCGCAGATCCCCCTACGCCATTTGCGTATCTTATCTTTTCAATGGGATCTTTCTAACGCCGGTATTTAGAGTCGTGGCTGAAGTGAGCATTAGAAATCTAACGACAAAACTCCAGCCGCAAAAAAAAGTCAGTAGTTAAGAGCTTTCTGGGCTAACGCCGGTTTATAAAGCTCTTAACTACTGTGCTCTAAAGTACACTAACACCCATAAACTACCTATGTACCCCTAAACCGAGGCCCCCCCCACATCGCCGCCACTCTATTAAAATTTTTTAACCCCTAATCTGCCGACCGCACACGGCCGCAACCTACGTTATCCCTATGTACCCCTAATCTGCTGCCCCTAATACCGCCGACACCTACATAATATTTATTAACCCCTAATCTGCCGCCCCCGCTATCGCTGACCCCTGCATATTTTTTTAACCCCTAATCTGCCGCTCCGTACACCGCCGCAACCTACATTATACCTATGTACCCCTAATCTGCTGCCCCTAACACAGCCGACCCCTATATTATATTTATTAACCCCTAATCTGCCGCACCCAACGTCGCCTCCACCTACCTACAATTATTAACCCCTAATCTGCCGACCGGACCACACCGCTACTATAATAAATGTATTAACCCCTAAAGCTAAGTCTAACCCTAACACTAACACCCCCCTAAATTAAATATAATTTAAATCTAACTAAATAAATTAACTCTTATTAAATAAATTATTCCTATTTAAAGATAAATACTTACCTGTAAAATAAACCCAAATATAGCTACAATATAAATTATAATTATATTGTAGCTATTTTAGGATTAATATTTATTTTACAGGCAACTTTGTATTTATTTTAACCAGGTACAATAGCTATTAAATAGTTAAGAACTATTTAATAGCTAAAATAGTTAAAATAATTACAAAATTACCTGTAAAATAAATCCTAACCTAAGTTACAATTAAACCTAACACTACACTATCAATAAATTAATTAAATACAATACCTACAAATAACTACAATTAAATAAACTAACTAAAGTACAAAAAATAAAAAAGAACTAAGTTACAAAAAATAAAAAAATATTTACAAACATTAGAAAAATATTACAACAATTTTAAACTAATTACACCTACTCTAAGCCCCCTAATAAAATAACAAAGACCCCCAAAATAAAAAAATGCCCTACCCTATTCTAAATTAAAAAAGTTCAAAGCTCTTTTACCTTACCAGCCCTGAAAAGGGCCATTTGCGGGGCATGCCCCAAATAATTCAGCTCTTTTGCCTGTAAAAAAAAACATACAATACCCCCCCCAACATTACAACCCACCACCCACATACCCCTAATCTAACCCAAACCCCCCTTAAATAAACCTAACACTAAGCCCCTGAAGATCTTCCTACCTTATGTTCACCATGCCAGGTTCACCGATCCATCCTCCGAAGTCTTGATCCAAGCCTCCGAAGTCTTCATCCAAGCCCAAGCGGGGGCTGGCGATCCATAATCCGGGTGAAGTCTTCTATCAAGCGGCGGCTGAAGAGGTCCAGAAGAGGCTCCAAAGTCTTCCTCCTATCCGGGCAGAAGAGTAGATCCGGACCGGCAACCATCTTCTTCAAACCGGTGACAAGCGGCTCCATGTTGAAGACCTCCGGCGCAGATCCATCCTCTTCTTGCGACGTCCTAAGTCCGAATGAAGGTTCCTTTAAGGGACGTCATCCAAGATGGCGTCCCTCGAATTCTGATTGGCTGATAGGATTCTATCAGCCAATCGGAATTAAGGTAGGAAAATTCTGATTGGCTGATGGAATCAGCCAATCAGATTCAAGTTCAATCCGATTGGCTGATTGGATCAGCCAATCAGATTGAGCTCGCATTCTATTGGCTGATCGGAACAGCCAATAGAATGCGAGCTCAATCTGATTGGCTGATCCAATCAGCCAATCGGATTGAACTTGAATCTGATTGGCTGATTCCATCAGCCAATCAGAATTTTCCTACCTTAATTCCGATTGGCTGATAGAATCCTATCAGCCAATCGGAATTCCAGGGACGCCATCTTGGATGACGTCCCTTAAAGGAACCTTCATTCGGACTTAGGACGTTGCAAGAAGAGGATGGATCCGCGCCGGAGGTCTTCAACATGGAGCCGCTTGTCACCGCTTTGAAGAAGATGGTTGCCGGTCCGGATCTACTCTTCTGCCCGGATAGGAGGAAGACTTTGGAGCCTCTTCTGGACCTCTTCAGCCGCCGCTTGATAGAAGACTTCAGTCGGATTATGGATCGCCAGCCCCCGCTTGGGCTTGGATGAAGACTTCGGAGGCTTGGATGAAGACTTCGGAGGACGGATCGGTGAACCTGGCATGGTGAAGATAAGGTAGGAAGATCTTCAGGGGCTTAGTGTTAGGTTTATTTAAGGGGGGTTTGGGTTAGATTAGGGGTATGTGGGTGGTGGGTTGTAATGTTGGGGGGGTATTGTATTTTTTTTTTACAGGCAAAAGAGCTAAATTATTTGGGGCATGCCCCGCAAATGGCCCTTTTCAGGGCTGGTAAGGTAAAAGAGCTTTGAACTTTTTTAATTTAGAATAGGGTAGGGCATTTTTTTATTTTGGGGGTCTTTGTTATTTTATTAGGGGGCTTAGAGTAGGTGTAATTAGTTTAAAATTGTTGTAATATTTTTCTAATGTTTGTAAATATTTTTTTATTTTTTGTACTTTAGTTAGTTTATTTAATTGTAGTTATTTGTAGGTATTGTATTTAATTAATTTATTGATAGTGTAGTGTTAGGTTTAATTGTAACTTAGGTTAGGATTTATTTTACAGGTAATTTTGTAATTATTTTAACTATTTTAGCTATTAAATAGTTCTTAACTATTTAATAGCTATTGTACCTGGTTAAAATAAATACAAAGTTGCCTGTAAAATAAATATTAATCCTAAAATAGCTACAATATAATTATAATTTATATTGTAGCTATATTAGGGTTTATTTTACAGGAAAGTATTTATCTTTAAATAGGAATAATTTATTTAATAAGAGTTAATTTATTTCGTTAGATTTAAATTATATTTAACTTAGGGGGGTGTTAGAGTTAGACTTAGCTTTAGGGGTTAATCCATTTATTAGAGTAGCGGCGAGATCCGGTCGGCAGATTAGGGGTTAATAATTGAAGTTAGGTGTCGGCGATGTTAGGGAGGGCAGATTAGGGGTTAATACTATTTCTTATAGGGTTATTGAGGCGGGAGTGAGGCGGATTAGGGGTTAATAACTTTATTATAGTAGCGGTGAGGTGCGGTCGGCAGATTAGGGGTTAATTATTGTAGGTAGCTGGCAGCGACGTTGTGGGGGGCAGATTAAGGGTTAATAAATATAATATAGGGGTCGGCGGTGTTAGGGGCAGCAGATTAGGGGTACATAGGGATAACGTAGGTTGCGGCGGTGTACGGAGCGGCAGATTAGGGGTTAATAATAAAATGCAGGGGTCAGCGATATCGGGGCAGCAGAATAGGGGTTAATAAGTGTAAGGTTAGGGGTGTTTAGACTCGGGGTTCATGTTAGGGTGTTAGGTGCAGACTTAGGAAGAGTTTCCCCATAGGAAACAATGGGGCCGCGTTAGGAGCTGAACGCTGCTTTTTTGCAGGTGTTAGTTTTTTTTTCAGCTCAAACTGTCCCATTGTTTCCTATAGGGGAATCGTGCACGAGCACGTTTTTTAAGCTGGCCGCGTCCGTAAGCACCGCTGGTATCGAGAGTTGCAGTTGCGGTAAATATGCTCTACGCTCCTTTTTTGGAGCCTAACGCAGCCATTCTGTGAACTCTAAATACCAGCGGTATTTAAAAGGTGCGGCCAGAAAAAAGCATGTGTAGCTAACGCACCCCTTTGGCCGCAAAACTCTAAATCTAGGCGCAGGTGTTTTGAAAAAAAACAAATTCACTTTCTTCATAACTTACAGAAAACTTTCCATGAAAATTCTGCTGTGGTAATAACTACTTTGTTTTGCAAAACACCAGATAACAGAGATATAAACAACTTTGCATAACCAACATTTTAATATGGCATGAATGATCTTCTAGTCAATGGGTGACTTTGAAAACATGAGAAATAAGAGTGACTAATGCTCTTTGTAATTTTCAGAATAGGGATTTTCCAAGACATGTAACCTAAACCACTTACTGCTGTATTGTAATATTAGCAGGTTGCATGAGGGATTTTTAAAATTATTTTTACATTAGCTAAATGTAAAAGCAGGCATCCCATTGCAATTTTTTTACTTGTCATTTCCAACCTCAGATACTATTTGTATCTGCTTATAGGGATATGCAAGTCAAAATTAAACATTCACAATTCAGCTAGATCATACAGTTTTAAGAGACTTTTCAATTTACTTATATTGCCAATGCACCGTATTGTTTTGGTATCCTTTGTTGAAAAGCATACCTAGGCTTAGGAACAGCAGAGCACTACTGGTAGGTAATAAAAAAATATAATGACATTGAAGGGAGATAAAAGTGCACAAACTGCTTGTGACGGATACCCCGGATACCCCGACTGGGTAGCTCCGCCAAACGGGTCCTACTTCCTCCCTGCCGACTGCAGCTATGTAGCTGGCAAGTGACCACAGCCTGTAGCCACCCCTGATGCTGTAGCCATCTGGTATCCGTGACACTGCTCTTAATAGTTAGGACATTTTATTGCTTTCATATAACTATGTGAATTATTCCTGCAAAATAAAGTTAAACACATAGTCAGCTCCAGAGCAGAAATACACCACTGGGATCTAGCTGAACACATCTGGTGAGCCAATGACAAAAGGCATATTTGTATAGCCACCAATCACCAGTTTGCTCCCGCTCTGCCTGAATCAAAAGTTTAATTTTTACTTTAAAAAAAACTATTTTCTTTGTCTTTATTTGTTGCATCGTAAAGATTAGAAGATGCATAACATTTTTTTGCAAAACGGATGTTCATTTACAGATATTTTTGTGTTGCCTTTATGATTGTGAGATGTATATTTATCGACAAGAAAAACATTTGTAATTTTGCTCATCAGCCACTAAGCAATCAGTCCTTAAAGGGATATAGAACCCATTTTTTTTCATGATTCAGAAAGAACTTGCAATTTTAAACAACTTTATATCTCACTTCTATTATCACATTTTTCTTTGTTCTCTTGGTATCTTTTGTTGAAAATCAGGGACGTAAGCTCAGGAGCATGCACGTGTCTGGAGCACTATATGGCAGTAGTTTTGCAATAATCCTATCCATTTGCAAGACCACTAGATGGCAGCACTATTTTCTGTAATGTATATTGTTTCAAACACCTACCTAGGTATCTCTTCAACAAAGAATACCATGGGAACAAAGATTTTATAATATAAGTAAATATATAATATAAGTAAATTGGAAACTTAATATTGTATACTCTGTCTGAAGCACAGAAGAAAGTTTTCAGGTTTTGTATCCCTTTAAAGGAATAATATACAACTTTTGCTTTTGCATAAAAAAAAAACGTGCTTTATCCCATGCTCCTTTGTGGGGCCAAAAAGCAATCTCTACTACATTTCTTAAAATGCTGCTAAATTCCTAAATAAGCTGTTTGATTTGCAGCATTTATAGTTTACAGTATTTTTTGTGTTTAATGTTCTTCTGAGACTTTGCTAATTTGCATAACATATTTTTACCATGTTTTACAATGGCCTTCTATTCTGAAGGTCATTTATCTATGTATCCTATTATAACTACTATGTTAAGAGCCATCCCAGATGTATTTGCTAAGTGCTCTGTTTTTTTACAAGCTGCAGTTGTGTTCTTTTTAATAATAAAAAAAAAACTTTATTGTGAAACATGAGAAACAATTGCATTCTTGACAGGGGCTTCTCATCTGGCTACAAAGAATTAGGATGTTTTCCCTGTTTTTGTTTCCAGGTTTTACTATCTAGATTCCCTTTCATCTTGCACCCCTCCTCCCCCTATATATTTACTTTTCTGTGCTATATTTTATCCCTACTTCTCTGAGTAATTTCACTTATTTAAAATGGTCTCACTTCTGATGAGGACAAAGGGCAAACCTATTATTATTTTTCTGAAACTTTGCCAGATTATTTTCCAGCACTTTGTAGGGTTCCATTTATTTTGTTTATGGTCCCACTTTTTTCATGGGTTTTAGTAGTTCATTTTTGTTACATGTAGTGTGTCAGCGCCCAACTGTTAGAACTTTATGCACTGTGTGCTGCAGGTTTTTTTAGTGTGTAGAAAATATTTAAACATTAGTAGCTTACATCTAAAACGCACCTTTGTTTTTTTAGTTTTTCACAAAACAAAATGGATCCCAAATACCGTTGCTATATTGCCGCTTTAAAAGAGGACCCCTATGAATAAAATGTATACTAGGGGCCTTTTAAAGAAACAACCCCTGACATATGTATTTTTCATAGGGGTCTTCTTTTGAAGCAGCAATTTACAACTCTAATTATATTGTAATAATGATAACCCTATCTATCATCTATCTTTCTATCTATCTATCATCTATCATTTTAAAGGGACACTGTACTCAAAAATTTCTCCTTTACCCATATGAAACAGCAGAAATAAACATATAGGAATTTTTGCCTTAAAAATAAATTAACAAATCTTTAACTTTACATTGGTTTCGTATTCACTACTAATGCTCGTTGGCTTACACGTACTTGCTTCTAATACTCAGTGAACATTATTAGCAGGAATTATCATGAATTCTAATAAGTGTATCAGCTGGCCATAAACTTGTAACATTTCAATCCTTTATGAGGCGATACATTGTTTTGTTTTTTTGGACCAAATAAAAGATGGACATTTTACAATTTTGTGGATTGCTGCTACCTTTATTGGAATTGTTGATGCTGCTGGGGGTTTATGTGCACAGAACAAGTAAACTTGCACCCTAAAAAGAAAATACATCAGTGCTGGGCTGCTTGTTGATTCACATTAGCAGAAAGTACATATTAAAGGGACATTAATCTGCTGGGTACAACTACAGTTAGCATGGTTACTACTCACCCAGCAGTTTAATATTCCTTTATTGCATTTACTGCTGTACCTGCAGTTCTCTTCAGAGGTATTCTTTTATTTTAACACTTTAAAAGTGCTGCTTATTGAAGCTCTGCATCTTCACACTGGGTGCCACCATATTGGAATGTGCTTTTTTTTTTACTAGATGTATCATGCACTTCAGTATAGTGTACACAATACAGAGCAGAAGCAGTACATTTTTGCAGTAACTGCATTTTTTATATTTATTATCTATTTTTTAATCTGGGTAAAAAAAAAAAAAAACTTCAGAAATGTAACTCTTCTGCTTTCTATTGTGTGTGCTAATCAGAAGTGCTAGGTACAGCTGTCAAAAAGCCAGAAAGATCACTGATTTGTGAAAGTGCACTGATTCTGTCACAGAATATACAACAATGCAAGATGGTGGCGCCGAGTATAAAGATTCAAAGCTTTGACAAATGGCTTCTGTAATGGGTTAAAATAAAAGAACAGCTTTAAAGGGACATTAAACACTTTGAGATGGTAATATAAAGTGATAAATTGTATATTAAAAAAATACTTTACAAAATACTTTGATTCATTTTTTATTTTGTCCCCTTTTCCTGTAATTCCATTCTGAATCTGTGAGCTTTTCAGTTCCTGTTAGAAATCCAAGTGTAGAACACAGATATATTCCATGCAACCATTGGCTGCACACCCTAGTGACCTATTTATAACTGACCCTACCTAATTGGCCACAGCAGAGAAGGTAACCTAAGTTACAACATGGCAGCTCCCATTGTTTTATAGACACTAAAACTTTACCCTTATTTTGTCAATATTTAAACAGCTAATAAAACTTTAAAAAAAGACATCTTTTACATGTTATTCTCAGACTAATGTTTTCTTTGAATGCATCACTCTATCTAGCATTTATTTAGTGTTTAATGTCCCTTTAAAGGGAGCTACAAGTACAGAAGGAAAACCAATACCATTGTGAGTAGCAATCATGTTACTGTAGTTGTACTCAGGATTTTAATACCCCTTTTACTATTGATCAATGATCATTAATAGGAAGTACATATCAGCCAATGAGTAGCAATAGAAAGTATTACAACTCGTGCAGCTGTATTAGTTGCAATTTAAATTTTAAAAACTTGTACTTCACATTTTTTCACATGCAAAAAATAAATAAAAATAAAATAATACATGAGTATGCTCTTTCTAAAGCATGAGAGAACATTCTGAGTACAGTGAACCTTTCAGTTTATAGCACACTATAGTTGATATTTAATAATAATTTAATATTACATGGATGCATATTTATGAACTATCTTTCACTACTACAGCTTATTTTTAATATAAATCAAAGTAGAAAGTTTTTAGGTATTTTATCAAATGCTCAGTCCATCAGTCCAGAGTAAATAATTGAATGGCTCCTATAATTATATAAAACATATATATATATATATATGTGAAACGATATAAAATTGTCATTATGAAACAAATATAAAATCATACATGATTTAATAGTTTGACACCTATTTCATTTTATTTATCTTTGTAGTTTCTGTGCTAATACACGAAGGGTTTATTTGTGGTACTTTCCCACTAGGTTAGTGCATGGGGAATGTGGCTAGTTAGTATATTATGTGGACACTCAGGCTGTGATTGGTTCCTCCCTTGTAAGATGGGCGTGGTAGGCAGCCTGGGCTCTGTGCGCACACATTCCTACCCGGACTGACAAGCTAATTACAAGTTCCTGCACTGAACTTTCAAACGTGCAGGGAGTAGATGAGATTAACAGCATTCCTTAGGGGGTTACTGTCCGGAGCACAGCAATGGGGGCAAGAGCTAGAAACAACCCATATTTCCTGTACTGGAGTTAACAGATTTGGAAAGCACAAGGAAATGTAATACATAATATGTTTTTGGATGATCTGTGAATTAAAGAGAGAAAGAAATGTCTCGAAAATCTCTTGTTCTTACTGGTCAGCAGTCAGGAAAACCTGTGGATAGGAATGATGCCTCATATCTAAGCATAAAGGTAAGGATGAGCAAAAATAAATAATTGTACATGTTTATGTGTGTGTGTATATATATATATATATATATATATATATATATATATATATATATATATATATATATATATATATATATATATATACACATATATGTTGTGTGTCTAGTTATATGTATGTGTATGTATTGATATATGTGTGTATACAGTATCTATCTATCTATCTATCTATCTATCTATCTATCTATCTATCTATCTATCTATCTATCTATCTATCATCTATCTATCTATCTATCTATCTATCTATATATATATATATATATATATATATATATATATATATATATATATATCCATCTATTTAATATCCCCCCCCCCCTAATTTGTAAGATATTTAGTACATGAGACTCTCATAATTACGTCAAACATATTTTTTTACCTGCTATATAAACACGTAAAAAACAAAAGTTATGCAATTTTATGAATTACTGATGTTTCTCAGGTATTTCACAATTCCCTTTAAGTATTATAGATAATGAGGAAACTGGATAACAATATTGTTTGATGTGTATAGTACATAGGGGTCACGATAGAGAGAAGATAGCTAACTTGTGTTTCACTCACAGTATCTGATTTATGATTGCTTTTTTTTCAAATTCTTTGATATGCACATCATTAAGCAACTAGAATATATATATATATATATATATATACATACATACATACACACACATATGTATATGTATATATATATTCATTACTAAAATTAGCAATGGTTCTGTATAATGATTTCTCAATAATGATGGTGATAAAGTAAATGACTTCCATTAGTTTCTCAGGTTATTTATTTATTGCTCTGAAAGACTATATATGCTGTGTTCATGATAAAAAAACAACACATAATTTATTTACAGTAGCGCACAATACTTTTAGCATTTTGTGAAAACAACAATGTTGCTGGATTCTGCACTGAAATACAATCTAACTCACTGTAAAAGTGACATTTAGCTTAACATCATTTTGTTAACAATTGGAGCTCCATTGTGAAATGGCAAAGCATGTAGCTAGGTTGGTGAGTTTATGTTCTGTGGAATGTGGCATTAAGCAATTCTTTTCAGAAAGTTGTTAGCAGTTTCGTTAAAGCCATTAGCAATAAACTTGGGTGCCTTCATATATTCTATAAGATAAATATACAACTATTGTTTATATCAAGTCGTGTAGCATTGCAGTGTAATTTGGTATTGTATAATGAAACATCAAATTTGTGTTTAGAATTCTCTTTGTTTATTTATAAGAAAAGTCAAGAACCAGTCCAACTTCAATCATGGAATGCTGCAGGTTTTAAAGAACACAAATACGAATGAAAGTATGCTGGAACGTTAACATTTTTCTTTAAATAGACCACAATATTATACTGCGCTGTCTTGTTGCTCTTTTGGGACTATCACAATGCTTAGATGAAATAGCTAGCAAACATGTCTGGCCTCACCAAATCAAGTCAATTACAGTCTAGTACAGTGATTTGCAACCTTTTTTTTTGCCGTGGCACACTTTTTTACATTAAAAAATCCTGTGGCACACCACCATCCCAAAATTTTACAAAATCACACATTGTAGCATAATAAAGGATATATCTACAGTGTGTATGTATATATATATATATATATATATATATATATATATATATATATACACACTGTACTGTGCTGTCATGCCATGCCTCCTACAAACTATACATGATGATTGTCTGTGAATGAATATCAATGTCATGGTTGTAAATGATGCCTGATGAGCCTGTCACATACCTCCCAATATTTCAAAATTTGAAAGAGGGACACCCCCGCACTGTTGTCAGTCTGCCGCGGCACACCTGAGGATCTCTCACGGCACACTGGTTGAAAAACACTGGTCTAGTATATAGTTATAAGTGTAGGAAACTATCTTTCTTGTTATTCACACATCCACCATGGGTATCTGGAAGGGAGGGTTAAAAGAGGCGTCAAATGCTCCTCTTTGGAAATTTTCTTTTTATATACAGGATGGAATAAGCACGTACTTGAGTCACTTTATTGATGACAATGAAGCCATCATTTTTAAAACAATGAGGGCTAGATTACAAGTGAGGCGCAAATGGTTTTACGCAAGCCATGTCGTGTTTTCGCGAGCCATTTTAATTGCGCTTATATTACAAGTTGAGCTAAATAGTGCAATCTTGATTTACGCTACAATTCTTACCGCAGTCTCAGAGCTGTGGTTAAAGGGACACTGAACCCAAATTTTTTCTTTTGTGATTCAGATAGAACATGAAATTCTAAGCAACTTTCTAATTTACTCCTGTTATCAAATTTTCTTCATTCACTTGGTATCTTTATTTGAAATGCATGAATGTAAGTTTAGATACCAGCCCATTTTTGGTGAACAACCTGGGTTGTTCTTGCTGATTGGTGGATAAATTCATCCACCAATAAAAAAGTGCTGTCCAGAGACCGAACCAAAAAAAGCTTAGATACCTTCTTTTTCAAATAAAGATAGCAAGAGAACAAATAAAAATTGATAATAGGAGTAAATTAGAAAGTTGCTTAAAATTGCATGCTCTATCTGAATCATAAAAGAAAAAAATTGGGTTCAGTGTCCCTTTAACTGTTTTGAGAAACTAAAAATTTGCATAAACACTTCAAAAATACATTACAAAGTACAGTTACACTCATAATAACACTGTCTAATAAAAATATTGCTCAAAAAACGTTATTAAAGACTCAAAGATATGAGATCTTAGGTGTTAGAAAAAAAAAGCAGCCAAAGTACTTTAACATAGATATACATACAGATACATTGCTAAAGATGTATTTGTATATATATATATATATATATATATATATATATATATATATATATATATATATATATATATATATATATATTCTGTGTATTTACTCTAAATATTTCACATTCCAATGTTCTGCACTAGCAGAATATATTCTATGTATTTATAAATAGATATTCCTATATATATCTGTATATATCTATACCTATATATAATCATCTATATCTATAGGTATATGTAGAAATAGAACATCTTTTTAGACGTAAACAACATTGGAAAATGAAATATTCATATTTTCATGTCGGGTTTACGCTATTGAGAATATGTCATGTTGTTTGCGCGAGTGAGTGGGTGTTAAGTTTTTTCAACTTTTTTTCTCCATTGACTTCTATGGGGGAATGCGAAAACATGATTTTCGATTTTCAACTGTAAGCGCGATTTGGGTTACCACATAAGTTTTTTTGGAACTTATAATACCAGCGCAACCTGACTAGCGCAAAAATGAAAATCTTAGTGGAGTTTTCACTATAGCGAAAAAACGCAAAATACCACGCCACTTGTAATCAAGCCCTGAGTAGGGTATGTATACAAGAAGTGTCTCTCTTCTCTGTATATGCTGCCACTGATAGTATGTTGCTTGGTGCATTTTATAAATTTTTTGCTCATCACGGCAGAAAATTTCTGGGGATTCCCATTCCTTCCCACCACCCATGTTTTGGAATATACATAAAAAAAAAAAACTCTAATTGTGACACACTTTTTCAAATAAACAATACTTCTGCAATAAACTGTTTTAAAAAGAATACGATTTATAACATTTTATTTAGAAATCCTACAAAAGACAGTAAAGGATAAAAAAAGGGTCAAAGGGTTAAAGATGAAAAAAAACTTGAATGCTGGGAAAAATGGAAAGAAGGCTGAAATTAATTAAAACAAAAAAGTTACTACAAGGGATACATCTGAAAAGAGAGGTTATGCAGAAAAAAAGCACGTGGTAACAGTTACAAATTAAAACGCTTGATTGGTTCTGCAATTCGCTGTAATATATAGGCATCAGAACTAGAATTTATTATATTGGGCATTAAACTAGTGTTGAATTTTGTGTAAGTGTTGTCCTTAGCCTCACATTTACAGTGTATTGTATTGATGTATTGTCCGTAGTCTATATCTGTAATCAGCAGGGATATATGGCTACAATCTCACAAGACATCACAGAGCATATCTGTGGGCCTGTCTGGCGTTGACGGTTGTTTACACAATCTTGAAATGCTTTCAAGGGTAAAAACAGAAAGGAGGTTTCATTGTTTACGTTTTTGTAGATGGACCCTTAAAATGTCATTTGTCAGTGTAATTTTATACTCTAAATGTCTTCAGATGGGGCTCAGTAGGGTGCTTTTAGGTCTTAGAAAAACATCACATTGAAGTGTTGTTTATAGATATTTTGGTAAAGAGACATTACAGTAATTTTTTATTTTCTTTATTCTATATTTTCTATATTTTGTAAAATGTACTTTAATGCTTGTGAAGTATGTCTTAGGGCTAGATTTATTAAGCCCCTACGGCAGCAAGTTCTCTCAAGAACTTGCTCGCCGTCATTTATCAAGCAGCGGTCACCAGACCGTTGCTTCCTTAGCCTCTTCGCCACCTCTAATCTGGCGAAATTCAATCTCCTCGGTCTAGTCAGACCGAGGAGATAAACAGCTCCTGCCCGCGCGTGATTGGCTGTGCGCGGGCAGGGGGCGGGATTGCATGCGAGCGCAAAATTGCGCTCTTGTGCAATGCCGAATACCTGCGGGTATTTTCGCCCCTGTACGCCTCAGCTTTAATAAATCTAGCCCTTAGTCCACCAATAAAGCAGTTGGAGTTAAGCTTATCAGCCAATAAGCAATCACTGCTTAAAGGACCAGTCAACATTGTAGATTTGCATAATTAACAAATGAATGATAAGAAGACAATGCAATTGCACTTAGTCTGAACTTCAAATGAGTAGTAGATTTTTGTTAAATAATTTGCAAAGTTATGTCTATTTCCACTCCCCCTGTATCATGTGACATCCATCAGCCAATCACAAATGCATATACGTATATGCTGTAAATTCTTGCACATGCTCAGTAGGAGTTGGTGACTCAAAAAGTGTAAATATAAAAAGACTGTGCACATTTTGTTAATGGAAGTAAATTTATAAGTTGTTTAAAATTGCTGCTCTTTCTGAATCATAAGGTTTAATTTTGACTTGAGTGTCCCTTTAAGGCCAAATTGTATGCAGACATGTACTTCCTGTTAAGCTCAAAATAAACAACTTTACTTTTTTGTTTCAAACATTTAAATAGTGCTATTTTATATGAATGATAGATTTTTTTTATGTGTATTATCCCTTTAACTTAAAGGCAGTGATGATAAAAAATAAAAAGATTTATGTATATAATGTGTAAATGGTTACTTCAGTGGGGAGCTTAAAGGGACATGAAATGAAACCCTATTTTCATGACTCTGAGCATACAATTATCAACAACTTTCTAATTTACTTTTATTATCAAATGTGCTTCATTCTCAAGTTGATGGAGCAGCAGTGCACTACTGGGAGCTAGCTGAACACAGGTGATCCAATCAATCAGCATCTAGTTCCCAGTAGCACACTGCTACTCCTGGGACTACTTAGGTATGCTTTTCAATAAAAGGTATCAAGAGAATGGAGCAAATTAGATAACAAAAGTAAATTGGAAAGTTGTTTTAAAATGGACATAATGTCCCTTTCACGTTGTGCCACAATACAGAAGAAATCTATCAAAGCTGCGGTATAATTTAGCATATTGCAATTCAAGAATGTCATTTTTCTTGTTCCAATTTGTAGTTTGGTTTTTGCTATTACTAAGATTACCCACACCCCAGAAAGAACAAAAAGCTTAGAATGTTTCCTTGTGTTGTAATTCCTATAGAACAAATAATAGAATAGTGCTTCAAACCAATAATTATCCTGTGTTCAATCTAGCACCATTATCATGTTTTATAACCATGTTAAGGAATCACCAACATTGTACTTTTAAAGAAACCATTATTGATCCAAATGAATAATTTGTTACCTTATTTTTCATTGACCTTTAGCTTTTTGCACAAATTTGCAAATATTTCATTTTTTTCCACTGTATTCTCCATAAATGCAGTTTTATTTTGAACTAGCACAAGCCTTAGGCTATGTCAGTTAAAAGTGCATTATTTTGTTGTAACAGGGTGGATAAACCAGTTAAACATCATAGAAATGTGATACTACATAACGAAAAAGCTATGTCTAGACCAGGTCTGTAAATAAGGGTAACTTGTTATGGTAGTTTATTTTTCAAGTTTAAAATCCTTAGGTAAATTTTCCAAAGTACACCTGGATTTAGAAGCCAAGGCTTACATTTTTTAATATGTATCTTAAAGGGACATTAAAAACGTTGAGATGGTAATATAAGATGATAAATCATATAAAAAAATAAAAAAAAATCTGCAATATACTTATTTATTTTGTCCTCTTTAGCTGTAATTCCATTCTGAAATTGTGAGTGGTTCAGTTCCTGTTAGAAATGCAGAACACTGTTCTATTCCACACAGTCATTGGCTGCACACTCTAGTGACCTATTTATAACTGTCCCTAATTGGCCACAACAGAGAAGGTAACCTAAGTTACAACATGGCAGCTCCCATTGTTTTATAGACACTAAAACTTTACACTTATTTTGCCAATATTTAAACAACTAATGAAACTTTAAAAAATACATCTACATATTATTCTCAGACTAATCTTTTCTTTAAATGCTGTTTTATATCTAGAATTGATTTAGTGTTAAATGTCCCTTTAAAAACTAGCTAGATAATAGAGGATCTACCTACACATATTTTAGGATCCGCGCAAGGTATTATTTCTATATATGTTTATGGAATAAAAATAAAAATCCTTGATTTTGTTGGTCCATTAAAAGGTATCACGATCTATCAAAGGAATATATATATTTATTGAATTAGTTACAAAAAATAAAAGCATGAGCTAAAGGTAAAATTAGAAGAACTATATAAAACCTTGGTTATCCTACTGTTTTCTTTTCCTGTTGTGTTTATTGACTTGTTGATTATGTTTGTAGATTGTATAACCGTAGCTATTAAAAAATAAAATAAAGTGACAAAAATTTCAGAATCAATGGCTAGCACATTTTGCATTAAGACAATGAGTACAAATATATATAAATATTTGTATATACATATCATGAGTGACATGGGAGCATGTTAGGTATTAAAATGCTCTAATAATTTTATACAGTAGAATAACCTTTACGTTTACGTAAAATTTAGGAGCCAGTAACAATATTTAGGAGCCAGACATACTTCTAGGAGCCAGACAGTGGTATTTGTATATAAAGATATAGAGAATAAGGCTAAAAGTTAGTAGCCAGGGTAAAATTGTAGGAGCCAGCGGCTCCCTGGCTCCTGGGTTTGTCGAACCCTGCCTTATATGTTAGTTATATGTTAAAGGTCACTAAAAGCCATCGGGGGGTAGTTATCAAGCCGTCTACTTTTCTGCCTTCGCCGGCCCAATACGCCCGCCTAAGCTCGCCTACCTTCGCCGCCGCGGACCTTGAATACGTTCGCCTAAGTTATCAAAAAAAGCTGTCAAAAAGCCGCGGGGCGATGAGCAGCGGACTGTGAGAGTTATCACTCATCCGATCTCGCTGCTCTTCGGCTTTTTCCCAGCTTTATTGCTAGCCTGTCACTAAGCACTCACACTAAACTGCACTGTTCTACCCCCTATACCGGCGCCCCCGGAGCCTCCCGCAACTCAATAAAGTTACTAACCCCTAAACCGCCGCTCCTAGACCCTGCAGCAACTCTTATAAATGTATTAACCCCTAAACCGCCGCTCCCGGAGCCCACTGCCACCTACATTATACCTAGTAACCCCTATCCTGCCCCCCCTATACCGTCGCCCTCTATAATAAAATTATTAACCCCTATCCTGCTGATCCCGCACCTCGCCGCAACTAAATAAATAGTTTAACCCCTAAACCGCTGCTCCCTGAACCCGCCGCAACCTATATTAAACCTATTAACCCCTATCCTGCCCCCCCTACACCGTCGCCACCTATAATAAATTTATTAACCCCTATCCTGCCCCCCACTACGACGCCGCCACTGTAATAAATTTATTAACCCCTAAACTGATGTCTAACACTAACCCTAACGCCCCCCTAACTTAAATATTAATTAAATAAATCTAAATAATATTTATATTATGAACTAAATTAATCCTATTTAAAACTAAATACTTACCTTTAAAATAAACCCTAATATAGCTACAATATAAATAATAATTATATTGTAGCTATCTTAGGATTTATTTTTATTTTACAGGCAACTTTCAATTTATTTTAACTAGGTACAATAGCTATTAAATAGTTATTAACTATTTAATAGCTTACCTAGCTAAAATAAAGAGAAATTTACCTGTAAAATAAATACTAACCTAAGTTACATTTACACCTAACACTACACTATACTTTAATATATTATTCCTATTTAAAACTAAATACTTACCTGTAAAATAAACCCTAAGATAGCTACAATATAAATAATAATTATATTGTAGCTATCTTAGGATTTATATTTATTTTACAGGTAACTTTGTATTTATTTTAGCTAGTTAGAATAGTTATTAAATAGTTATTAACTATTTAATAACTACCTAGCTAAAAGAAATACAAAATTACCTGTAAAATAAATCCTAACCTAAGTTACAATTAAACCTAATACTACACTATCATTAAATTAATTAAATAAACTACCTACAAATAACTACAATTAAATACAATTACATAAACTAACTAAAGTACAAAAAATAAAAAAGAGCTAAGTTACAGAAAATAAAAAAATAAGTTACAAAGATTTTACAAATATTACAACAATTTTAAGCTACTTACACCTAATCTAAGCCCCCTAATAAAATAACAAACCCCCCCAAAATAAAAAAATGCCCTACCCTATTGTAAATTAAATAAAGTTCAACGCTATTTTACCTTACCAGCCCTTAAAAGGGCCATTTGTGGGGGCATGCCCCCAAAAGTTCAGCTCTTTTGCCTGTAAATGAAAAAATAACCCCCCCCCCAACATTAAAACCCACCACCCACATACCCCTAATCTAACCCAAACCCCCCTTACAAAAACCTAACACTAATCCCCTGAAGATCATCCTACCTTGAGTCGTCTTCACTCAGCCAAGCAGCGATGGAACCCAAGTGGACATCCGGACCGGCAGAAGTGATCATCCAAGGGGCGCTGAAGAAATCTTCCATCCAATGAAGTCATCATCCAGGCGGCGCTGAAGAAGTCTTCGATCCGGGCGATGTCATCTTCCAAGCCGGGTCTTGAATCTTCCTTCCGCCGCCGTGGAACATCCTTCTTCACCGACGGACTACGGCGAATGAAGGCTCCTTTAAGGGACGTCATCCAAGATGGCGTCCCCTCAATTCCGATTGGCTGATAGGATTCTATCAGCCAATCGGAATTAAGGTAGGAAAAATCTGATTGGCTGATGGAATCAGCCAATCAGATTCAAGTTCAATCCGATTGGCTGATCCAATCAGCCAATCAGATTGAGCTCGCATTCTATTGGCTGATCGGAACAGCCAATAGAATGCGAGCTCAATCTGATTGGCTGATTCCATCAGCCAATCAGATTTTTCCTACCTTAATTCCGATTGGCTGATAGAATCCTATCAGCCAATCGGAATTGAGGGGACGCCATCTTGGATGACGTCCCTTAAAGGAGCCTTCATTCGTCGTAGTCCGTCGGTGAAGAAGGAGGTTACGCGTCGGCGGAAGGAAGATTCAAGACCCGGCTTGGAAGATGACATCGCCCGGATCGAAGACTTCTTCAGCGCCGCCTGGATGATGACTTCATCGGATGGAAGATTTCTTCAGTGCCCCTTGGATGATCACTTCTGCCGGTCCGGATGTCCACTTGGGTTCCATCGCTGCTCGGCTGAGTGAAGACGACTCAAGGTAGGATGATCTTCAGGGGATTAGTGTTAGGTTTTTGTAAGGGGGGTTTGGGTTAGATTAGGGGTATGTGGGTGGTGGGTTTTAATGTTGGGGGGGGTTGTATTTTTCATTTACAGGCAAAAGAGCTGAACTTTTGGGGGCATGCCCCCACAAATGGCCCTTTTAAGGGCTGGTAAGGTAAAAGAGCTTTGAACTTTATTTAATTTAGAATAGGGTAGGGCATTTTTTTTATTTTGGGGGGTTTGTTATTTTATTAGGGGGCTTAGATTAGGTGTAAGTAGCTTAAAATTGTTGTAATATTTGTTAAATGTTTGTAACTTATTTTTTTATTTTCTGTAACTTAGCTTTTTTTATTTTTTGTACTTTAGTTAGTTTATGTAATTGTATTTAATTGTAGTTATTTGTAGGTAGTTTATTTAATTAATTTAATGATAGTGTAGTATTAGGTTTAATTGTAACTTAGGTTAGGATTTATTTTACAGGTAATTTTGTATTTCTTTTAGCTAGGTAGTTATTAAATAGTTAATAACTATTTAATAACTATTCTAACTAGCTAAAATAAATACAAAGTTACCTGTAAAATAAATATAAATCTTAAGATAGCTACAATGTAATTATTAATTATATTGTAGCTATCTTAGGGTTTATTTTATAGGTAAGTATTTAGTTTTAAATAGGAATAATATATTAAAGTATAGTGTAGTGTTAGGTTTAATTGTAACTTAGGTTAGTTTTTATTTTACAGGTAAATTTCTCTTTATTTTAGCTAGGTAAGCTATTAAATAGTTAATAACTATTTAATAGCTATTGGACCTAGTTAAAATAAATTGAAAGTTGCCTGTAAAATAAAAATAAATCCTAAGATAGCTACAATATAATTATTATTTATATTGTAGCTATATTAGGGTTTATTTTACAGGTAAGCATTTAGTTTTAAATAGGATTAATTTAGTTAATAATAGAAATATTATTTAGATTTATTTAATTAATATTTAAGTAAAGGGGGCATTAGGGTTAGTGTTAGACTTAGGTTTAGGGGTTAATAACGTTATTATAGAGGGCGGCGGTATAGGGGGGCAGGATAGGGGTTAATAGGTATAATGTAGGTGGCGGTGGGCTCCGGGAGCTGCGGTTTAGGGGTTAATACATTTATTATAGTTGCGGTGGGCTCCGGGAGCGGCGGTTTAGGGGGTAATAACTTTATTTACTTGCGGCGGTGTAGGGGGGACAGATTAGTGGTGTTTAGACTCGGGGTACATGTTAGGGTGTTAGGTGCAGACATCTCCCATAGAAATCAATGGGATGTCGGGCAGCAGCGAACTTGTACTTTCGCTATGGTCAGACTCCCATTGATTCCTATGGGATCCGCCGCCTCCAGGCTGGCGCTTTGAAAACCAGGTACGCTGGGCCGTAAAAGTGCCGAGCGTACCTGCTAGTTTTTTGATAACTAGCAAAAGTAGTGAGATTGTGCCGCACTTGTGTGCGGAACATCTGGAGTGACGTAAGAATCGATCTGTGTCGGACTGAGTCCGGCGGATCGAAGCTTACGTCACAAAATTCTACTTTTGCCGGTCTCGAGCCTTTGATAACTAAGGCGAATCAGCCTCGCCACAAATACGCTGCGGAATTCCAGTGTATTTGAGGTTGACGGCTTGATAACTAGGCCCCATCATGTCAATGTAATGTGAGTTTATTATTATTATTTTATGTTTAAGATATTTTTGCTTCTAGGCACTTATTAAAAAAAAAACAATAGCAATGAGATTTCCTAATCAAATTTGTAATATGATTGTTAAGATTAGGTCTCTGGTATTTTCTGTTTTGTACAACATAATAAAAAATCCCCAGCAGTATAATTTTCCAGCACATCCTGTCTGTATGGATAATCTTTATATAGTTCCATTTTGAGTTATGTTGCTGTTTGAAAAGGTCATAGATTCATCCATTGAGTGGCTTATGCCAATTTGCGTCATATAGGATGAGTAATAGTGGAAATGGTACTTGCTTGCAGTTTTAGAGGAAACAATGCTAAGGTGATCTTCAGTCTATTTACAAAGCAGGAGAATTGAATTTTGGATCACATCTGAATTATCTTAAAGGCATATGAAACCCACATTTTTTTTTTCTTTCATGATTCAGATAGAGCATGTAATTTTAAGCAACTTTCTAATTTACTCCTATTATCAATTTTTCTTTGTTCTCTTGGTATATTTATTTAAAAAAGAAGTAAGGTAAGCTTAGGAGCCAGCCCATTTTTGGTTCAGCATCGGGGTAGCGCTTGCTACATTTAACCACCAATCAGCAAGCGCTACCCAGGTGCTGAATCAAAATTGCTCCGGCTCCGAAGCTTACATTTCTTCTTTTCAAATAAAAAATACAAAGAGAACAATGAAAAATTAGTAATAGGAGTAAATTAGAAAGGTGCTTAAAAGTGTATGCTCTATCTGAATCACGAAAGAAAAAAAATGGGTTTCATATCCTTTTAAATAACTCTTTTTGCTTTTTAAAGGGACAGTCAACACCAGAATTTTTGTTTTTTAAAAAGATAGATAATCCCTTAATTACCAATTCCCCAGTTTTGCATAACCAACACAGTTATAATTATAAACGTTTTACCTCTGTAATTACCTTGTATCTAAGCCTCAGCAGACTGCCCCCTTATTTCAGTTCTTTTGACAGATTTGCAGTTTAGCCAATCAGAGCTGTCTCCATGGTAAATACTACAAAAGTAATTGAAATTACATTGTTCTTCTAATCCACCTCTGCTAACATATATGTATGATTTTGGAAGCTGATTTAGTATGACTTTTAAAGAGACTTTGTTGTCCACGTAAAATGTACTTAGATTAAACTCAAGAGATAGGGAGAATTTGCAAGGCATAATTCAGGTTTATCATATCTATGTACTTACCTACCACTTGCCATTTTTAGCCCAGGAGAATGCATTGTGGGTTCTGAACAGACATTAACACTGTACTTAAAGTTATGGTAAAGTTTAAGAAAATCCTGAATCTATACCTTTTATTTTAATAGTACTTTTACTTATAAAAACATTTTTATAGATGCACAAAATTATTTTTATTTATTATCAGCCATACGGCATGGACCCCCCACACACACTAAGGGACACTGGCTAAGAGAGATCAGAGCACATGAGCAGCTCTGGAAAACCTTGTCTTTGTTTTCCCATGCCCTATGACTGCAAAGCTGATTGGATAAGGGGTGAAAACATCATCTCGAGAAAAAAAGACATTTGTAGAGGGCGGCCAGACCAGTGAAAATCAAACTTTTAGATGATAATTTAAAAAATTATATTTTGTATCTTTAAAAATGTTTTTTTAATAAATGAAAGTAAGTAGATTCAGGATTCACTTTCATATACTATAAACTTTGCCATCACTTTAAAGGCAGTAAACACTTTCTAATTGCACATTTGTTTTTTGCAGTCTTGGAATAATTTACCATAGTCCATGTGATTGAAATTGCTTTAAATTCAATAAGACTTTGTTTGCTGCAAATATTATTCCACAGCTAAACTCACCACTTGCCTTATTTGGATTCAGTCTGGACTTGTTACTGGAGTAGATACAGCTATCTGATAATCTATGCTGAAGCCATTTAGGCACAGCTATGTGGCAGGATCAGGCCTACATATCTTGCCAGACAGGGACCAAAAAAATAGACCCAGGCATTTTAATAATATAGGACCAATAAATACAACAAAACTGCATTATTAACATGTGCATAATAAAAAGACAATGCAATAATATTTACTCTGAATTTTAAATAAGCAGTAGATTTTTTTTTCTGACAAATTTATTTTCTTTTACCATTTGACCACCCCTGTATCATGTGACATCCATCACCCAATCACAGACAGCTATATGTATACTCTCTAAACTTTTGCACATGCTCAGTAGTAGCTGGTGCCTCAGAATTGAACATATAAAAAGACTGTGCAAAAATTGATAATGGAACTAAATTGGAAAGTCTCTTAAAACTGCATTCTCTATTATTACAATTTTAAACATACCCTTTGTATTACTTACAAACAATTTTATTAAATTGTGTATAAACTTAGTCTGCAGATGAAATTACACTCCCAGTATGAGGTAGAAGAGATAAGCAATACAATGTTAACTTTTTAATTGTTCTCTCCAAGTATTGGTCTTTGGTTTACAGACAGATAATATAAAGAGGCATGTGTGTGTACAGAAAGTGATAACATAAAGATATCTGATTTCCCTGCAAGCTCAACTCATTTTGATGGGTTGTGGTTTCAAAGAACAAAAGAAAATACAAAAATATAAAGGAGCAATTTATCATACATTTTATACTCTGCAGCTGGTATAACAAGTCATTTGAAATCCATTAAAGTAAAAACTATTAATTAAAAAAAAAATGTCATGCTTTAAATATGTTTTAATTTAACATTTTTTTACAGTTTATATGAAATTGGTAATTTACATTTTATTTATACGCAAACCCTCCATAAAACTCATGATACTAGCTTCTTCACGAAGGGTAACCTAGGTTCTATGTGTGGGTGCGCACACAGACCATGCGCAAGAGCACTTTGATGCCCGTGGTGTAATTTCCTAATGTGCTGGCTTGATGCTGAAAGGGACACTGAACCCAAATTTTTACTTTCGTGATTCAGATAGAGCATGCAATTTTAAGCAACTTTCTAATTTACTCTTATGATCATTTTTTTCTTCGTTCTCTTGCTATCTTTATTTGAAAAAGAAGGCATCTAAGTTTTTTTTTTTTTGGTTCAGAACTCTGGACAGCTGTTTTTTAATTGGTGGATGAATTTATCCACCAATCAGCAAGAACAACCCAGGTTGTTCACCAAAAATGGGCCGGCATCTAAACTTACATTCTTGCATTTCAAATAAAGATACCAAGAGAATGAAGAAAATTTGATAATAGAAGCAAATGAGAAAGTTGCTTAAAATGTCATGCTCTATCTGAATCATGAAAGAAAAAAATTGGGTTCAGTGTCCCTTGAAGTATCCACCCTGAGTTCTCAGCTTTTCAGTGTGTTTGCAGCGTGTATAGTAGGCAGAATGTATTCTTTGTAGCTGCTTTAGTTTAAGAATTGTTCATCCCCTGTAATAACAAACAGGTATGGCACCTAAAGATCTACCACTAAATAAACTGTACTTACACCAGGAAATCAACTTCACACAGCAGTGATTTATCCTACTCACAAATGATGAGTGGTGAAAACCACTAAACAGCTGTCCTGGGATGGTTGTGAATCACTGTACTAACTCTTGCTAAGCTTAAAAGCTGTGTATACAGCAATGCTATGACATAAAGGGAATCTGCCTAAAAGCAGACTGAAGTAAAAAAGTGAGTCATTGTGAACCTCATCTGCATCTCTTACCCAGAATCCTTTGCAGCATTGGAAACAATGGGCTGCATTTATCATCCACGGGCGTACATATTTACCCCTGTCCGCCCGACCTCTCCTCTGGTGGGCAATCAGCTGCCCGATTTTAACATTGCACACGAGCGCACCTTTGCGCTTGAGTGCAACCCTGCCCCTTGCCCACGCACAGCCAATCACGAGCAGGAAGGAGCTGTCAATTTCCCTGATCGGAGGAGACCAGGGAGATTGATATTCTCCACCTTAGAGGTGGTGAACAGGGTAGGGAAGCAGTGGCTTGATAAATCCTGACTGCAGGTACTCTTGTGTGAACCTGCAGTCAAAGGGGGGGAGAAGGTCTTGATACATTGAGCATGATGTATCCAGAGGTCTTCTGTGGGATAAACAAGCTTTCTGACTTGTCTAGATTTGTTAATGGGCTACACAATGAGTTATTCTCTCTAGATTTTGTGCATAGTGGAGGATTTTAAAGGACCAGTTCACTCAGGAGATATAATTGTTTAGCAGCAATAACTCTATGTTAACAAGTGAAGTAGAATCTAAAACATAAATATTGTAATAAGGAAATATATATCTTTTAACCTTTTTCCTTGCTTATTTTCCCTTCTGCCAGACAACCCTGGAACGCCCTGATGAAAGGGCTGTGCTTAGAAACTTTATTACCCTGCCCCATGGCCAATCAAGTTGCATTATGCAATTCTATGCTAAGTTTGCAAATTTAGCACTATGTGAGCACTAAAGGCTGTTGTGTTTATGTGCTCTCAGCTCTGACTGGATCGTTCTTTAAAGGGTGGCGTATCCAGTTTGTTAGTTATATACACATACATCTATAAATATTCAAAGCAACCACTGGCATAATATGAATTGCTTAGAGTTATAACATTTACAGACGTGTGTGTATATGTATAACTAACAAATAATATCAAAGTGTCTGTACTCAGCTCTATAAGGCATTTGTGTCATAACAGCCAGGAAACTGCAGCATGTAGACATTATAAAATAAGGCAGGTACTCTATTACCCTTCTAGCATGCACAGTGATAGGTTTCAAGTCCATAGAGTACAAGGGAGATTCCCCTTCAACGGTGCGCGCTACACTTGGCTATACAGGTCTGAACTCCTGCTCTCTCCGCTCACAGCTCCCTTGACCCCGCTGCGGTCCTGCTGCTAACAGTCATAGCGCACAGAGCTCTCATCATCCTGTGAGCACTGAAGGCTGTTGTGTTTATGCGCTCTAACCGGATAATTCTGTAAGGGGGCCGTATCCAGTTTGTTAGTTATAAATTACAGCCCCCTTACAGAACGATCCGGTCAGAGTGCATAAACACAACAGCCTTCAGTGCTCACAGGATGATGAGAGCTCTGTGCGCTGTGACCATTAGACCACTGGAGCGGGGGCATGGGGAGCTGTGAGCAGAGAGAGCAGGAGTTCAGACCTGTATAGCCAAGTGTAGCGTGCACCGTGTTCACACTAGCGGTGACGTCACAATGGGGGCTGGAGTATGCGCCCTGCACAGAAGGGACTCTGCTCGAGTGGCCGCACGGCCAGAAATTAAACAAGTGGGTATCCTTACCAGACCATAAATAAAAATCTAATGCTACAGGACGTTTTTTAAAAAACCCACACACACATCCTTTTATTTTAGACAGATTAATTCAATAAAATTCAGTCTTCTTTTGCGTAAACTGTCCCTTTAACACACATTTCACCTCCCCATAATATTTAAAGTTATATTTATAAGTTACATTGTTACATTTTATTTTGAGGCACATTTATCAATATTTAGCACACTGCTGAGAATTAATTGTTACATGAGTTCCTAATATATACAGGCATTCATCAGTAGCTTTTTGTTAGAGGGGTGGGCGGGGAGGAAAGTTTAACCTTTGCTAAGGTTATATTGACCCTTCAGGCCATAAATGTCTGTTAAATCTAGGGCCACTATGTCAGTCATCAGGAAAACATTCCTTACTACACACTAGGTAGACAGAAAACTTCTAGGGAATACATCTTCCCTACCGTTCAGATTATGAAAGTGTAGAACAGTTTTACAAATTAGCTTGGTTCTCCCTAACGTTCCCAAAGTGACCTAGTTGTATAGATAAAGGGGACATTCTATTCTAACAGAATAAATACATTTATTTCTAAGAGCATCTTATTTTAATACTACAGTCTCTTGCAAATTATGGCCCCTAATCCAGAATGTTTGAATTTGGATATGAAAACCTTGTATTACAGCTCAGAATCACTGTTTGAATTAGGAAAATAATTTTAACTAGAAAAGTTTTTAACAGCAAAAAACAAATAAAAAAATTAGGTGAAACAGACTTTATGAAAGAACCTCAAACATTTTATTTTTGAAATAACTAGCAATATTAATTTATGTTGTATACAATTAATTTAATAATTAATGTTTGAATCCCACAGTGTGATTTTGAACTTTTTTTTATAATTTTTTTAAGAAAAGAAAGAGAGAAAAAAAGGGACAGTAAAACACCTCACGTTATATAAAATAAAATGTTATTTATGCACAGTAAAACAACTTTGTATACTTTATTTATTTTGCCCTCTTTTCATGTAATTTAGCTTAGAAAAGTGTGACTTTTTAAATTCTGCGCTGGAAAATTATCAAGAATAACCTTGCTACATATTGGGCTTTAACAGATAAGAGCTGCAAAACAATTCACATTATACTAGCAATATTTCAATCACTAGCCTTTTCAGCTACAGACTAAAGCCAAATATGTTAAATGATGTGTGGACAAAATATTAAAAACAAATGCAGCAAAGACCACATAAATGCTCTGTAATTACCATGAGTTTTCTTTCCCTGTAACACTCAAAACAAGACTGGAAACATCCAACAAATGCCACTTGAAACAGTCAAAAAATAGTTTTTCAACAAGTTCAAGGCGCTCCATTTCAAAAGTGATTTCTGATTGATTAAAATTGGTTATCATGGAGTGTCATTTGATTTGGGTTAGAATTGGTAAACCCCACAAAAACTCATACAGTGTACTTTACAAGGGAATTCTTATCTGACTGGGAAGAGTGACTATGTGTTCAGCCCCTGCGGAGGGGTTAAATAAATTGCTAAAGTCATGCTGGGAGGTGCAACACATTGCTGCTTTGACAAGAAATATATGTGTTTAACTTCTTTAAACAGGCTGTTAACATAGTTTGCGAGGGGGATCTAGTGTTAAAATAAAATGTTGTTGCAGATTAAGGCATTAATTAATTAGTTTATTATATTTTTTTTCCACTAGAACTTACCTTTAAATTGTAGGCTAAGATACAGAAATATTGTTCTTCATATCTGTAATTTCTGTTTTGTGATATATGTAATTCTCTTTAATCTAATGCGAATAACTTTAATATATAAGAAATATCTCTTCATCTTTAAAGAGTCTTTATTAATGCTAGATAGAATAATGTATTCAAAGCATTTTTTTAAAAACAAAAAAAATTATATGGTTGAAATATGGATAAATATGTGTAAAGTTTAAAAGTTAATAAAACAGTGAGTGCTGCCATGTTGCAACCTAAGTTTCCTTTTTTGCTAAGGCCAGTTTGGGACAGTTAGAAATGGATCACAGTAATGTGGAACCAAAGTCTGTGTGGAATATAGCAGTGTTAAAAGGACATGGATCCAAATTGTTTTCTTTCATGATTCAGATAGAACATCCTATTTTAAACAACTCTCCAATTTACTTCTGTTATCTAATTTGATTTGTTCTCATTGTTGAAAAGCATACCTAGGTAGGCGCAGGGGCAGCATTGCACTGCTGGGAGCTAGCTGCTGGCTGCACATATATGCCTTGTGTCATTGGCTTACCCAATGTGTTCAGATTGCTCCCTGTAGTGCATCACTGCTCCTTTAACAAAGAATACCAAGAGAATTAAGTAAATTTAATAATAGAAAAAAATTGGATTGTTTTTCTGAATCATGAAAGAAAATTTTGGGGTTTCGTGCACCTTTAAAGTGAATGTAAATTTTGATAATAAAGTGCCCTGTTTTTAAAAATTTGATTAAAAATGGGCACTTTAATTCATCAAAATTTACATTTCACTCGTGTTGTGAAAATACTTACTTATTTTTTTTATACTAGACACAAAGCATTACAATCTTAAAGTGTGTAATGACCCTTTTAATTATAAACCTCTGATAAAGCACAAGTATAATTTAAATTATAAGAGCCTCCAAGGGAATTGCAAAAGTAGTTTTCTAGGGTTTGCACCCTATGTTTTCTCATATAGATCCCTAAGTGTTTTTGGTCTTTACAGATGAACAATCAATGCACAGCAATACAACCACTGCCTTGGGGCTCTTGCAAATGCTTTGTTATAACTGCTGTTTATTATAACTGCTGCAGGCTATAAAACTGCAACTTTGTATGGAATTACATGGTATAAAACTACCTCCTATATGTGGGATTGCATGCTGTGCAACTGATTTCAATATAAACAATTTACCTTAGGGAGAGTTTCTGGGAAATAACTATTAAAGGGCCATTCAATACAGTATAATTACATAATCATTTAAATGCACACTAAAAAGACAATGCATTAGCACTTAGTTTGAATTTTAAAGGAGTAGTAGATTTTTTTTCCTGACAAATTTGAGTCGCTACTTCTTTTTTTTAACCTGCTCCCTGTATCACATGGCAGCCAATCACAAACACTTTAACAATGATAATGTGAATGCTTGCACAGGCTCAGTAGGACATGGTGCCTCAGAAAGTGTGCATATAAAAAAAAGATTATGCATATTTTGTAAGCAAATTGTAAACTATTTTCAAATTGAATGCGTTGTCTGAATCATGAACGTTTTTAATTTACTTCCTTTTAATGGAGCCAAGAAGGGTCTTATGTAGTTTGTAGCTGCTGGGTTATGTTATGAGCCTTAGTTTGGAATATTTGTAACAACTAGCAACATCTTTTTGGTTTAAACTATTGTTTGTAAGTAACACACTTAAAAACAGATATTTGGAGCTGTTGGTTTCCTACAAAAAAACACACACACACAGAATATTTAAAGTCACACACAAGTCAGTCAATACCCCCCCCCCCCTAAAAAACAACAAAAAAACAACATAACTTAAAAAAAAAAAAAATCCAGTTAGGAATTAAAGCACAAATGATGTCCCCTAATGTAGATACATGAACCAACCCTTACTTTTCTCCAACTCTCAAGTGTTTCCTTTTGTGAGGGAGTGAATTCTCATGTTGATCTGACAGAGTTTTCACTGTTAACAACAAAACAAAATGGCAATCAAAAGAAAAAAGGAAAATATGACTGCTAGATGATTATAAATTTTTATTTGTAACTTATAGCCTTCAAAACAATGACAATTTGCTAAAATAACTTTTCAAATTTTCCTTCAAATCCAAATATTTAAAGAGACAGTAAAGTTAAAACAAAGTTTTCACGATTCAGATAGAGCATAGAAATGTAAACAACTTTCCAATTTACTTCTATTTGCTAATTTGAAGAGCGTACCTAGAGCAATAATGTACTGATGTGAGCTAGCTGCACATCTATGCCTCTTCTGTCATTGGCTCACCTAATGTCTTCAGCTAGCTCCCAGTGGTGTATTGCTGTTCCTTCATCAAAGGATACCAAGAGGATGAAGCTAATTAGATAATAGAAACAAATTGGAAAATATGCTCTATCTGCATCATGAATTTTTTTTGGGGGGGTTTATGTCCTTTTAAAGCAAGGATGGGGAACCTTGGCCCTCCAGATGTTTCAGAACTACATTTCCCATGATGCTCAACTGGACTTCAGAGTGCCTAAGCATCATGGGCAATGTAGTTCTGAAACATCAGGAGTGCCAAGGTTCCCCATCCCTGTTTTAAAGCCTTAAAGGGACACTCAAGTCAAAATTAAACTTCATAATTCAGATACAGCATGCAATGGAGAAAAAATCTAAAGACAAATGTATGTGTATTTTTATTTTTGCTTGAGCATCTTTGATTAGATAGTGAACCACCGCCATATGCAGCTTTTCATGCACTGTGGCTTTAAAGGGACAGTAGGGTCAAAATTAAGATAAAAATGGATTGGATTGAACATGACATTTTAAACAACTTTCTAATTTATTTATTTTTATCAATTTTACATAGTTCTCTTGGTGTCCTTTTGTTAAAGTCTAATCCTATGTGAGCTCTGGACTGTGCAGATGCCTTAAAGGGACAGTATACACTCATTTTCATATAACTGCATGTAATAGACACTACTATAAAGAATAAGATGCACAGATACTGATATAAAAATCCAGTATAAAACTGTTTAAAAACTTACTTAGAAGCTTTCAGTTTAGCTCTGTTGAAAAGGTAGTTGGAAAGCCCACTGCAAGTGGGAAATAAGACACTCCCCCCTCCCCCTTCTTTTGCATATGAAAAGACCCTTTACACAAACAGGAGCAAGCTGGAGAAGGTAGCTGACGGTATTCAAATAAAACTTTAAGGCTTGGTTAGGAGTCTGAAAATCAGAGCAATGTTATTTAAAAATAAGCAAAACTATACATTTAAAAAAAAAACTTTATGGGCTATATAAATAGATCTACAAAACATTTATGCAAAGAAACAATGAGTGTATAATGGTCCTTTAAGCCATCTTGCAGCAGTGTTTGCAACAATTTTATATAGCAATGTGATACATAGTTACAAACACTACTGCCACATGCACGCCCCTAAGCTCCTATCAGCTTACCTATGTTTACTCTTCAACAAAGGATACAAAGAGAACAAAGCAAATGTAATAATAGCATTGTTTAAAGCTACATGCTCTGTCTACATCACTAAATGTTAATGTTGATTTTACTGTTCCTCTAAGACACATTCTTTTAGATAAAGGATTCAATTAATATTGTTTAAGTCAATATAAAATCTATAAAACACGTCATTTTATGTTGTACTGTTTTCAGGCATTTACATAAAATTGTCTAGAGCTGCAACAACTAATCGTCATAATCAATAATAATCGATTATGAAAATAGTTGTCAACGAATCTCATAATCAATTAGTTGGTCTGTGCACAACACCAGCTGCTTCACTCCAATGAGCTCCTGCACATGGTATTGTGTTTTATGGTTATGCCCTTAGCCTAAAGGACGTCTACAGATGTTTACTTTTCACTTTTTCAGGACAGTATACGTTTACAACTACCCCTGGCTTATGTGCAACCCAGATATAATAGTCATCATTTGGATTGTTTATATTAAATCAGGTGATTTGGAACTATGCTTTGCATAATATAGTGCCAAGCTTGTTGTTTACACCTTGCCCCTAGACTGATGGGAGTTATTTAAATTGATGTGCGCTATTATCTGTTTGCACAATTATTAGCGTATTGCTTGCTATTGCTGATTATATGTACTGTATAAATAAATGTGTAAGGCTTTGTCCTGTTACTGATATACAGTCCTTAGCGCTTTTGATTTTGTTTTTTTTATATTTTTAATAAATTGTGATAATATGTACCAGATTCAACCTTTATAAGTATATATTTGTTATTTTTAGAGCAGACTAGATATTTCCCCTAACCTTATAGCTGGTTATTTACCATTGCATATAGATATTCAAGATATTTTTATGTTAGAATGAAGTCAAGGGTTACTTTATGGAGAGGTCCCTTGCCAAGGTGGAAAACACTTAGCATTGGTGAAGAGCTAACAAAGATAAATATCCCACTTTGGTGAAATTGACAAAACCCTACTTATACACCTCAACAGCCTTTTCTCTGCTGCAGGAAATATAGCTGCAAACAGAGAACCGGCCATAGCCAGAAGCATGTGGACATGTTGAGATGTTTGCATTTCAATGCAAAGTTTCTGAAAGAGTGAATAACAGAATGTTATTAACAGTGATAATCTAACTCTTCCTAGTTCTACCTCTTTTCAAACAGTTTGTGGTTTTGTTTAATTATAAAACTGTGCTCTGCTGCTTAAAAATTGAAGAAACAGTTGTGTTAATGTAAAGTTTTAGTCTGAAGTTTATATTTGTAACACTTATTATGTGGATTTTATTTGAAACATAAAAAAAACTATTATTGATTCTCTTTTTATCCGATTAGTCGATTAATCGAAAAAAATAATCGGCCGATTAATCGATTATGAAAATAATCGTTAGTTGCAGCCCTAAAATTGTCACATTTTGATCAGCAGATGTTTATATCCTGCCCTTGCCTTTTGTTAAACAACTCGTTTATATTGGGTTAAATCTACAAATATATGCTGTCGGCCATGTCTTTGAACATTTGCTGCCTTTTACAAAAGTAAAACAAACATCCTTAGACACACATGGCTGATTAGGAGTTTACTTGCAGTGCTCAACTCACATGGAGAAGTTTGTCTGTAAATGAGAATTATTTTTCCATGTGTTCTGAATGCTAGTGGGTTAATTTGAGCATTTGCAGGAACCCTATCCAATGCCATTGTGTGCCTGATAGATGTTAAAATAAAGTTGATTTGTTCATGCGGTTAAAACCGTTAAACAGGCCTGCAATTCCCGCTCTTTGGGGGGTTCCGTACTTTCAGGGGTGAGGCTAAGAGAAGGTGCTGTGTATATCCTGAAGAAGTGTTTATGGTATCAGGAGAAACATAGAAACATAGAATTTGATGGTAGATAAGAACCAAAAAGGCCCATCAAGTCTACCTATATTACATGTTACTTTTTCCTTAGGATAGCCTTATGCATGTCCCAGGCATTTTTGAATTCCTTTACAGTCTTTGTGTTTACCACCTCAAAAGGAAGTTTATTCCATGAATCCACCACCCTTTCTGTAAAAAAATGCTTCCTTAAATTTCTCCTGAATCTGCTACCCTCTAACTTTAGATTGTGAGCCCTTGTTTTGGCATTTTTTTTTATATATTTGAAGGTTTCTATCATGTCACCTCTTTCCCTTCTATCCTCTAAACTATACATATTTAGATCATAGAGTCTTTCTTTGTACATTTTATATTTTAGACCATGTACCATTTTAGTAACCCTCCTTTGGACAGCTTCTATATCTTTCTGAAGATATGGTCTCCAGAACTGTACACAATATTCCAGATTAGGTCTAACTAATGATCTGACTAGTGCCATAAGAACCTTGCTATTTCTGCTACTAATACCTCTTCCAATGCCACCAAGTATTTGACTGGCCTCAGTGGCGTAGCGTGGGTTGTCAGTGCCCAGGGCAAGGCAAGTATTGCACCCCCCAACCCCATTTTAGATATGCTGCTTCTTCTTACATTTGGGACAAACCAAGCAAAGACCCAAGCCTGGTAGATCACATAAAGCAAAGGACACTGTCTCCTCTCCCACAAAATGCTCCCTTAACCATCTTTACTGGATAACTAACAGTTATTGCTGATGATACCCATATCCCCAAAATATGTCCCTTGTCATAATCAGTAGCGCCTTACAAACAAAGCCATGAAAATAATATATTGGCAATACAAGAGGCAGTGGGTGAAGCCTGCACGCATTATGTGCTATCCCCCTGTGATCAAACCCTGTCTGCAGCTCTCCAGAGCTGGGCAAATATATATAATATTAAATTTTAAGATTTATTCTCGTTTTACACATGGGGGGGGGAGTCCCCCTTAACCCCCATCTGGTGGTGACATGTCCTGATCTGTAAAACTTCATGGTACAAATACTGCAGACCACAGGGTGCACCCACCCCCACATTGCAGCAACCCATATTGTATATGTGGTGCAATAGGTTTTTGGTAAGTAGTTAAAAAGAGGAAAAGGGGACACACAGGTTGGCAGCTGTTACATAAGGTTCTTTTTGGGTGCCAATGACATATAAAAGTGGGGTATATATTCTACCTTAATAAATATAACAATTGTAAGTAATCAATATAAAAGGGGCATGGGACAGACAACCCAGCATTACATACATATATGGGGGGAGGGTGTATGGTATTTAGGGGGGTGCTGTTAAATTTATTTACTAACACAAATTATAGTTATTTTTTTTTTTTACTTTAAATGCAGTAAGGGTGGGTTTAATGTAAATAAAAAAGGCAATGAGCACACAAACCCTAAAAATCGGTAAAAGTCCACACCTCAGGAGTCCAGCAAGAAATAGATTCAAGATGGTGAATTCATAGGACTTCTTTGATAGGAGACAAACACAGTGAAATGCCTGGTGAGCAGCACAATCCTGGTGCCAGACAGCACACAAATCCCTAAATCTACTTCTGCCCTAGGAAGATCATGGAGGGGAAAAATCAAATACAGGAAACAAGGTCTCATTTTTGTCAAATGTCACAAATATACTTTTTTTGTGCAAGGACAAGATGGCGTAAGTTGTAATCAGAATTCGGTCAAACATGAAAGTATGGTCTCTGATCACCACACCATCCCACTAACTAGGTAACTGTGGTTAACAGAAAGGCAGAGCCCAGCCATGCTGCCACCAGTGCCACGGGTTTGAAAGAGATTTATTGCACTTTTTAAGGATTCCTCCCTCCCACCTCTGCTTAGAGATCCTTAAAAAGTGACCCAGGCAATGCATGGCATTCTGGCTCTGGGTCCTTTGTTGGAAGGGAACTCACTTGTTGGGTAATAATAAAACCGTAATTAAGCTGCATTTTGCATGTTGCTAGTATCAGGCAAAAACAGGGCTATAAGTAAGTCTGGTCCTGACACCTTACCTTAGTCGCAGCATCACCACATTCCTGACGGGTCGCAGAACAGAGCTGGGGGCCTGTCAGAATTTTTAGCCTCCCTTCTTCCCTTTGCTAAGTTGAGGCTGGAAGCGCCCCTCAGAATTATGCGCCTGGGGCAACCGCCCCTGTTGCCCCCCCCCCACGCTACGCCACTGACTGGCCTTACTTGCTGCACTGCTGCATTGTGTACCAAATTTTAAATAATCTGAAATAATAATTCCCAAGTCCCTTTCTTCTTTAGTTACAGTCAGTAATTTACCATTGAGACTATAATTGGCCTTTGGGTTTTTGGATCCTATATGTATAATTTTGCTCTTGGTAATATTACATTTCAGATCCCATTTATTTGACCAGTCCTCAAATAAATATCACTGTTCATTTGATCAACTCCTCCTGGAACATCTACCATGTTACAAATTTGTGTATCATCAGCAAACAAGCAAACCTTCCCCTTAAGCCACTTCCAATATCACTTATGAACATGTTAAACAAAACAGGCCCAAGAACTGATCCTTGGGGAACACCACTAGTAACTGATGCCTCATTTGAATGTACTCCATTATTGAAACCCTCTGTTGTCTATCTTTAAGCCAGCATTCTACCCACTTAACAATCTCTGCATCTATTCCAAGGCAATAGGAGGTATAATATATACTGTCATCTTTATATAGGTAACACTGAATGTTGTGACAGGGATGGGCCATACTGGAGGCATGGCATATGAGTGGAGGGGAATAAGAGCGCTGGGCTATGGGGCCCTGCAAATGCTAAAGGCTTTCCTGCTTTTACACTATAGGCAGGAAGGCTGCACATGATCAAATTTACACTATACAATAATTCCTGTTCCAGTCAATAAGTATGTAAGATTTGCTTTTGTTTCTGGTCAGTCCTGACCCTGTTACAAGATCATTAAATACAGCAAAATTGCATAATCAGCAAATGCATAATAAAATGACAATGCCATAGCACTTTTGGAACTTTCTGAGCAGTCAGCATATTTTTTTTAATGTCAAAATTCAAAATCTTTCCATTTCCCTGCCCCTATAATGTTAAAACCATCAACCAATCACAAACTCATATACAAATACACTGTGAACTCTTGCACATGCTCAATAGGATCTGGTACCTCGGAAAGTGTCTATAAATTGCATGCTCTGTCTGAACCATAAAAAATACATTTTGTCCCTACTCAAGGTGCTTTTCTGCTGTCCCAAGGACATTATCTAGGGGAAATAGCAGGGAAATAGGTTATTGTTGACAAACAAAAGAAAACTTTTCTGAAAAACTATTTTTTTTTAAGTGCCCACCTATTGCCCAATCACTGCATGATTCTTTGTCTCAGCATTTTAAACTGATGTAGGTAACAGTTCTTTATAAAGTCATTGGCGGCTTAACGTCTGGATACTAGTTTTAACATCTTCTGAGATTACTGCTTGTCCTACATAGATAAGAGAGAGGGATATTAAATATTGCTAGAGATACTGGCCTCTATTTATCAAGGTCTGGCGGACCTGATCCGACAGTGCGGATCAGGTCCGCCAGACCTCGCTGAATACGGCGAGCAATATGCTCGCCGTATTCAGCATTGCACCAGCAGCTCACAAGAGCTGCTGGTGCAACGCCGCCCCCTGCAGACTCGCGGCCAATGGGCCGCCAGCAGGGGGGTGTCAATCAACCCGGGTTGATTTACGGCGATGTCTGTCCGCCTGCTCAGAGCAGGCGGACAGGTTATGGAGCAGCGGTCTTTGTGACCGCTGCTTCATAACTGCTGTTTCTGGCGACGGCGAGTCTGAAGGCTCACCAGAAACATGGGGCATCAAGTTCCATACATATGCCCCATAGTCTCAGCATTTTAAACTGATGTATGTTACAGTTCTTTATAAAGTCATTGGCGGCTTAACATCTGGATATTAGTTTTAACATCTTCTGATATTACTGCTTGTTCTACACAGGTAAGAGAGAGGGATATTAAATATTGCTAGAGATACTGACAGCAGCCAAGCCTCAGTCATTTTTTAGGTATGTCCAATTTAGGAAAAGTTGTGATCTTCATTTTCAAGGTAGATCTAGCAATAAAAGGAAAAGGAAACTTAACCAAACCATCTGCTTCATTTCCTTCCCTTGTCTGCTAAATGCATTTATGTTTTGTTTATTTATAACAGAGGGTACAAACTGACACATTAGATTTTATTTGTCAGCTGTTAGAGGAAGGAATCATGAACAATGTTTGGAAGCAGCCGTTCGCTGTTTTACACATAATTGTGCATATGTGAATTTAAAGGGATAGGAAAGTCAAAATTAAACGTGCACGATTCAGATAGAGCGTGTCATTTTATTACACTTTTAAATTCACTTCTATTTTCAAATGTGCTTCGTTCTCTTGGTTTCCATTGTTAAAAAAGAATATGCACATAATACTACACTAAACACTAGTGTGAGCTAGTTGCTGATTGGTGCCTGCACACATTTGTCTCTTTTGATTGGCTAACTAGATGTGTTCATCTTGCTGCCAGAAGTACAATGCTGTTCTTTCAGCAAAGGATAACAAGAGAATGAAGCAAATTTGATAATGGAAGTAAATTTGAAAATTGTTTAAAATTGTATGTTCTATCAAAATCATGAAATAAAATTTTGGGGTTTCCTGTCCCTTTAATTCATGGACATCCTAATTTTCAATATATTGTCATGTGACAAAAATTAGAAAAATAGGTGTCCAATAAGAGAGATCCAATTTGTAAAAAAGAAAGAAATTTGTGCAGTTTTATACCAGGAATGTATGAGATTTTGAAAACCACAATCATTTAAAGTATCAAAGTAAATTTTTTTACTAAAAATTTAACTTTTTTGATTCAGATTGAGCAAACAATTTTAAATAACTATCCAATTTATTTATATTATCTAATTTGCTTCATTTTCTTGGTATCCTATGTTGAAAAGTATACTTAGGTAGGGTTAAGAGCAAACATGCACCCCTGTGAGCTAGCTGCTTATTGCTGGCCGCATGTATATGCCTCTTGTCTTCTGCTTACCTGATGTGTTCTGCTAGCGCCTCCTAGTAGTGCATTGCTTCTTCTTCAACAAAGGATATTTAGAGAATTAGGCAAATTTCATAATTATAATAAATTTGAAAGTTTTTTTTAAAGGAAATCTTTTATCTGAATTATGGTATAAGTTTGTATTTTATTTTTTTTTCTTTAAATTTTTGACTGTGGATACAATATTTGATACAAAGTTTGTTGATCATATTTACTGATTATTTATTTAGCCATAAAACTCTATACGTTTGAATGAAAACAGTGAAAGCTTTAAAGGGCCACTGTAAGCAAAAATTACTTATGCATGTTACGAAGTAACTACCACAAATAAGCATTTTCTCAATAGCATCTCATAATGCGATCTTTACCATATAGCCTAAATCTTCTTTCCGAATGTTATTGTTTTCCAAACCCACTGCGTGGGTATCCTTCGCTACTGTCCAATCCGGGCTGACAACCCTGGTTGGAATATGGCAATAAAAATTCGCTCTGCGCATGTGCAAGATTGGGCAAAGTCACCACAAATGTCACTGCCTGGAATATAGTAGACCCGCTTACTATCTAGTTGGGGGTAAGTTCGGCTTCACTCCTTCATAGTGCGCATGCGCGATTGAGCCAAATTTATGTGCATGCGTATTAGGAACGATTAGGCAGTTAACGAGATGCATAAAATCTCAATTTGATAGGTTAATGAACACGAAAAATTGTGGGCTGGAAAATGTGACGGATGTTTTAAAGAAAATATAGGTCAGTGCGTTTTAATATATGATTCTTACATATATGTTCTTTGTTTGGATTCAAAATCTTAAAAGAAAGTAATCCTTTAACTATCAATCACAAAGGGCTTGATTTATCACCAAAAATGTTTGTTCAATGCCGCCCCCTGTTCACTGGCGGCCAATCGGCTGCTAACAGGAGCTGTCAATCATCCCCATTACGTCCGCTGCTTCTTAACTTTGTTTCAGGCGAGCCTGACACAATGGGGCCCCGAAGCAGCATCCACTGCTTGATAAATGGAGCCCAAAGTATCCATAAATAAAAAATAGTGTTGTGATTATTTGGGAGTAGCTGTAAATGGCCAGATGTATTGATACCAAATATTAACTATGCCAGGGACAATATTAAAGTGATGGTAATCGTTCCACTTTTTATAACCAGATCCTGAATGTTAGTGATATTTTAGATGGACTTTAATTAATCACTTCTAATGAAGATGGGCTTTAACTTTTAACACTGCACGTTCTGTTCTCCAATCAGTGCTCTAGCTACAATAAAAGTGCCATATGGATAGAGCGCTGATTGGAGAACCGTTCAAACTGTTAGCTCACAACAAAATATTACTTTTGAAGTGGGCGGCGGGAGCGCAGGGTATTAGAATGCGTGGCTAGATTTAAAAGTAAGTTAAAGCGCATCTTCATTAGAAGAATTAAAGTCCATCTAAAATATCACTAACATGCAGGATCTGATTCTAAAAAGTAGAAAATTTGCAATCACTTTAAGTAAATTAACGATACAATCTTTAAGACACATTTCCATTGTCCTGCTAGTTTATGAAAGAAGTATTATAGTCTAGAAGTCATTGGTAAAACTAAAATCTTACTAAAAAAAACTTTCTGAAACATTGGAACTTGTCATCACATCTTGCAAGGTCAGATCCATTATAATTAGCTTGCTCTAAGGTCAACTTCTCACTTCATAGAATTGAGTTCCACTGCCAAGGAAAATGTCATCACATATATACCTTCAGAAACTTACTAAGCAAACAAATAAAAAAAATCCTTTTATATAACAGTCCATAAAAAAAACTAAAAAAATAAAAAAAAACTTGAAAAGAGTTAAAGGGACAGTCAAGTAAAAAAAAAACTTCCATGATTTAAATAGGGCATGTAATTTTAAACAACTTTCCAATTTACTTTTATTACCAATTTTGCTTTGTTCTCTTGGTATTCTTAGTTGAAAGCTAAATCTAGGAGGTTCATATGGTAATTTCTTAGACTTTGAAAGCCGCCTCTAAACTGAAAGCATTTTGACAGTTTTTCACCACTAGAGGGCGTTAGTTGATGTGTTTCATATAGATAACATTAAGCTCAGGCACGTGAAGCTCCTAGGAGCAAGCACTGATTGGCTAAAAATACAAATCTGTCAAAAGAATTGAAATAAGGGGGCAGTTTGCAGAGGCATAGATACAAGGTAATCACAGAGGTAAAAAGTATATTATTATAACTGTGTTGGTGATGCAAAATTGGGGTATGGATAATAAAGGGATTATCTACCTATTTAAACAACAACAATTCTGGTGTTTACTGTCCCTTTAAAGGACTATTAAAGTGAAAGTAAACCCTAGCGTTGTACAAACGCTAGGATTTACTATTGAAACAAAGGGCACTTTCATTCATGAAGTATAAGATACTTCATGTAGAAAGCTCCTTTATTTGAATCAATCACTTGCCGCTCTTAGCTCCTACAGCAGAGCACGGCTAAAAAAAATTTTTGGCTAAGAGGTGACGTTTACACCTCTTAGCCAATAGCAGTGTGGTAAATCCAGCTCCCATGGACGCCAAGAAGGATTTACCGTAGGCTATTGGCTAAGAGGTGAAAATGTCACCTCTTAGCCAAAAAATTTTTTAGCCGTGGGCTGCTGTAACAGCTAAAAATGGCGATCGATTGAATCAAATAAAGGGGCTTTCTACATGAAGTATCTTATACTTCATGAATGAAAGTGTCCTTTATTTGTTTCAATAGTAAATCCTAGCGTTTGTACAACACTAGGGTTTACTTTCACTTTAACTACAATAGAATTGTATGAATAACAAGTGCATAGTAAAAAAAATGATGCAATAGCACTTACATTGAATTTTAAATGAGCAGTAGATTTGTTTCTGACAAATTTCCAAATTTTATTTTTCTGGCCTTTTATATTGTTTCTGCATATCAGTTTGAATATGATTCCTGTGCATAATAACCATTACTCTGTTCTACAAGACTAAACCACTGCACAGGCCTGATTTAACCCTATACATGGTCTTATTTGATCTATCTATCTATCTATCTATCTAAAATTCAGTATGACAAGATGTCTAGTTTGGTTAGTTATTGCTGCCGTTTCATTTCATCTTGTGTTTACTTCCACTAAGGAAATTTGCTACATAATAATTTGCTACAATATATCTTCCTATGTTGGATAGAAACAGATTAATGTCTGGTGTTTTGCGTCCAATACATAAGGTTCCTTGTTTATGAATTTGTGAGAGAACAAAGTTCCTAGACAGGAAACCTGTTCACCCACATTTTGGGTTTTAGTTATGTGAGTGAGCTTTTTTTCTGTCTTTTGCCATGGAATTATTCTCAAGTTCATTATATTGCACTGATGAATAACGGAATCATATTCCAAGTAAATTGATCTTTATATTTATATTTGTTTAGGATATAACAAAGGTGTCTTGAAATATATTTTCTATTCATTTATGGATTTATTTTTACATTACTGATCTAATCCTTCAATAATGTGTCTACAAAAAAATGTCATAATTATTAGGTACTTTTGCTCTTCACTGATTGTTTGCATAGGGATGCTGAAAATATTTGTGATTCAAAGGGAATATTAATTACTGTGTCTCTATTTAACTGGCAGATTGTATAGTGCTGCAGGCTAGTCTGATTCATATGTAGCTATTCTTCATTGTTTCCACAGTTTTGAATATTACCACATTGAGGTAGTGTGTGCTTCAGTCTCATAATATTTAGAAATGCATCCAAAAATATAAGGCAGTTATGTTACTTGAAGCATATTTGCAGGGATCAAGTCACGTAAAGCACAACAGTCTAAAATTCAATATTGTCTATCTCAGAGGCTCTTATAGTTTTTTATTTAGTCGTCACATTTCCTTTAATACTTAAATAGACAGCAAACACCTATAAAATGCTATAAAATGTTTACTTACGTATAGTAAAACAACTTTGCAATGTACTTTTGTTATTTAGTTTGCCCCTTTTTCATGTCATTTAGCTCTGTGGCTTTTCTAATTCTCAGAACTGAGAAAAGCACCATTCAGATGTATCAGGCTAACCCTGCTACATATATGCCTTTAATTGTTTTTAACAGATAATAACTGTGTTCTCCCTTGTTGAAAAATAATTTGCACATGTCCTACTAGAGGGAGCTAGCTGCTGATTTGTGCCTGCACTCATTTGTCTCTTGTTATTGGCTAACTAGATGTGTTCAGTTAGCGGCCAGTAGTGCAATACTTTGCTGGGACACCAATTAAAATGGGGCTGAGAATATGCAGGAAGAGTGGTCACCCCCCCCCCTCCTGCATATGACCCATTAAACAAACAGGAGAAAGCAGTATCTGTAGACTTCAGTCTACATCTGATACTTTGGGGCTTGGTAAGAAGTCTGAAAATCAGCAAAACGATATTAAGACAAATAAGAAAAACTATACATTGTTACTAAATACTCCCAGATGGACTATATAGAGGACCAAAACATTTATACTAAAAAATCTAGTGTGCAATGTTCCTTTAAGTATAGAAACTTTCTGTATATAGGGAGGGATGCCACTGGCAAAATTAGCTGTATTAAATGCAAAAATAAAGGTAAAGGGGCTATTTGTAAGCAATTTAATACACTCCAGCAAGTAAAATGGTTAATTGGGAACTAATTAAAGGAAATAAAAAGTTAGGGTAAATTGCCCCTTTAAGGAGCTTGGGAAAATGTATTTATCCAATCAGAAATAGTGTCAGCTGAGTCACACTGAACATTATAATTCATGTTCCCATGTATCATAGGACAGCTTGTTGTTGAGAAGATTACTGAAACTCTGCTGCATTTCAGTGGCAGTGCTTAAAGGGACATGAAACCCAGCATATTTCGTTCATTATTCAGATAGAGAATACAATTTTAAAAAAGTTTCCAATTTTCTTTGAATATCAAATTTGGTTCATTCTCATGTTATTCTTTGTTGAAGAGATACCTAGGTAGGTAGCGTGCACATGCCTGAAGCCCCACATGACAGGAAACAGTGCTGCCATCTAGTGCTCTTGCTAATGTATAACAGCGTTGCAAAACTACTGCCATTTAGTGCTGCAGACACGTGCACACTCCCGAACTTACTTTCCTGCTGTTCAACAAAGGATACAAAGAAAACTAAGAAAATATGATAATAGAAGTAAATTAGAAAATTGTTTAAAATGGAATGTTCTATGTGAATCACGAAAGAAAATGTTTGTGTCTTATATCCCTTTAAAGTGTACGATTTTCGTTGCCAGTTGCAGCATCAGATCTCAGGCTTGTGGCAAACATTAAAGGGACACTGAACCCAATTTTTTTTCTTTCGTGATTCAGATAGAGCAGGCAATTTTAAGCAACTTTCTAATTTACTCCTATTATCAATTTTTCTTTGTTCTCTTGCTATCTTTATTTGAAAAAGCCATCTAAGCTTTTTTGGTTCTGAACTCTGGAAAATCACTTTTTTATTGGTGGATGAATTTATCCACCAATCAGCAAGAACAACCCAGGTTGTTCACCAAAAATGGGCCGGCATCTAAACTTACATTCTTGCATTTCAAATAAAGATACCAAGAGAATGAAGAAAATTTCATAATAGGAGTAAATAAGAAAGTTGCTTAAAATTGCACGCTCTATCTGAACCACAAATGAAAACAATTGGGCTCAATGTCCCTTTAAATATTGATAAAAAAAACTATTTTGCCTTTCCAATGTTGCTTTCTGTTCATAACACCCTTGACTGCTAAGATTCAACATATTTACAGAATGAGTTTGAAGATCATTCTCTTGCATTTAGCTCCACGTTCACAGGATGCAGCTGTAACATTTCAAATTGTGAAATACAAATATATTGAATTTGCTTCTTTGATGTACAATAATTCTATCTAGAGCTAAACCATTTTTATCACCTAGATTTAGTGAGGTGATTCACAAGGTCTGCAATACTCTTCTGTTAGCGATTACTGGAACAAGACTTCCAGCTTCCTTCCCCGCACCTGTTAGATATACAAGTAGGTGAAAGGTAAGATATGTATGCGGCTGGTGAGTTTGGAGTAAATTGACTTCAGTTAATGCAACAAGGCTCATTCTTATCTTTAATGGTGCAATCTAGAAGTATTTAAAGAGACATAACATTTAAAAGTATAAAGGCCAATGAACGCTTTTTATTTTTAATACAAGCATTTTTAGATTGTATCTTTGTGTGGCAGGGCTTCTAAACCAGTGGTCTCAAAGTACTAGCCCTGGGGCATATGCGGCCCTCAAGATAGTTTCATCTGGCCCTCCCTTGTTTAAAGGGTAAACCATTCATTTGGGCTGTTTTTTTTTAGGGTTTTAAGAGGTGTAACTAGTTGATGTTCTATATAGGCACTCACAAGATAAATATAAAGACAAGTGTCCAGTGTAGACTCCCACTATGCACTGCTTGAATAAATGTCATGTTTTACGTTGTTATACAGTTCCTGAATGATCGCTTGGCACTCACAAGATAAATATAGACACCTGTCTATGTCTATTGTGGGCTACAACTCCCACCATGCACTACTGATTGTGTAAATTACTTATAGTTCTTAGTATATCTAGTTCTGGAGCACTTACTTAGTTCAAGAAGAAAACGTGGCCCCCAGTTACATTGCGCTTGATACCCCTGCTCTAATCTTTCTGTCCCAGTCTGTCCTTATCACTTTATTTATATGTATAGAGCTGCTGAATCTATAGTAATAATACTATTTGCAGTATGCATTCATTTGTAAAATGCTTCTACCGAAAGCTATCACAGTTTCAGTGAGAGATTGTAAAGAGCCCAGGTACCCATGGAGCATATTTACATATGCTTGGTTCACCATTGGGGACTTGCATTGCAACAGAGATAACTAAACATATTTGGAGTGTGAATGCATTTGCATAAGGCATAAGAAGCTGTTTTGATTGCTATATATCCCTTATATACCTGAAAAAAGGAGGAGTCATATGGTTTTATATGGAATGTGGATCAAGCATGTATCTTTTTTTTGCATTCATCATAGTGTTACAAAGATCAATACAATTTTAAGCAATGTGTCACCATTTATAGCTTTCCATATTTATAACTAAGATATCATAGTCATTGCATCATTCTCTCTTGCTTGTCATTGATTCACCAAATATATATTATATGCAAGAAATAGTGCAATAGTAAAATACTCTTAAATGACCAGTAAATACAGTAGATTTGCAAATTCAACAAATGCATGATAAAAAGACAATGCAATAGCACTATTTTCCGATAAATTTAAAATTATATTGATTTTCACTCCTGTATCACGTGACAGCCATTAGCCAATCATAAATGCATTTACGTATTCTGTGATTTCTTGCACATGCTCAGTAGGAGCTGGTGACTCAAAAAAGTGTAATTATAAAAAGACTGTCCACATTGTTTAAAATTGTGTGCTCTATCTAAATCATGAAAGTTTAATTTTGAGTGTCTGTTTAACTCATTAGAGCATTTTCTTTTTGCACTTTTCACAAACTTTGGGTTTATCACTGAAATTATTTACATACTGCTTGTGCAATCATGGCACAAATGGTTTTAAAAGCTTCTCTGGGATACCCTTTGTCCAGAAATAGCAGACATATATGACTTTGCCTTTGTTTTTTGGTAATTAGAAGGCTGCTAACTGCAGCTGCGCACCACCCTTCTATTATTTGCGTCAGTGAAGGGGTTAATTAGGTAGCTTGTAAGATTAATTTTAGCTTTAGTGTAGAGATTACCCTCCCACCTGCTTCCCACCCCCTGATCCCTCCTTCACCCCCCTACTAGTCACCTCCATCTTAGGTACTGGCAGACAGCTTGACAATATAAAAATGTAAGGCTTTTTTTTTTATTAAAAAATGTTTCTGCAGGTTAGGATACCCCCTTAGCCTCCAATCTCCCTGATCCCTCCCAAACAGCTTTCTAACCCTCCCCCCTCTAACTATTGTCCACCATCTTAGGTACTGGCAGCTGTCAGTACCTATAACACCATTTGTATGTTATTTTTTTTATTTGATTTTTTTTTCTGTAGTGTAGTGGACCCCCCTCCTGTGATTGCCATTTAGGGACACCCCCACCCGACCTTTTTTCTGTAGCGTAGTGCCCCTTACCCTTTTTTATTTTCTGCTGTGTAGGGTCCTCCCACTCCCCCATCCCGCCTGCCTCCGCTGCTGGGCCGCCCATCTCCCCGATTCCCTCCCATACCTCCCACCGGCACCAGCAGCTGGTCGCTACACACAGTGACACAGACAGTGTCACTGTGTGTAACGATCTGGCATCTGCCCTCATATGGAACCGATCGCACTCCAGTTCCATATCCGTAAAGATACCTGGAGCTTGTAACTTAACAGCTGAGACTGCTGGTGCTTCCTCCGATGTGTATATATATATATTTATAAATATATTTATATATATATATGTTGTGCGGTACGATAGCCAAAGTACCGCACAACATATATATATACGTCTATTTGGGTAAAGGAGTTAAAGAATGCCAGAAAAAGGAGCAATACTGCATGAGGTGACAAGAGAAAACATGACCGTAAATAAACAGAATATAATATTCACAGTTTCAAGGAAAAAATAAATCAGAAGTTCTTGATGCTGACATGGAATATAGAAGACTGATGATTCATTATGTCCCAAGGCTTTAAACCAGGTATGAGAAAAATACGGCCTGGGTGGGCCAAGCTGTTCTGCTGATGTTTTCTGTGTTTAATCTCTACCTTTCCCATTTAGAAGTAGGAGTTATTTTAGTACCTGTAACAACATGGGTTTGTGTTCCGGACTATAAAAATATTCCTCCCATCCCTTAAATCATGAGATTTTCCAGCAGCTGAACGAGATATGGAATGCTGTTGAAGTACGTTATTTGAATGCATTAGATTGAAAGATACTCATGTCAATAAAATAGGTAACAGTTTACAAAATTAAATTCACATTGGGCTCCATGTACTAAGCAGTGCATGCTGCTATGGGGCCCATGTTCCAATTAGTGGATTTATTCATCAATTGTTAAAGGGATAATCAAATATATACATATACAGTGTCCACTGCTGTTTGCAGCAAAGCTGGGTGGACAGGTTCCCAAGTCGGCAACCTTGCCCATCCGCTGCTTCGTACATGCGGCCCAATGTATTCAACATCAATCTTTGCTTCATCTAACACTGTCTTTAAAAAAGGGGAAAAAAAGGTGTGTTTTTTCTGAATCAATGTTTTTTTTTACTATTAGATGTGTACATGCTTCTATCCACCAATAATACTGTGGCAGTAGTTTTTATCAGCCAGTGAGTGTGAATGCACCAATACCGGCTAAAATTAAAGGGGTTTTCTAAAGTAAAAAATAAAACTCTGTAATTCATTAGAGCAGCGATGGACAATTTTCTTACACATGGAGGATGCGGGCTGCATACACATTTATGGCTACTAAAACACACTCATGATAAAATATATTATTTAATACGGAGGCAGGGGGAGGTAGAGAGATAAAGATAGGGAGGTAGAGATGAGATAGGGAAGTAGAGAGAGATTTGGGGAAGGTAGAGAGAGAGAGAGAGAGAGAGAGAGAGAGATGGGGAGGAGGAAGGTAGAGAGAAACATGAGGAGAGGGAGGTAGAGAGAGGGGTGTAGATAGAGAGGTGGGGAGGGGGGAGAAAGATGGGAAGGGAAAGAAGAGTGCTGGGGAGGTAGAGAAAGATGGAAAGAGAGATAGAGAGATGGGAAGATAGAAAGGGCAAGAGAGAGATGTGGAGATAGAAAGAACAATAGAAAGATGGGGAGGGGTAGTTAGAGAGACACGGCGAAGGTTCGTTTGAAAGACATGGGGATTGGTAGTTAGGGAGAAATGCGGAGGGGTTGTTAGAGAGAGATGGGGAGGGGTAGTTAGAAAGAGATTGGGTGGGGTAGTTAGAGAGAGATGGGGAGGAGTAGTTAGAGAGAGATGATGAGGGGTAATTAGAGAGAGATGGGGAGGGGTAGTTAGAGAGAGATGAGGAGGGGTAGTTAGAAAGAGATTGGGTGGGGTATTTAGAGAGAGATGAGGAGGGGTAGTTAGAGAGAGATGTGGAGGGGTAGTTAGAGAGAGAGATGATGAGGGGTAGTTAGAGAGAGATGGGGAGGGTGGTAAAAGAAAGATTTGGAGGGGGAGGTAGAGAGAGATGGGGAGGGGTGGTTAGAGAGAGGTGGGGAGGGGTAGTTAGAGTGAGATGGGGAGGGAGGTAAAAGAAAGATTAGGAGGGGGAGGTAGAGAGAGAGAGGGGTGTAGATAGAGAGGTGGAGGGGGGAGAAAGATGGGAAGGGAAAGAAGAGCGCTGGGGAGGTAGAGAAAGATGGATATAGAGAGAGAGAAATGGGGTAGTTAAGAGAGAAACATTGGGAGGTAAAGTTAGAGAGAGAGAGAGAGATGGGGACAGGTAGTTAGAGAGAGATGGGGTGGTAGAAAGAGCAAGAGAGAGATGGGGAGGGGGTCGTTTGAGAGATATGGGGATTAGTAGTTAGAGAGAAATGCGGAGGGGTAGTTAGAGAGAGATGGAGAGGGTAGTTAGAGAGAGATGGCGTGGTAGAAAGAGCAAGAGAGAGATGGGGAGGGGGTTAAGTGAGATATGGGGAATAGTAGTTAGAGAGAAATGCGGAGGGGTAGTTAGAGAGTGATGGAGAGGGGTAGTTAGAGAGAGATGGGGAGGGGAAGTTAGAGAGAGATGGGGAGAGAGGAGACGAAATAGGGAGAGAGGAGACAAACTTAGTAAGTTACTGGTTTTGGTACAACTTGGAACAGCACAGGTCTATCTTTCAGCAGAAGCCAGCAGGGACCTCATGTTCTTCGTGCTCAGTCTCAGGGGCTCTGTACCTCAGCTCTTGATCTTACTGTTGTGCCCACAGTGCAGAATGACACTACAGCTCCTAGTTCTAGTCTCATTTTGTCACTTGTGGCAAACTCCCTCTCCCTAAGAAGACAGAACAGGCTGGAGGAGATTCTGTTGCATGATTGTGCCCTGCCGCACTGAGCCTTGTAGGAAATCCAGCGCTGGTAGTGAGCCACAAGTAATAGGGTCACAGGCTGAGCGTGGCCCGTGAGACACCAGTTGGCCATTAGTGCATCATAGCATGCAATGTTCTAATTAGTGTCCTTTTCTTAATGTGAGTAAACACATAGGTAAAATCCAGCTGTGAAACTGTAATGCATTGCAGCTCCTGAGCAGAACACGGGCAGTGCTTGGAGGCTACATTCATATGCCATTGCTAAGTGGTTCACTGGCCATATCCTGCTAAGGAGCTGCAATTTGCTGTGGCTCCCAAGCTGAACTTTAGCTATGTGTTTAACTCAGTTTAAATTTAAAAGTATATTTCTTTAAATTTAAGAAATAACTGCTGCTTTTTCCTGTGCATGATAGAAAGTGTTTGTGTACGGTATCCTTGAATTGTTTACATTCTTTTGTAGCAGTAGATTTTGTAACATCTGTGGCTTTGCAATTTAAATTCTGCTACAGGTGCAAAAAGTAAACAACCTCTAGATCTAACAGTACAAATGTAAACTTTTCACAATGATCCTCAGGAATGTAGATATCTAATGAGTTGTATTTACCATTAAAGGGACACTGAATCCAAAATGTTTCTTTCGTGACTCAGATAGAGCATGCAATTTTAAGCAACTTTCTAATTTACTCCTATTATCAAAATTTTCTTCGTTCTCTTGCTATCTTTATTTGAAAAAGAAGACATCTAAGCTATTTTTTGGTTTAGAACCCTGGACAGCACTTGTTTATTGGTTGGTTAAATTAATCAACCAATCAGTAAGAACAACCCAGGTTGTTCACCAAAAATGGGCCGGCATCTAAACGCACATTATTGCTTTTCAAATAAAGATACCAAGAGGAGTAAATTATAAAGTTGCTTGAAATTGTATGCTCTATCTTAATCACAAAAGAAAAAATGTGGGTTCAGTGTCCCTTTAAGAACGTTTTTGGAATTGGCTTTCATGTAAGATAAATATTACAACAACAAAAAACCTGGAAATTCTATATGTGCACTTGTTTTTGGACAAATTATTTGAATAACATTTTTTTTTTAAATTTCTTTTAAAAACAAATAACTAAAGGAACTTTTAACTTATTAACGGATATTGGTTGGTTAATTCATCATTCGTTTAAGGGATAATCAAATATAAACAAATATAAGAACTAAGTTTTTTCCCCTTTTCTTCTTTGTCTGATCTTTCTCTCTCTAATAATAATAATATGTTAACTAATTTTCTATCTGTTATTCTGATCATTGGTCTGAAAATGAATGCAAATTCTATTAGAAATACTTTATTCAGTAAGACATTCATTCTGTTAAAGGTTGCATAACGACTAGGGGGTCGATCCGATAAAAATCGTTGCCCGCAAAAGTCGGCGACGCCAATATTTGCGCGGGTTTGGTATCCTATATATTTCTGCCGTCGCCCGTAGTTTTTTGGGCCATAGGCAGGTATACCAAACCCGCGCAATTTGGTATCCAATATACAGCGTAAGGACTTACGTGGCGAAAATGGAGAAATCTTACTCCATTTTCACCTCGCCACAAAAAGCAGCCGTAAGAAGCCTTACGCTGACTATTGGAGCCCCGTAACTCCCTAAACTGGCTGCTAAATAAACCTAACACCTAACGCATGCGCAATGTCTATCTCCCTGTCAACCGCGATCTGCTAAATAAAACCTAACACCTAACGCATGCGCAATGTCTATCTCCCTGTCAACCGCGATCCCCCGCCGCAATCCCTAATAAAGTATTTAACCCCTAAACCGCCGCCATCTACATAAACTAACCCCCTACTGTGAGCCCCTAAAACCGCCACCATCTAACTGATCTATCCCCTAATGTGAACCCCTAAAACCGCCACCATCTAACTGATCCATCCCCTAATGTGAACCCCTTACACCGCCGCCATCTATATTAAAATTATTAACCCCTAATTTAATCTACCTACCCCGCCGCCAGCTATATTATCTATATTAACCCTAAGTATATTATAGTTAATATAGTTATTACATTATATATATTAACTATATTAACACTAATTATATTAGGGTTAATATAGTTAATATAGTTACTATAGTATTTATATTAACTATATTAACTCTATCTAACCCTAACACCCCTAACTAAATTCTTATTAAATAAATCTAATTCATATTATAAACTAAAATATTCCTATTTAAATCTAAATACTTACCTATAAAATAAATTCTAAGATAGCTACAATATAATTAATAATTACATTATAGCTATGTTAGGGTTTATATTTATTTTACAGGTAAATTGTTAATTATTTTAACTAGGTATAATAGCTATTAAATAGTTATTAACTATTTAATAGCTACCTAGTTAAAATAATTACCCAATTACCTGTAAAATAAATCCTAACCTAAGTTACAAATACACCTACACTATCAATAAATTAAAGAAACTACAAATATCTATCTAAAAATACAATTGAATAAACTAAACTAAATTACAAAAAATAAAAAAAAGATTACAAGATTTTTAAGCTAATTACACCTATTCTAAGCCCTCTAATAAAATTATAAAGCCCCCCAAAATAAAAAAATTCCCTACCCTATTCTAAATTAAAAAAAGTTCAAAGCTCTTTTACCTTACCAGCCCTTAAAGGGGCCTTTTGTGGGGGCATGCCCCAAAGAAAACTGCTCTTTTGCCTGCAAAAAAAAACACAGTACCACCCCCCAACATTACAACCCACCACTCACATACCCCTAATCTAACCCAAACCCCCCTTAAATAAACCTAACACTACCCCCCTGAAGATCTCCCTACCTTATCTTCACCACGCCGGGCCGAACTCCTCATCCGATCCGGGCGATGTGTTCCAGCAAGCGGCAGTGAAGTCTTCTTCCATCCGGGCGATGTGTTCCAGCAAGCGGCAGAGAGTCTTCTTCCATCGGCGATGTCTTCAAACAAATCGGCATCTTCAATCTTCTTTCTTCGCTCCTCCGCCGCGGAGCATCCTTCCGGCACGACGACTTCCCGACGAATGAGGTTCCTTTAAATGACGTCATCCAAGATTGGCTGATTGGTTCAGCCAATCGGATTGAACTTGAATCTGATTGGCTGATTCAATCAGCCAATGGTGGTGGGTTGTAATGTTGGGGGGTGGTATTGTGGTTTTTTTTTGCAGGCAAAAGAGCAGTTTTCTTTGGGGCATGCCCCCACAAAAGGCCCTTTTAAGGGCTGGTAAGGTAAAAGAGCTTTGAACTTTTTTTAATTTAGAATAGGGTAGGGAATTTTTTTATTTTGGGGGGCTTTGTTATTTTATTAGGGGGCTTAGAATAGGTGTAATTAGCTTAAAAATCTTGTAATCTTTTTTTTATTTTTTATAATTTTGTGTTTTTTTTTTTTGTAATTTAGTTTAGTTTATTTAATTGTATTTTTAGATAGATATTTGTAGTTTATTTAATTTATTGATAGTGTAGGTGTATTTGTAACTTAGGTTAGGATTTATTTTACAGGTAATTGGGTAATTATTTTAACTAGGTAGCTATTAAATAGTTAATAACTATTTAATAGCTATTATACCTAGTTAAAATAATTAACAATTTACCTGTAAAATAAATATAAACCCTAACATAGCTATAATGTAATTATTAATTATATTGTAGCTATCTTAGGGTTTATTTTATAGGTAAGTATTTAGATTTAAATAGGAATATTTTAATTAATAATATTAATATTAGATTTATTTTAATAAGAGTTTAGTTAGGGATGTTAGAGTTAGATAGAGTTATTATACTTTATATATATATAATATAATAACGATATTAACTATATTAACCCTAATATAATTAGGGTTAATATAGTTAATATATATAATATAATAACTATATTAACCCTAATATAATTAGGGTTAATATAGTTAATATAGCTGGCGGCGGTATAGGGGGATTAGATTAGGGGTTAATAATTTTAAAATAGATAGCGGCGGGGTAGGGGCTCACTTTAGGGGGTAGGTAAGGTAGATGGCGGCGGTGTTAGGGGCTCACTTTAGGGGGGTTATAGATTTAATATAGCTGGCGGCGGTTTAGGGGTTAATAATTTTATTAGGTTGCGGCGGGCTCCGGGAGCGGCGGTTTAGGGGTTAATACATATTTTATTGTTAGGATAGTGAGGGGGGATAGCGGGTAGAGGGTTAGACGTGTCGGGCTATGTTAGGGAGGCGTGTTAGACAGTGCGGGTGATTTAGACTTTAGTCAGGTTTTGTAGGCGCCGGCAGTTTCTAACGTGCCGTAAGTCACTGGCGACGCCAGAAATTTGTACTTGCGCAGATTTCTGGACATCGCTGGTTTATCCGACTTACGGCACTTTAGCATCTGACGGCGCAGTATATGGGATAGCTCGAGTTGCGAGCTGAAACTGCGGGCGACGCGGGTTCCCTCGCTTGCGCCGCAAACTACGATCTATATCGGATCGCGCCCTATGAATCTATTTAAAGGGACATTATACACAATGTATAGTTTTACTTATTTTTAAATAACATTGCTCAGACCCCTTAAATAACATTGCTCAGGCCCCAAAGTTTTATTTGAATACCGTCAGCTACCTACTCCAGCTTACTCCTGTTTGTGTAAAGGGTCTTTTCATATGCAAAAGAAGGGGGAGGGGGAGTGTCTTATTTCCCACTTGTAGTGGGCTTTCCAACTGCCGTTTCAACAGAGCTAAACTGACAGCTTCTAAGTAAGTTTTTAAACAGTTTTATCCTGGATTTTTATATCAGTATCTGTGCATCTTATTCTTTATAGTAGTGTCTATTACATGCAGTTATATGAAAATGAGTGTACTGTCCCTTTAATGAGAATATGTATGAAAATGGAATTGTAAACTGTGAAAAATGTGGTGCAAAAACATTTTGCTAATACTTAGATAAGTAAAAATGACTGTTTCCTCTGATGCAGATAACATAATAGTATAATGTGTTGTACAATAAATCTAATTATGTTAAAGGGATATGAAGG